>NC_067402.1:31897650-32244733 GCF_016432865.1 Antechinus flavipes | reverse complement strand
GAATCTCTACCTCAGTTTCCTAATTAGTAAAATAGGGATTATAATAGCATTTCATTCCTGGGGAATTTTTTAGGGAGGAACACATTAATAAACCTTATTTCCCAGGGGGTTTTGAGGAGAAAATTTGTAAAGTTCTTTGAAAACCATTAAGTATTATATAAATAGTAACTTGCAACAGTTGTTGATAGTGATGATGATGATGATGTTGCTGTTTTTGATGTTGATTACTTTTCAGTGAAGGAGAACTCAGCCCTATAGAGTTAAAGTGGCTGGCCAAAGTTCACAAGGCAAAAAGTGAGAGAGTTGGGGTACAAATCACATTTCCCACTGGGCCATATTGCTTCCCCTAAGCTATTTCAGCCTTTGTAGAAACTCATTCGTGTATCAAACATATATGGAGGCTCTACCTGCTATGAAATTGCTCTGAAAAAGACAGCATAATTATTGATGAATCTAAGATGCAAGATCTTATCTTTCAGCAGTTTATTGTCTAGTAAGAAAACGTATCTGATCTTGGAGGTGATAAGGAACCAGTGAAGTTTATTGAATGAGAAAAAGAGGGAAATAGAGGAATGACATATTCAGTCTCTAAGATCAGTTTGACAGCAGAATGGAGGATGAACTGGAGTGGGAAAAGATCAGAAGGACCCTTAGTGGTCATGACCTGGATGTTGACCCATCAAATAAGTCTTAGAAGGAGCAACTAGGTAGATAGGAGAAACAGGATAGAGTAATGTCAAGGAAACTTTCAGAGAAGAAAGTGTTAAAGGAAATGGAGTGTTCTACAGTACTAAAAGTGGTCAAAAAGACTGAAGGTAGATGAACCATCAATTATATTTGACAATTAAGAGATTACTGGTAATTTTGGAGAGAGCAAAGTCAACCAAATGATGAGTTTAAAATCCAGAACAAGCAGTGGGCTATCTCAATAGTCCAAGTATAAGCAGATGATGGCCTATATCAGGATAGCAGCAGGGTGAGAGAAGTGAAGAAGGTATTTATATGAAGAGGACTTGACAATAGTTGGATAACAGGGATGAGACTGAGAAATGAAAGATGGCATCTAAATTGTAAACCCAGGAGACTATAAGAATAATGGTATATTTTACAGTAACAAGGAAGTTAGGAAGAAAGTTTTGGATGTGTTGTTTTTAAACTCTCTACAAGATATTCATTTTGAAATGCCCAATATGCCATTGGAGATAGAAAACCAGAGGTTAAGAGAAAAGTTAGGGCTGAATGACTAGTTTTGAGCATCATTACCATAGAGATTGTAACTGAATCCATAGGAATTGATGAGTGAAATTATACAGAGGGAGAAGAGAAGAGGACCCAGAACAAATTCTCAATGAACATACACTCTTAGTGCGCACAACCTGGATGATGATCTATCAAAGGGGTCTTAGAAGGAGCAGTTAGGCAGATAGGAGAACCAGAATAGAATAATTAACATCAAGGAAACTTCCAGACGAGAAAGTATTAAGGAAAAAAGGATGTGGTGTACCATGCTAAAAGCTGCAGAGTAGTCAAAAAGAATGAGGATAGATAAAACATCAATTATATTTGTCAATTAAGAAGTCATTGGTAATTTTGGAGAAAGCAAAATCAATTAAATGATAAGTTTAAAATATAAAATATAAAAAGTTTTAATGATAGTGAGATGAAAGGAAATAGAGGCTTCAAGTGTAGATGACCTTTACAAGGAATTTCAGGACAAAAAAACAACAACAACAACAATAATGAAAAAACAAGTAGAGCTAGTGGATGACAAGTATCAAAAATGAACAGATCCAATGAGAGATTTTTTTTGAGCATGGAAGAGATATGGGTATTTTTGAAGGCAAAAGGGAATCTGCCAGTAGACAGGAAGAAATACTGACTATGAGTAAGAGAGAGGATAAATAAAGGGAGCAATCTGCTAGAGAAGATGGAATAAAATGAGTTCCTTTGTTCAAGTAGAGGTTTTTTGCTTTGGCAAGAAGGTCACCCTAACAGTTCTTTATATGGAATCACAGAATGCTCAAGTAATCAGAATACTTTAACTCGAGTTAGTAACAGCAGGAAATAATAAATCCAAAGTCTTTAAAGACAAAATGTGACCTTGTTACAATCTCAGAAAACCCTGCAAACAACAGTGTTTTAATGCTATTTCTTCTGTCAATCAACTCAGAGAATCAAGCAGAATCTAAATCCACTGTTCATTTGGAGTGAACACCCTGATACAATTTACAATAGAAAAAGCTAGCAGTACTGTATCTGCCACAAATCTTTATAAACATCTTAATCCAAAGTTTCATTGGTTTGTTTGGTCATTTTATCTTTTAATCTTTTATCTTTTTCCTTCAAATCATGAAGTAGGAATTATTTCCTTATGGGGAACAAAAGCTTTTCACAGACTAACAGAAATTCGGAACGAGCAGGGATCTCAGATTGGGAGATGAGATCCTGAAATGAAAATGAAGAGATGTGGATTTGGACTTAAGGGATCTGCTTTTATCTGTGTGACTCAGACAAGCCGTTTAACCTTTCTAGGACTCAGTTGCTTCATCTGTAAAATGAGAAAGTTTGAAAAAATGACCTCTATTTTTTTTTCAACTCAAATCAGAATTTCAGAATTGAAAAGAACCTCAGTCATCTAATCCAACCCATACATGAAGAGAAATCTCACTACATGTACCCAACAAGCTCTCATGTAGTCATGGTTTAAAGATCTCTTGTGATAGAAAATCCCCTACTGACAAATCTTCCCATTCCATAATTAGACAGCTTTCATGGTAAAAGAATTATTCTTTATATCATGTATAAATTTTCCTGCTTGCAACCAGTCTTCTTATTTCTGCCCTAGAGGGCCAAGACAAAAAAGGCTCAGCAATTTTCCACATGACAATCTTTTATATAATTGAAGAGAGATGTCATGCCTTTCTCCATATTCCTGTGTATATCTAGTCATTTCTTACCAGACTAAACATCCTTGGATCCTTCATGAATTTTCATGTGGAAGAAACTTGAGGCATGTGACAAGTCTGATCATCTTCCTATCAATTGTTTTTTTTTTTTTTTTCTGATCTTTCATAGCCCATTTGGAATTTTCTTGACATTCTGAAATGACTGGTCATTTCCTTCTCCAGTTCACTTCACAGATGAGGAAACTGAGGCAAACAGGGTTAAGTGACTTGCCTAGGTTCACAGATTTGAATTCAGGAAGGTGAGTGTCTCTGACTTTAGGCCTGGCCTACTGTTTGCTGCTCAGCTATGTTCTGGGTAGGCCGAGTAGAGCAGCACAATCTCCCCAAACCTGGAAACTGTATTTTTTAAATGCAGCATATTCCATTAAAATTTACGGTCACCATATAACATTAATGACTTCCCCTAAGACCTTCAAATGATTTCAGTTAAACTACTGTCTCACTCTGCTTCCTCCATCTCCTACTTTTAAAATTATTTTTTGAACCCAAGTGTAAGATTATAGTATTCCTCTATTAAATTTCATCTTAGGTGTGACCCAGCTCTATAGCTTGTAAAGAGCCTTTGTGATCCTAATTGCCAACTCAGGATTTATTTGTCCCTCTCAGTTATCTCTGCAAATCAGATAAGGATATCACCTATGCATTGATCAAAGTCACTGATAAAAGTATTAATCCCCACATGGTCAAACACAGATTGGAGATTGCCCCAGAAAACTTCTAATTTGTCAGGTCAGTAATGGCTTTGTAGTGTTCTCGCTAGCACAGTACCTGTCATGTAGGAGATGTTTAATAAATGCTTTCTGAGTGACTGATTATCTTGTATGTCTGGTGGTTGCTGTTGGTCAGTTGTTATTTTCAGTTGGGTTCAATTCATCATGATTTCATTTGGTTTTTTCTTGACAAAAATACTGGTGCAATTTGCCATTTCCTTCTCCACCTCATTTTTACAGATGAAGAACTGAGGCAAACAGGGTTAAGTGACTTGTCCAAATTCACAAAGCTAGTCTGAAGTCGGATTTAAACTCAGGAAAAGGAATTTATTTGACTCCGGGCCCAGCACGCTATCTACTACACCACTTAGATTCCCTCCCAAATCTAATTGCTCTGTCCCCCAGCCCTTTTTTTCTACAAGTACTTTGAAAAATTATTTTGCTCAAGACTCAATAGTCTTATAATTCCCTAATTGGCCAGTGTAATTACCAAACCTAAAGAATAGATAAGATTAGTGTACCATTTTCTGTTTTTCAATAAAGCCATGAAGGCACTTTCTAATTACACCTTCTCCATTACAGTTACTTTTCTCTGAGAAATTCAAATCCATTTCACTAATCTATACTTTCCAGATTCTATTCTCTTTCTTATTTTGAAAACTAGAATATTTGTCTTTTTTTAGTCCCATTGTATGTCTTCTGTTCCCCACAAATCCTTCTAATATCACTGACAGTGGCTTGGTAATCACATCTTATACTTTCAGAACTAGCTACTGTAGCTCGTTTGGGCCCAGTGACTCAAATTCATCAAGGGCAGCAAAAGGCTTCCCTATTTATTTTTATTTATCTTTATTGTCAAGTCCCTATTAGACATTCCAATACTCTCATATGATGTCAACTCTCTTTCTCTCCCTCCTTCCCTCCCCGCTTTCTTTCTGTTTCTGTCTTTCCAACCTTAACCACACCACTTAACCTTGACTCTTAGATCTCTGTTTCAAACTGAGTGAGAGACAATTTAAAACATCATAAAATCTAGCCTTCAAAGGAACATTAATTAAAAAGTTTAACCTTGCTATTTTACAAATGAAGATACTGAGGCTCAGGGGGTAAAAGGGTGGGGAGTGACTTTCCCAAAGTTACTTGGGTAATAAGGAGCAGAGCTGAGACTCAGACCTAGAAATTTTGATCCCCTATTATTCTTTCCTCTACCCTAGTATGTTTCTGTATACTATAAAAATTAATGTTTATTTGAAAATAATTGCAAAACTATTAATTTAATAAAAATAGATGTAATGTTTACTCAGCACCTACTAAATCCAGAGTTCTGTTCTAGGAACTGTAGAAATACCAAAATTAAAACAGATGATGTCTCCCTTCATGATGCTTATAATTTAGTAAGGGGATATATACACAAGTCTGTATACATATGTATCAATGTAATTAGTAAGCATTTATTAATCATTTACTGTTTGTCAGGAACGAAGGATACAAATTCAAAAGCAAAACAGTTTGTGCTCTCAGGGAGCTTACATTCTAGTAGAGAAAATATAGCACCTGCTGGCCAGGTAAGGAGATATTACAATTAAAAATTAATTGTAATATTTGTATTATTACAAACAATTACAAAAATTGTGAGGAAACAATAGAGAAATCCATTGATACATCATTTTCAGAGGAAATAACATTTATTTGGTTGTGAATCTTAGAGCAAGACTGAAAAGTAGGAAGTAGTAACATGTAAAAGCAACAGTAAAGTAGAAAATGGCCAGGGTGAAGAGAATGAAGCATAAACTCAAAGAATTCAGGGTCACAATATAGAAAGTAATTAATGAATGAAAGAAATGCGGTACTATATGAAACCTTGGAAGGAAAGCTCATTATCAATTAGAATTAGAATCCTGGGTGAGTATTAACAATTATAATATCACACGGCCACCATACAGTAATGTTATATACTTCTCTGAGGATTCAATGAATGTTACTAGCACTATCTGATTAATCGTTAAGGAGATCATTAATTATCAGATCTCCCAGACAAGTGAGATAGACGTGATTGGAGATATATAAATGATTTCAGAACACTTGGAGATAACCAGTTCATTTCACAAGACTGGAAAAGATCAATAAACTCTTAAGCTTAACTGAGAATCAAGGACCAGTTATCTATAGTTTGGTTGCTTTTCAGGGGGTTTTATGTATATTGTTTTACTAGGCTTGTTTGTTTCACTGAATCTTCATTCAGATCATTTCATGCTATTCTGAATTTCTTATGCAACTCATTTCTTATGACATATTTTCTTAGGGCATTATATATGTTGGGTCACAAATGTATTCAGTTATTCTGTTAATTAGCGCCCAACATATTTTCAGGTTTTTATTACCACAAAAGTCATATGAATATTTTGGAATATTTCAGTTTCTAGTCTTTGACCTCCGTGGGATATCTACCCTGTATGGGCATTTGTTTAGAGACATAGGGGTGACTTCATTTCTGCTATAGTTCCAAATTATTTTTAAGAATCATTGAACCCATTTATAGTTCCAACAACAGTCTCTTAGTGGGCCTCTACAACTTCTCCATCTTTATCTTTGTCGTTTTGAAGATTTGTGAGATGGAACCCCAGAGCTTTAATTTGCATTTATCACATCATGACAATTTGGGACCTTTTTCAATTCAGTACATGATGCTTTACAATGCTTTTTCTGTAAATTCTTTGTTCATTTTCTTTGACCAAGTGACTCTTAGGACTTCTTAATAAACCCTGTCAGGACCACAGCTAGATCCCTGACCTTTTTGTTTCTCTATACTGTGTTCTTATGTACCAGGGAGAAAAAAACCTTCTTTAATGTTTAGATTTATTCCAGGGAATTGAAGGTGGATAGTTCAAAGTCTGAGTTTTGTCTAAGATTTTTTCATCCCTCTGCCTTCCCCCCCCCCTTTTCATGTGTTTTAGGGAAAGGCGATTTAATTGGAGCAAACCTCTCAATTAAGGACCAAGTTATTAAAACGAATGCAGATGTGAAGGCGCTTACCTACTGTGATCTCCAATGCATTATCCTCAAAGGACTCTTTGAAGTATTAGACCTTTACCCGGAATATGCTCACAAATTTGTGGAAGATATTCAGCATGATCTCACATACAACCTTCGTGAAGGTCATGAGAGCGATGTAAGTATTTTAATACAACTACAATTTTCATTAACGTCATGGATCTGATAAGAATGCCTGGTTTCATTTATTACCACAAAAACAGATGTGGGGACCCCTCTTCAAATAACAACTAATTACATTGGTTGGAAGGATTTAGTCACTACTTAAGTGATTAAATAATTGGCCAGATACAGTGATTGTAGTTTCTCATTTGCTTTCTCCAAAAAAATAGTTTTTACAATTGATTTCAGCTCCTTTTTCTTCTCTGTTTTTATGTGCCGATATGTGAAAAGACTTGCAGCTTCCCTTTCCCCAAGACATTATAACCAGTGAGATAGATATTTGTGGCTTCTACAAAATTAGGAGTAGGGGCAGCTAGATGGTACAGTGGATAGAGCACTGGCCCTGAAGTCAGAAGGACCAGAGTTCAAATGTGACCTCAGATACTTAACACTTCCCAGCTGAGTGACCTTGTGCAAGTCACTTAATTTCAATTGCCTAGCATAATAAGTAAGTAAAGTAAAAAAGAAAGAAATATGTATAGCAAATTAAGTTGTAGGTCTTCAACATTTGTTTATCATCATGCCGGCTTGTAATAGATGGTCCCCTCTCTCCATCTCTTGCTCTCTCCCTCTCTCCCACTCTCTCTGGCTCTTTCTATATATATATATACACATACATAGGTGTGTGTCTTAAACAACAGTCCCTAAGTGTAAGTAGATAAGAAGAAGTAGTAAGAATATGTAGAGATGATCAAGAAATGTAACTAGTAATAATAATGGCCAGAATTTATAAAATGCATTTGCAGTTCAGTTTTACAAATATTATTTCATTTTATCTTCACAATAACTCTATGAACTAGTTATTATCATTTCCAGTTTATAGATAAGGAGATAGACAGGGGTTGTATGACTTGAATAAGGCCATATAACTAGAGAAAAGATTAGAACTTAGTCTTCCTACTCTAAATCCAGCACTCTACCCACATTGTACCACCTAGCTGCCTACAGATACAGCTATAGATAGTATTATGTCATAGGGTCTTCTAATTCCTTACTATGCAAAAAATGAGTCAAAGGCAAAAAAGAAAGGAAGAAGTATGATTTGGGCGTTGAAGATATCATAGACAGAAAATTATATGGCAGACGCACGTTTCCGTTTCTACATGCATCTTAGCTGTCAAAATATGTGTTCCTTTGCTTCTTAAGCTGATCACAAACATGATTTCATTAGATGTGTCAGAGAGACAGATGATTTAATAAAAATGGTTGTTGAAAGGCATACCAGAGCAAACATAACACTGTTTAGCAACCACAAGGTGAATGTGCTGTCAAGTGCAGAAAGAGTGATATGGCCCAGATTGAGTAAAAGCAACCGTGCTTCACTGAGTTTAGGTGGCTATTTGTCTTCATGAAGCCCAGGACTTCTGTTTTTTACTTATGATTCTGTCTGTTTTGTTAGTTATTAGGGTTCCATTTCCATAGCAACATCAGGCTTCTCATGGGGTTTTTCCCAGAGGACTTTTATTTTTTGGCCTTGTGCTTTGAACCTCAAATCTATTTTCTGGCAGAAAAATGGCACCACCTAAATTTTCATTTTACACATTGGGGATTGGACTAATGGTAATTACAGCAGGCCTCCATTCTGAGATTCATGATTCAGAATATCTGTACTAGGCACTGTACCAATCCTAGAATTCTCTCCATGTGTTGAGTTAATGACTTGTTCTGTTCATATTTTGGTAGATTGTGTTGGCTTTTATTTTTCCCAGCCACAGATGTCTTTTGTGGCTTCTTCTGTGAAAATTTATTGATGGTTATTTTTAAAGAATTTCAATGAGTCATCAAATCGGCAGATGATACAATGATAGGAAGGGAAGGTAACATCTGAATGTTTGAGGAAGAATTCCCCTAAGAAATCTCAATAGGCTATATGGGTGAGCCCAAATGATAAGATGAAGTTTCACAGGGAAAAAAAAGATTAAATCCTACATTTTGGTCAAATATGAGATACATGGTGAACCAATAAATTTATGTGTGAAAAAAATGGAGGGTTTAATTAGTTACATTCTCAAACAAATCAGCAGGATGCTATGGAAGCTCAAAAAAGGCTAGCACATAAGTTCCCTTAAAAGAAACAAAGTCAAATAGAGGCATATCATAATCTCTCTATAATTTATACAGAGTACATTTAGAGTGTCATGATTCAGTTTGGAGGGACACATTTTAGGAAGGACATTATATGATAAGGTGGGGAACATACGAAGGATGCAAGCCAGAATAATTTAGGGCATCAGAGACCATATTAATAAGTACCAGTTGCTGAAAATGTGAACAATATTCATTATCATCATCATCATTATTAGATAATATTTATGTTTTGCTTTGATTTGTAAAGCATTTTACATGAGTTATCTCAGTTGATCTTCACAACTCTGTAAATAAAATGCTATTATTATCTGCATTTTACAAATGAGAAAACTGAGACTAAAAAAAGATTTGTCCCAAAATCACAAAGCTACCAAGTATCTTTGACAGTATCTGATCTCCTTCATATATAAAATGAGCATGTAATAGAGTTGGGAGGAATCTAAAACATCATCTTTTCCAAAACTTCTTAAAAATTATGGGCCATGATCCCATATGGGGTCATATAAATGAACATGGGGGGGTCACAGAATTTTGAGCTATTATAAGTCAATGTTTGATTTACATACCTATCTTTATATACCTGATGTCACATAAAATTTACTCAAGCAAAAAGAGGTCAGTAGTAGAAAAAGTTTTAAAAGCCTTGTAATCTCTTTATTTTGCAGAAAATAAGTCCCAGGGTAAAGTCTATCCATAGTCAATCAGTTAGAAAGAAGTAAATTTTGATGTGAAATTAATCTTCATTCTACTAATATAATCCAAATATTATATAATATATTTTCCATATTATAAAAGATTTATATAGTATTGTCTATATTGAGGATGGAATCAGACATGGAATAATGAAATTTCAGTGTTTTAACAAATAAGTTATTAGAATTTACTATCAAGTCTTTTCTCTCCCCCATCTTTGATTGGAAAAGCCAAAAAGTTAGCAAATTTTTTGGATAAATTTTGGGAATGGCAATCTACCTATTAAATGGTGCAGTAAAGACTTTGTTCAAGGACAAGTCAATGTGGAAGTGACATACATATATGTATACATATACACACACACAAAATATATATAAAGAGAATTATATCTTCTAGAGCAGTGATAAATTACACATCTTTATCCTGGCAGTATCAACACTGTTGTTAATCCAATTCTCATAGGAAAATTAATTATAATGTACAAAATATTTGTCTAGATCAGAGAGAAAATCAGCTGCCACTGCTTTGGTCTCATGCTAATTGTGCATTTTCTGCACTGTGTGGGTTTCTAATGCTTGCCTATATTTAGTTTTCTGGATGGCCTTAATCACAGAACAGATTAACATGCATTTCTGTCTGGGCAGATTTGAACAAATTTTCTTCACCAACTTCTTCCATTAAACTTGATCAAATTGATTTTAGTGCCAACTCATTTGTTTTTCTGTTGGTAGACAAAATTTAATTTGCCTGAAAATGATATTTTAAATTTATGATGAATTATTAAAATGATTGCATATCACCCAAAAAACCATTTGTAATATAACAAGCTAAAAATACTGATATATTCTCATCTCAGTGTATCAAAAAAGACTATCTTAAGGTACAGAAGAAAGAATATGAGGGTCAGAGGATCTATGTCTATATCCTGTCACTAATGCTTGCCACAAGCATGCTCTTAAAAGCATCATTTAGTTTCCCTCAGCCTCAGTTTCCCTTATCTGCAAAATGAGCACAATAACAACATTGTCCTCCTAGGATGTTGTAAAGATAAAATTCCTGGCCATTTTTTCACTGCTACCTTGCCACCAAGCATGCATCCTTCTCCCATTCCCCTCTTTTCCAGGTGTGGAACAATAATAAAAGTGATACTAACATTGTTCCTGAAATTATTCTCATTGTTCCACTTCAAATCCTTCCAACTCGTTAAGTCTCTCTGGTCATCACTGCCCTATTTGTGCTGTATCTTTCAATTAGAATGGCAGCTCCTTGGGGGCACCTCGGTGGCACAGCGTATAGAGCACCAGCCCTGAAGTCAGGAGCACTGAGTTCAAATCTGACTCCCTAGCTATGTTCACCCCAATTGCCTCAGAAAAAAAAAAAGTAAGCTTCTTGAGGGCAGTTACTGTTTTGCTTAGATATCTGTTCCTTTATAACTTAGCATAGTGCCTGACATGGAACAAGTTTTTTTTTTCTTTTTTAATCCATTCATTTATTTTGACTACTCAAAGGAAGTCTTTCCTATTCTTGGCTGGTCTCATCATCATCCTCCCAATGATAGATAACATTCAGCTAGCACTTTAGGGTTTACTAAGTACTTTACATCTGTTACCTCCTTTGAGCTAGGTAAGACTTCCAGAGAGCCGAGTTCCACGTAGGCGATGTGTTGCCATACTTGTGTTGCCATCTTCCATTTCTGGCATATTTAGTTTTGTATTTGTAGGAATACTCATAACACTTGTTATACCTCTTGTTTTTTATCACATGAAACAGTTAGCATCCACAGGACATATTGGAAAAAGGCATGAAGGCGTCATCCAAGTGAGATATTTAGGGCTACATGTATTCATTCTTTTCTCCTCTTGCAGAAGGTCAACAAGTATTTATGAAATACCTACTATGTGCCAGATACATTGCTAAGTTCTGGAGATACAACAGAAAAAAAATTAGTCTCTTATTCTAATATTCTAGTAGAAAAAACAACATCAATATCTTGATATAGAAGTGTGTATATATGTGTATATATTCTCCATATGTGTCCCCTTATAATATGTGTGTGTATGTATGCCCTTCTTATGATCCAAAAAGAATCTCAGTAGGGCTTTGGAATATAATCCCTAGTTGTTATAGGGACCTTGCTACCTTTCTAGTCTCCTTACGATTTATTCCTCTCCATGTATTCTAGGATGCAATGACACCAGATTTCTTGCCCTCACTTGTAACCGACACTGTCTTACTGACTCCTTGCTATTTGTCCCCTATATTTAGAATGGTCCCTCACCTCACTGGTGCCCCTTGATTTCTCTGGTCTTCTTTGATTTTTTGCTTAAATCCAATTTCTAAAGGAAGTCTTTCTTATTCCTCTCCCTGATAGCCACTTCTAGTTCTTTCCTTTTAACATTATCACTCATTTGCACTATATTTATCTTGGCGGTAAATGGTATGACCTCTAGTTCCTTTTCCTGTCCACTTTTGGTACTCACAACTCATCCAACTCTCACCTGTGACTCCAAGAAACCTTAGCATGTGCAGCAGCCACACTTTAGGAAAACTGTCTCTCAAATGGGCTAAACGAGGTTGTGGGTAATCTATAGACTTCAAACCCATTGGTGAGTCACAAGGGTGAAGATGAAATTACTTACTGACCTTCAAAGTCATTTACTACCTTTCCAAAATTGTCTGCTATTTGTAAAATTATAATTCTAGATCTTAAAGAGACCTTTTGAGTCAATTAATTCATTTTTATTTTACATTTTAAGGCACAAGTTCCCAGAAAAATTGATTCATTCAAGTCTAAGTTGGTATAAAGTGGCAAAGCAAAATATTTGAACTCAGGGTCTTTAATTGCAATTTTATCTTTATTTTCTGTTGTACCATGTTATTTTGTCCTCCCACATATTGCCCCCTCCATATTTTCCCTACTTCTTTATCTTTGCTACCGATTTTCCTAATGCCAATGTGGCATTCTCCCTGCCCAATGAATTCCTCACCATCCATTCAAACCCTACTCAACAGTAACTGTCTCCATGGAAACTTCCCTTCCTTCTATTACAGCCATCATCTCCACTTACTAATAATGACTTTTCTCCACCCCCAAGCCCCACATAACATTTTATTTACAGTTCTCCAATGCCCTTATTATATATCATTACATACTATGATTATTTATGCTTGAGACTTACCCTTCCTATAATATAAACTCCATAAGGACAAGGACCTTGGTTTTTTCCTAAATTTCATTTCTCTCCCATGTGTTCTATATCCAGTAGATATTTAGTTTATATTAGTTTAGTTTATAAGGTAATTCTACAAGTCTTAGTGGCGTTTTAAACTCTAATTTTTACTTGTGTTAATGTAATTTAAGCTTTAATTTCTAGAAACTGCAGATTTTTAGGACACCCTATCTTTAATGAAGTTGATTTATTGTTTTTAAGAAGCCGTGTCTACAAACTTGTTACTGCATTTTTTGTTTCTGAAAACAAGAAAAGATGATGGTACTCAAAAATGTAAAATGGGGAATAGATGAAGAAAAAAATAGCCTTTTAAGATTCAATCAAAAATTGATTAAGCATTTCCGATGCACCAAGTACAAGTACAAAAAAATGAAGCAATACCTCATAGTGATGAATAGATGTGGCCAGGTGAAAAGACGACTAGCCTGATCTCTGCAGACCATTCTAATGAACTGCATTTACATTTTCTCCTCTCAAAGAAACATTGGTATAATTTTTTGACATTTTCATCATGAGACTAATCCTCCCTGGAGTTTTGGCCTCATATATCATAAAATTGTTCTTGGATTAAGTTATATCTCAAAATAAAAAGGATTGCTGCCTATGCCTAAGGAGTGATGACAAGCTCATTGTACCACTCCAAACACTTTCATGAATTCCCTAAGGATGGGATTCTACTTTTTAAATAGTACATTTTTTTTTCTAGTTTTGAAGGAGCCGGGTGCTCCTTATTATGGCCTTCTTTGAGACATGAGAGATGAACCAGACTTGTGGAATGTCAAAAGCAAAATTCACTTGAATTTTCCAGATTTCCTCTCTAGACATTGTAAGGTCTTAACTTAGAGGGAAAGGATCATCTAACACAGGGGTCCTCAAACTATGCCCTACGGACCAGATGCAGCAGCTGAGGATGTTTATCCCCCTCACCCAGGGCTATGAAGTTTCTTTATTTAAAGGCCCACAAAATAACGTTTTTGTTTTTACTATAGTCCAGCTCTCCAACAGTCTGAGGGACAGTGAACTGGCCCCCTATTTGAAAAGTTTGAGGATCCCTGAAATAGCTCATAAATGTTGCATGACAAAAGATACAATATAAGATCTCTTGAGTGCTTTGTCCTAACAAGTGAAGTACAATCTGATGTCGTTATGTAGGATCATAGATTTAACTCGTGCATATAAATTAAATTTTAAATTTTAATTCATTTCAAGACAGAAGAGTTCTTCCAATTCAACTGCCTTTTGCAAATGAGGAAACTGAGAGCCAGAAGAATCACTCAGTTCACATAACTACTAAGTTTGTAAGTGAACAGCCTACTCCAAACCTACTGCCCAGTTTTCTAAACCATCTATTCATCTAGGTAGAAACATCCTAAATCAATATCTGGGGGCTAAGAATTTCTGACTACAACTTTTCCTGCTAGATACAAGAGAAGCTTTGGGTATATAAGGTCTGTGAACACAGTGTTAAGTTCAGAGTAATAGATTAGGTGCTGAATGCGGGTCATATATAACCCCAGATTTATTAGCTGTGTGACTGGCAAATAGTGTAAGCTCTCTGGACCTTAGTTCTTTTATCTATAAAAATGAAAGGTTTAGAATAGGTGACCTATAGAGTTTCTTCCAGTTCTAAATTTTAATGCTTTTTTTTTCCTTTGCTTAAAAGAAATGCACCTGATTGCAGTGAATAGACTTCTGTGGTTTGAGATTGTTTCTTGCATTCAAAATGGATGCAAATTTACATAAAAAGAAATGTTTTTATTTCTTAAAAGTGTCATTAATAACATCAAATACCCCTGAGCTTATTTAATGCAGAAATTACTTGGAATGTATTGTATAATTATTTACCTGTGTACGTGGTATTTTTTTCCTCATAGACTAGAAACTCCAGGGCAAAGCCAATTTCCTCTTTGTCTTTGTTAGTTCCTGTGCCTATTTGGCTCCTGGAATACAAATGCATTCTGATTAATTAGTAACTATTTACATTATAACTCATTTCAAGGCATAAATAACCAAAACAATTTTTAGCCACTCCCTCAGTTTCCCCATCAGATATCTTGGCTTATTCAAACTCAAACACTGCTGCCTTTCAATTTATTATTCAGCCATCATCCATATTTGTTTTCTTTTCTTCTTGATTTGCTTAATTTCATAAAGATCTTTGCAGATTTTTTTATTCCTCATGCTTGTCACCCTTAATGGCATTAGAACACGCCATTATGTTAATGCGCCACAATTGACAACCATCCCTCTGTTGTTTGACATTTGGTTTTCACCCCTTGCTTTTAAAATTGCATGTAATGCTTCTCTGAAAATATAAAAAAAACAGATATATTTTGTTGTTGTTAATTATATTCTCTGGACCACTCCCCCAAAAAGGAAATCTTAATGGGTGAATTGATTTGAAATTTGTTCTTAGTACTCCTATATTCAGACTAAACTAAAATTAGAGTCTTACAAAGTGATTTCTTGAAATTGTATCACAGATTACTTAGTCATTTAAAACTCTTCTCTGAGATCTCACATATTCCTCTTTCCAATAGGAGTCTGCATGGAGGTGTGCACATTAGCACACATGATTATCTCAGCACCTTGCAGAGATCATTGCTTCCCAGAAAACTGTGTATTTCAGGATTCGGATATCACTTCTTGCCATCAGCTTTCACTTACATCCAGAACTGGCAGATATTTTTGTTTGTCAGTCATGCATTTTTAAATATTCTTCTGGCACTAAAAAAAAGTGTTCTCTGGAAGAGCTTGTCGTGAAGTGCTTTTCATATCCAACAGAGTTTCAGAGCCTTTTAACTGTTTGCAACCTAGATTTTTTTTAAGCAGTGGAAAAATCTCCCCTACATGCTACTTCTCAGGAGAGTTCTAAGGGAAATTTTGAGAGCCACAGGGGCATGGCTAGCTTTTTGCCAAAGAAACTGTTGTTATGATCAAAATTTAATATTAACACTACTACTTGAAAGTTCTTTGAATTCTTATGCCTATTGTAATTCCAGGGTTGTTGTTTTTTTTTTTTCAATTAACGTTTATGTCAAAGTACCATTGTGCTTTCTAAAATTAAATTATACTGGAGATTTCTGACATAGAATATTATTCTTATAACATATGATTTCTTTCTAATGACCTCATACACACCATCTACCTAGATTCCTCTTGGACACTGCCTGTTCTCTGTCCACCTTCCATCAGCCTTTGGGCCTCTGACTAAGCATCTTCCTTGTTATTTCTATTCCTCCTTTCTTTCCCTAGAAAAGTGATCAAGCTGGAAATAGGAAAAAAAAGACACACAAGATATTATATTCATTCTCTCTTCAACAGCCAAGGGAAACACAATTTATTTTGTGGAGGTGTCACATAGGGAATAGGCAGTGAAGCTGATTTGAAGGTTCCATGAAGGTGTGAGAGAAGAGGAAGGAGGAACTGGGAGATGAAAATAACTTCAAATATACACCCAGAACTGTGGCTTATAGCAGACTGCCCATAACAAAACACGGAACGCTCCACCCTTGTATACCCCATAATTTCCATTAATGAGAAAACGAGACTAATCTTTCTGACTGAATGCCTAAAATTGGCTACATTTAGCCTGCTTCCAAAAGAAAATTCTCAGAAGGTGGTACCAAGGCTGTTTACGTTAGCATGAAACGTTTTGAACCCAGTAGAGAGTTCCCAACTGTGTTAAGCTGGCTAGCAGAGGGTCGTGTTTGGACTCCACTGGATACTCTCCGAGGCAGCCATATGCCAATCACCTGGCAGGCTGCAGGCCCTGTAAATGAAGCAGCAGCAGTTCAGTAGCATCTGGGTCTTTTCAGTTTGTATTTATAGGCTAAACAGCCAGCAGGCAGCATTTTCCCCTCAAGGGGGTGGGATTTTGGAGGGAGTGGACTGCTACATTAGTAGAAAGAAAAGTGACCTGCTATTAAACAAAATCCCCAAAAGGGGAGCTTCCCTTTAAACCTTCCTTGGTTGTTTGCATCCTAGAAGGCATAGCAGATGTTCCACATAAAAGGGAAAGTTTCAAATCTAGAAATATGTGTTTGTAGGTGTGGGAATATATAGACAGTTCCCAGCTGATGAATACCTGAGTGATAAACAACCTTTATACAGTAATAAGGATAGCTGCTTACCATAAAAAGCATCCTTTGGTGCTTTATAGTTTGCAAAGCTTTTCCTTAAGACAAACCTGTGAGGAAAATTAATCCCATTTTAGAGATGAGGAAACTCAGACTCAGGTGAAATGACTTTCCTATGGTCACACAGCTAGTAAAAATCACAGAGAGAAATTTTTTCTAACAACAAGTTACACTTAAAAAAGATGATGTTGGTCAAAGACTCTTTTTTTCCAATACAGCTATCAAAACTCCCTCTCCCTTCTCTCCTGCTGCCCTTGTGTATTTAGCCCAGGATCAGCAACCACCTCCCTGCCAGGACCACAATCACTCAGGACTCTCTTCTTCTCCCTTTTCCCTCCTTACACTTCATGCAAACTACAAAGAAAGAAGGAAGGAAAGGGAAGGAAAGAAAAGGAAAGAAGGGAATGGAAGGAGGAAGGAAGGAAGGGAGGGAGGAAGGAGGGAAGGAAGGAGAGAAGGAAGGAGGGAGGAAAAAGGAGGGAAGGAGGAAGGAAGGAAGGAGGAAGGAAGGAAGGAAGGAAGGAAGGAAGGAAGGAAGGAAGGAAGGAAGGAAGGAAGGAAGGAAAGAAGAAAGGAAGGAAGGAAGGAAGGAAGGAAGGAAGGAAGGAAGGAAGGAGGAAGAAGGGAGGGAGGGAGGGAAGGAAGGAAGGAGAGAGGGAGGGAAGAAAGGAGGGAAGGAAGGAAGGAAGGAGGGAGGGAAAGAAGGAAGGAGGAAGAGAAGGAAGGAAGGAAGGAAGGAAGGAAGGAAGGAAGGAAGGAAGGAAGGAAGGAAGGAAGGAAGGAAGGAAGGAAGGAAGGAAGGAATTGGGGAATCTTGACCTCCTATAGTTTTGATTGCTTCTTTGGAAGTAAATTTTTTTTTGCCCCTAACCTGGATGCTCAAATTGGAGTTTGGGTTGATTTTTTTTTAATCTACATTTTAAGAGGAGATTAGATTCTACTTAATAATCTCCTATGTACATTATAGTTAAGCATCATTAGGCATTATCTGGGGGGCTATGATTGTTTCTGCTTGGGGTCAACTATGTTGAGAACCTGCCATTTGTTGGGTTCTGCCTTTTGGTTCTATGGGGAAAATACATTCTAATCATTGTTGGAATGTGCCTTTGGAGAAAGACCTCTGAACTTGGAGAATGCCTTTTTTTCAAGTAGTGATTCTGATCACTTCTGGTGTGGAACTTTGGGCAAGTTTACTGGTGAGAATCTCGACTTCTCATAAAAGCAGTTTAAGGATTGCACATTACTTTAATAAGAGTTAACATTTATATGGCACTTACTACATGAACTGTATTTAGTATTTTACAATTATTATGTTTTAATCCTCACAACAAATATGAGAGGTTGGTGATATTATTTCCATTTACAGATAAAGAAGCTGAGGTAAATAAAAGCCAAGTAGTCTGCCCAGACTCACATTGTTACTGTTTGAGGCCAGATTTGAAGTCAGGTCTCTCTGATTATGGGCCTGGCACTCTATTGTCCCATCTAGCTGCCTCAATTATCATCATCATTATCAACATCATCATTACCAAAAATATGTTTTTAAGATAGCCGCTGGACAGGTCATATCATGCTTTTAATCATTCAGAGTAGCCTCCCTTACCCATGGAAAATTATTTTGTTTTTACTTTATTTGTTGTTATAAATACAAACTCTTCAAGAACAGGGACTGTTTTTTCTTTACTTTTTTTGCTTCCTATCTCCAGTGCTGACTACACAGTAGTAAATGCTGGCTGAATTAAATGAGTTTATTCAGTTTTGAGGCATTATCATTTAGTGGTACATCAATGAGCCAGCCAGCCATCCAAAAATAATAATAATCAGGATGTGAAGAATTGAATCCAAAGGAGAATGAGCAGAGAAAACTGAATGGGGCTTATCCTGTAGAAGAGAAAACTTGGGGGTGATGTAATAGATGTATGAGTAATGGTCAAGTAGAAAGTTTAGATTTGTTCTGTTTGGTCCCAAAGGGCAGAAATTGGAGCAAAGCTAGAAGCACATGGGCAAATGTAGACTTGATGTTTTAGGAATCATTCCCCTTTCTGACAGAACTATCCAAAAGAAAAGGTCTTCAAATAGAGAATGAATGTTGTTGGCTACTTTGAAATGATACTTCTTTGCACCTATTGATAATATGGTCTGTAATAAGCCTGAAATTCGGAGGAAGGGTTCTTCTCACTTCTCTAGTTGTTTAGAAGTGTCTTAAGTAGAAATTGGGGTAGGCATGAGGGGGAGATCTGACAGTTAAGTTTCTGCATGAGGGAGAAAGGGAGAAGGTAAGAAAAAGAATAAGGTACATGTGTGTGTGTGTCTGAAAGAACAATAGGGAAGAAGGTTCCAAAAAAGTTAGAATTGATCAAAAGCTCCTTATGAAAAGTAATCCAGATGCCCCCTATTTTCCCACTTGAAATGCTCTCAGATAATGGAAAGTTATCTTTGTGGCAATTAATCCTGCTCAATGCCCAATCATATGATACTTTGAATAATTGAATCTCTTCATATGCCAAATTCAAATTAAACTAAAACCTAATTTCTAAAATTAAAATGATCCGTATGAGCTCATTTTCCATATCTATGTACATTTGATTTCTGTCTTCTCCTTGTGGTCTTTTCAAACTAGAAAATGTAACATTTGTGTTTATTTGGATGCTTTAAGGTGGCAACATATTTCATTCTGGGTTTGCTGCCTCCTCCATTTACTGTTCAAAAACAAACAAAAAAAAGAAAAATGCAACTTGTCCTGGTGTCTGTTTCTGGATTTGAACCTCCCTCCTCCTGTCTCCCAGCTCGGTGTATAATCCACAACTCTGTGATACAGAACGATGTTGACCCTTTCCCATGAGCGCTTCTACTCGGGCCCTTTGGCATTCACAGCTTCAAAGGCGTTTGCTTTGGCGTGTGTGAGTGATGTGGGCCAGGGCCACAGTCTGGACTTGGGGCTGTGATTAAGCAATCTGGTTTTTGCACAGATGGCCTAATTTATTAAACATGTTCACAAGCTAGTGCTGAATAATTTTGCTTAATTTCTATGGTCTTGGAAATCTGAAAGAGAAGCCCTTGATGCAAGAATGGTTAGTTGGGGGGAAGAGGGAATCCCCGCACCACTCGTGGCAATAATGATTTTTCCCTCCAGTTCAGACAAATTTAGTCACCATCTGTATTTGTGTGGCCTTCTAAATAAAACAGAACTTGGGTCTCAGTTCGAGAGGGAGGCAGGGAGGATAATTGCTTCCTTTTGTTCCTTGGCATTCTTCCCCCACTCTGTCCTTCCATGGATTTCTTATAAACCAATAGTTTGTATGTTCAACCATTGAACGTTTGATCAAATGCAAAGGCACCTAAGTAGCTCTTGTTTTGCTCTGAAGGGATTCTAGAGGAAGTTTTTCTCAATCCTTGTTCATCATAGTATCTTTTTCTATTGATTATTTCCATTTTGTCCTACATATTGTTTTATTTGTACATAATTGTTTTATATTGTCTTCCCCATTTGATTGTAAGATCCTTGAGGGCAGGAACTGTCTTTTGCATATTTTTGTATTCTCACTGCTTACCACATAGTAGGTGCTTTATAAATCCTTATTAACTAACTTAAAAGCAACTTCATTGTGGCATAGACTACTAAATAAAAGTTAGTGATTCATTCTGAAAGTTAACTTGACCATGTAACTCTTAAATAAAATTAAAAGATGGCCAGCCATTGCTCGATTTACCACTTTAGAAAAAATAACCAAGCTCTCCAAACTGGAATGTCATTGCTTTTTTCCACTGTATTACACACCATTTGGCTATGCTAAACTACTTATAGCTGTTTATATCTTCAAGGAATCAGAAAGTTTTAGGCAAATTCCCTCATTTTATAGATGGGGAAACTGAGTCCCAAAGAAATGCGTTGCCAAATGCACACATATATAGTATGTCACAGAGCCGTTATTGGAATCCTTATCTTCTGGACTTCTAATCCAGTGCCCTTTCTACAACCTTTAAGGCTTCCCTGAGTGTTCCCCAGCACATAAATGGCCGGGTCTAATGCAGCTAAATCATAATTAGTGTCAAACACATATAGTACTCAGTCAGTAGTTGGTGGATTTAAAGTTTTCTAAATGGTGAACATGATCAAAATTAAATGAAAATTAAAAGTGAATTACAAAATCCCAGGCTGGAACATCTTGAATCACAATTTGCCTGGGCAGTTTCCCCCCAAAGAACACAGACTGCGCAGATGATGCCATCTGGTAGAAGCCTTCTGCCACCCCAGCAGAGCAGGCTGTACCCGCCAGGAACATCTCCCAAAGAACCCCAGAATGCCTGTAAGATGACAGCAATCTTTTCACTCTCCCTTCCAATATATGATCATAAGAAGTCAGGGAAGAGGCAGGAAACAATTCATGAATGTAAAGAGACCAGGAGAGAAAAATTCATTCAGATTGTGAACGGAAAGGGCACTGCTTAGTTTAGCTAAACACTGAAGTCATGGGATCATTGAAGCTATGTTTCTGTCAATGAGTTTGGACTTAAGGGATTTAGTTCTCATGTCATTGAGAAACTCCCTGATTAAGGAAAATTGAAAGGGGAACATCTGTGAGACAGTAAGCTTAGAGGTGATTTGTAATTCCTCATTGAGAGCTTTGTTTTTTCTCTGAATAAGATCCCAGAAAGCAGGACATATGGCCCACAATCTATTTCACTGCATTTTGCCAGCACTCATTAGTAGTTCCCAGATCCTCTTAGTACTAAGTATATTAATATTCTGGTTTATTCATTTCTAATTTTTCTTTTAGGCTGTTATCCCCCAATTTATGCCCCACCTCAGATTCTCATTCTTTGTTAGCCTATAGAGTTATACGTATTTTTGTGTTTGCTTTGCTTAGATTAATCTCTCAAATTCCCCTTTCCTAACTCTTCCTTTTTGTCTTCCACCTCCCTGGTGAGTGAAATCTATTTCTGTATCCAACTGTGTATGTGTATTTTTTTCCCTCTTGATCTAGTTCAAATGAGTGATGTTCAAGTGTCAGCTGCCCCCCATCCCTTCCTTGTTTGTATAGATGTCAATTTGTTCACCTTTATTAAAATCTCCCCCAACTTGCTTTCTTCTACCACCCTTTCTTTTCCTCTCTTTCTAGTTTTTTTTTTCTTAAGAGCATCAAGACACATCTGAATGACTCCCAGTGATTATTAAATTGGATTCCCTCTAGAATCCAATAATAATAAGGTTCTGAAGGTGCACATATATCCTCTCCCCAAATTTTAATGTAAAAAATCCTTATTTTGTCTTTTAGTATCATTTATTCATGTTTATTTTTTCATATTTCTCTTAACTCTTAACTTTTTCAAAGTTTTTATCTAGTTCTGTCTTTTCATCAGAAATTCTTGGAAATCCTCTATTTCATTAAAGATCCTTTTTTCCTCCTTGACATTATACTCAGTTGTGTGGATATGTTATTCTTAGCTGTAAATCCATATATTTTGCCTTCTGGAATATTATATTCCATATTCTTCTTTGTAGTGGTAGTTGCTAAATAATGAGTAATCCTGATTGTGACTCCTTGATGTTTGAATTATTCTTTCTTGGCTATTTACAGAAATTTTTCTTTGCTTTCAAAACTCTGGATTTTGGCTATGAAACTCCTGGGAATTTTCATTTTGAAGTTTGTTGGTTTATTTTTCAAGAGAGAGTTGTGGATTCTTTTTTATTTGCACTAAATTCTGGTTCTAAGAAACCTGAGCAGTTTTTAAATTTCTTGAAATTGGATGCCTAGGTTCTTTTATGAGTTGTGATATTCAGTTAGTTCGATGTTTCTTAATATTTTCTCCTCAGTCTTCTAGACCAGTTGTTTTTCCTATGAAATGCTTTATATTTTCTTCTTTGTCAGTATTGTGATATTTTAATGTTTTTTATTGTTTTATAAAATCACCGACTTCTACTTGCATCATTCAAGTTTTCTGGGAGTTTGTTGCTTGGGAAGTTTTCAAACCCTTGTGCCAAGCTGTTCATTCCTGTTCCAATTCTCTCTTATATAACTGTCACTCTTTTGTATTTTTTTTCCTTTTTACAAAAGCACTTTAAATCTCTTTTAAAAAACAAATTTTACTTCATCTCTTTCGGAAATTCCAATTGAGTTTTTGCCTAAGCTATGTTATTCTAGGATATTTTTGTTTGTAGATGTTTGGGAGTCATTCTCTTATTCTGAGTTTGTGTCTTGGGCATGCCTGCTACTATAATAGCCCTTTATAGTGTTGTTCTTTTTTTTAATTTGCCAATCTTCCAGCACAAGAGCGAAAATCTCTAGCCTTTTTCTGGGCTGGTTCTGTGGCTATTTTGGGGGGGCTGTTGTGTTGTGGTTCCTCAATCTCTGGGACCAGCTGGAGGGCCTCCAAGCTTTCAGTGCTCTCTAAATTATCTGATCTAGAACTAAGTCTCAATGATGCTCCTTGATGTGAGCTCTGCAATTATCTGACCTGAATTTATGTCTAGGCAAAAGGAGACGGCTGTTGGATTGAGCACCCACAAGCCAACTGGAAAGCTCTGGACATGCAGAATTGCAGAATTTCAGGTGCCCAACTTCTATAATTGCTGCTTCTACTTGTTTACTTACTTCTGAATTAAACTTCTTTTCTCTGGGACCCCTTATGATCCAGAATTGGTTAGTAGGCAACAAAGCTGCCAATTGGCATTTGTTCCCGTTCCACTGCTTTGATGTGGATCTGGTGGAAGACTGTCTATTTATATCTATTTAAGATATATTTATGTATATATTTATATAACATATAAATATAGATATGTAGACATAGACAAAGACAGATATAGATATTGGAACTTTCTCTTGGCCTGGTGCACAATCTTGGGCACTGGATGTGATCTGAAGATGAGATTTTGGCCTAGCCCAGTGTCTGCAGATCTCCCTCTGTGTTTCCCCGTGCCAAATTGGATTAGAGAAATTATTCATCTAGATATTTTCTGAATCTCCCCATCAGGATTCAATGTGGGTCGTCAAGATTTCTATAGAAGATCTTGGTAGAAAAGAATTCAAGCTCACTGCTCCTACCACTCTGCCATCTTGATTCTACTTCACTCCCCCACACCTTATTCAGATGTTTCTCTAGCTAGAGAAATCCATTGGAATTCTTTTGTTAGTTTATTTACAAGGAATTTCATGTAACTTTTCAGGAACTCTCCTATTATATGAATGGAAGTATATGTAAAACCCTCTTCACAGGATCCTAATCAGTCCTATCAAGAGGAGCTTCACCATTACAATTTAGCAAATGTTACTTTTGGCTAGTCCGGAACCAAGAAATGGTTTTGTGTGTAAGGAGAATTCCTTCACTCAAGCCAGATGATTTTATGATTCAAATATGGGGCTGTGGATTGAGAGCTAAGAGAGATAAGAGAGCTAGAAATCAGGCAACCAGAGAACTTGGAGTAAGAAATAATTGAGCTAAATTCTGCCTCAGATACTGACTTCTCTCGGTCAGTATTGCAGTAACTGAAGGTCTCTGTGCCTCAGTTTTTCCATATGTAAAATGGAAATAACAATAGCATCTATCTTCCAGAGTTGCTTTAAGGCTCAAATGAGTTAACATTTATAAAGCACTTTGCAAATCTTAGAAGGCTTTATAAAATGCTACCTATTAGTACAATCACTAATATTTAGTCTTGTGTATTATTCCTTTGCTTTATATATGAGAAATATAAGGCAGAAATATGTGAAGTGACTTACCCAAGGGAGTCAGTATCCAGTTCTCTAAAACTTTGACATTATGATATTCAGAGAAGTACAATCCCCTTGCCAACCCCAAAGCTGTGTGAAGGCTTAGCTGGTACTTCAAATCTAATCAAACACTATATTTAGTAGCATGCTTTGCACTCACACACACTTTGTCAGCAGCAATAGTTTGTTTCATTTAAAAAAAAAACAGACTAAATTTTTATTTATAGTTTATTTTTATGTTTCCCTAAATCAAAATGACATAATTTGATACTAAATAGGAGACACATTATTAAATAAATGTTTAGTGCTTTTTTAATTTTAAAATTATTTTCCAGTGTCCTTTCTCCTTTTCCTTCCAAGAAAGCAATTCGTAATATCAAAGAATTTTAAAAGAGGGAAAATTTTTAGCAAAATTTAACAGTACATCAAAAAAGTCTGCTGCTTCATGGATATTTACAATCTATAGTTTCCCACCTCCACAAAGAAGCCAAGAAAAGTACTTTAGAAGGAACATCTAAAAAAATCTACTGCAGCAATTATTATTATTAAAACAATAGTTTTAATCAACAATTAAAATACCTTTACTATAAACTTATTATTATTAAAACATTATTTTTGATTAACAATTAAAACAATCATTTTAACTATTATTAAAGCAATAGTTAATTATGTTAAAATAATTATTATATGTAATAATTATTATAACAATATTATAATAATTATCATAACAATAAAGTTATTATTAGTAGTAATAACTTTTAGTAATTTAACTTACATAGATTTTATATTTTTATTATATAATTTAATAACTAATACATGTTCTATATTATATAAGCATATAATTATATGTAATTATATAATATGTGATGATTATATAATATTAACCTATAATATTAAATAATTATTCTATATAAATAATAATTCTATAATATATTCTATATGTGGAATATATAATGTTCTATATATGCTTATTAAATAATACAATTGCCTTGTATAATATGGATAATCACAAACATGTAACATGTATTGTGTAAGTTTTATGTTTATACATATGTTATAATGAACTTGGCACAGCGGATAGAGTTCTAAGCCTTGAGCTAGGAAGACCCGAGTTCAAATCCATGATGAGATTACTATGTGATCTAACCTTGTGCGCTTCAGTTTATTAAACTATAAAATGAGCCAGAGAAGGAAATGACAATTCACTCCCATATCTTTGCCAAAAACATTTCAAATGGAATCAAGAAGAGTTGGACGTGACTGAACACCAAAAAGTGGTTATTATTGAAACATTCTCTATAAGGAATGAATTACTCAATGAGAAGGTTGTCATTAATTGAGAGACAATCTTTAGCTTGTTCAATGCTGCTATCATTTCTTAGCATAATAGAATTTCAGAGAATGTTAGCAAAAAGCTTCCTTTGGAGAGCATAGCAATCCCTTTCCCATGACAGCATCATCAGAGTGCACCTTCCTATAGTCCTTTAAAGTGTCTAGAGCACTTTATATAGATTCTCTACCTGATCTTCACGATCACCCATTGAACTCTTATTATGCTATTATGATGCCCATGTTATACAGGTGAGGAAATGGAGATGTCAAAAAGTAAAGTGATTTCTTGGCCAGTATCACAGAATTTCACACAATCAAAAAAATCTCGAGCTGTCTTTGCCAGATACATATGTAAAAAGTAACAAGATCATGATTTATTTAACCCAGTATGCTTTCCCACTATCCCTCAGTTTACAGATAAAGAAACTGAATCTCAGAGAGACAAAATCACTTTCCCAAGGTCATCCAGGTAGTGTGTCAGAATCAGAATTTGAATCCATGTTCCTTAACTCCAGAGTCAGGAAGATTGGGGTTTAATTCCTATATTAGACATTTACTACCCGTGGTATAGTGGGAAGAGACCTGAGTTTAATCCAGTGTCCTCTGCATTGTGCCACAAATTCCTCCCATGAAGATATTTCTTGTTCAAAGATCCATAGAGATTTTCCTCTCAACCATCTGAAGCAAGAAAAGTATCATGGTTCCCATTTTTTAGATAACTTGTCCAAGGTCACATAGTTTGAAAGAATTAATTAGAATTGAGACTCAACTCACCTCAGGTCTCGTCTCTCCAGAACTCTCCACTCCACTACTTCCCTGTTCTGAATTGGCGATGGGCCCACATCTGGTTCAGGGTACCTAATTGGTTAAGAGTTTTCTAGCAGCAGACTCAGCATTGGGCATTAACTTTAACAGGGCAGGAGGGAGCATTGTTGATCAAACCCCTTGCATCAAATTGAATGCCTGTCTCAATAGACCTGCTTTGGAAGCACAAATCCTCAGCATGCAACTGGAAAATCTTGTCAAATTTACCATTGTCCTTCGCTACAATTACCCAGTAGCTGATTTTGCAAGCTCGAGAAGGGGCATTTTACTGGAAACAAAACCAGGGCATGGGAGGGGGGATATAGTAAACCTCAGCTCCATGTGAGAGCTAGGAACTGTACAAATTCCATTAACATTAGTTGCAATTATCTGTCCCAAACCATTGCCTCTGGAAATATCCCTACCAGGCTGAGTTCTTTAAGTTTCCCTATCTATGGCAAGAAATCATTTCTCTCCTTTTTCTTCCTAACTAAATATAAGTCATTGGACACTAATCAATAATTCTTTCACTCAGAGTGTCCTGATTTTCCCACATCTCCAGTAAATAGGGCACTTCCTGTAGTTCAGCCATTTCATGTGTCTGACTCTCTGTGACCCCATTTGGGGAGTTCTCTTAGTAAAGATATTGGAGAGATTTGCCATTTTCTCCTACTCATTTGACAGATGAGGAAACCAAGAAAAATGGAATTAAGAGACTTTTCCAGGATCAGACATCTAGTAAGTGTCTGAAACCATATTTGAACTCAGGTCTTCCTATCTACATAGCTGGCCCAGGGCCTACAAATTCAGTGGCTTTGTACTTTAGGGATTTGAGCCCAAACATAAAAAGATAAGATCAAATTAGTATGGATGTGTTTTAAGTATAAATACCTATTCACTTATACTTATTCCCTTATATATTTTTGCATCATATCTTACTTAAAGAGGAAAAAAAGGCCTGAAAAAGGTAGAAAATTGGAATATTATCTTTTAAAAAATAGAATTCAACCTATTTTACACAAATCTCTATATTTTGTATGCATATGTGAATACATGACTGAATGGTCTGTCAGAAAAAAAACCATTTTAGGGAAATGTTAATAACTAACTTACATAATAATATTGATTACAATATTTTGCACATAAGACTATAAGTTTGATATTTTATTTGTTTTTATTGTCTCCCCAAGTGGAGAAAAAGCTCTTTGAAGGCTAAAAATGTTTCATCTTTTTCTTCATATTCCCAGGGCCTGAAAAAGTTCTTAACACACCACAGGCACATATTAAAAGCCTATTGGTTGATTATCTAATCTTTGCCTTGCTCCCAACAAGATGAGCACAGGGTGAACCTTCAAGCAGACATTCATGAGCTGTACTTTGTACCTTTCTTAGGATCCCCATTAGGTTTTTCTGAACTGTAATTATTATGCACTTCAAGGATCTGTAATTCTGTCCATTTGGGTTCTATTTGTAGCTACACAGGTCACAACTGATCCATAACTTGATCTTTGAGAGTTTCTTTGGCTGAAAAATCATTCTGCAGCCATAATGGTGATAAACTTCTACTCAGGGCTTATCACCAGAACAAAAGCAGAGAGTCAATTAACATGGTTCATATGTAATACCTTTCCTTCCAATTATGGTAGGATCTTGCAGAATTTGTTGTCCACTGGCTGAGCCTTCAAGAACTCAAAGACCTTTCCATATATGAGGAATCAGAGGAGCACTTAAATGAAGGAGAGTCAAGGAACACTTGTTATTTATTCTTTAGGTGGTATTGATGTCTGCCTGCCTTAGTCTTATACATACTCCACAGGAAGAAAGTTCTCTCAGAGCAGCCACTAACAATCATTCAAGTTCTCCAAAAGGTTAGCCCAGTGCTTTGCTTATACACAATTTAGCTCAACAAACATGTATTTGTTATTTCTCTTATAAATTATTTTTAATTAATATTAAAAATGCTTAATTAATAATTTGTGTTATTTTCTCTTCCTCCCACATCTCCCAACTGAAAAAAAGGAAACCTTTGTAACAAATATTCAGTCTTTTTATAAGGGTTTTCTTTCTTTTTTTTTAAACTATTCAATCAGTTGGGGGCAGTAGAAGGAAGAAACAACGAATGCATGTAAAAACAAATAAATGAATATATGTACATATATATATAATATGTACACTCATGCACATATACACACATATATATGTATATATATACACATTCATATACAGACATAGACATACACACAAATCAACAAGCACAACAAATATTGATTACATTACATGATTGATTATAAATCTCCATGCCATTCTGCATCTTTTTATTCATTATTTTTCTATTAGAAGTTGGACAATATATTTCATTACTAGAACCCTAACATAATAGTTTGTCATTGGGTTGAATAGAATTTCCAAGTCTTTCCAAAATTGTCTGTTTTTACAATGTTGTTATAGCAACAAAAACATCAGGAGCAGCAGCTATTATTTCTTTAGGGATTTAAAGGTTTTTAAAGCACTTTACACACTCATTCTGGTCACTATTCAGCAGTTCACTATTCAGCCACTTTCATCACTGAGTTTTTATAAAGATCCTATCATGTGCACCAATATTATGCTAAGTGGCTAAGACTATGGAGACAAACACAAAGCCCCTACCTGCCCTCCAAGAGCTTCCATTCTTCTGGCTAAATGGTTGGTGAAAGGCTCTTCTGTTAAGCCAGGACAGCTCCCTCTAAGTGAGAACCCCATCAAACATCTCATTGTTACAACAGGACTCTAATTTTGTTTTATTTTTCACATTTTAATTATTCAGCTGTTTTATTTGTCACTGTTTGGGGAATTATTACAAAACGTATGTGTACAATGCTTCTGATTAAGGCACATTCTGACAGCAAAGCAGATGTAGAATGGGTTGACTGCTCCGATAAAATTAAACATTGATGAAGCATATTTGCACAGCAATAATGAGGCTTACACTGGTATAAATAATAACAGAACGATTTCCCTAATCAACTCAAAAAACAGGGAGAGGTTGACATAATTACAGAATCTCAGTCTGTCTCACTAGGAAGACTTTTTTTTTCTTTTCCTCCAGGAGTCTTTCTTTTTATTTTTTTTAATTCAACTTAAGACGATGCTAATTTTGTACTATTTTATCACTGCTTGAAAATAAAAGAAACACATTCAGGCAAAAAGTAATTTAGATGTGACCTGAAGCCTTTTTCCAAGATATGTCATAATTTCCAGAGCTTCTCACCCTATGTTCAAAAGGAAGGTTCTTTTTTTCCACTTTTAATACACCCTTTACAAATGATGGTGTGGTCTGAACTGCCCTGAGGACTCAGTCTGGTGTGTTTATTAAACTCCTTAGTGCACAAGTTGCAGGTTGCAACACAGAATTGTCATTCAAATAAAAGACACAGGCCTTGTCTACCATGGGATTGGTGTAAAGGGCTCGGGGTTTGGAGGTAGATTTGTTCACAGGTTGGGAAAGTAAGGAAGGAGGAAGTCAAGAAGGGAGGGAAGGGAAGAAGGAGGGAGGGAGGAATGGGAGGAAGGAAGGGAGGAAGGGAGGAAAGAAGGAAGGAAGGAAGGAAGGAAGGAAGGAAGGAAGGAAGGAAGGAAGGAAGGAAGGAAGGAAGGAAGGAAGGAAGGAAGGAAGGAAGAAGGAGGAAGGAAGGAAGGAAGGAAGGAAGGAAGGAAGGAAGGAAGGAAGGAAGGAAGGAAGGAAGGAAGGAAGGAAGGAATTCCTAAATCTGTCCCTACCATTTACTATCTTCTTGATTTCTAACTTTTTCCTTCACATCTCTGGGCTTCCATTTCCTTTTCTGCAGACTAGGAATTTCCAAGAATGACATCTGAGATCTAGTCCATCTCTATATCTAGGATTCCACATGTAGGATCCATAGCCAGAATTTCCAATAAAGCAAACATGGGAATACAGTATTTTTTCCTTAAATCTTAAGGAAGTTGGAGAAGGGAGGGAGAGTCACAAAAATAGATATATTTTTAAGTCAAAATAAGATTACACAATTTAATAAATTTGTTTTGCTTTTCTAATTTTTGTAAAGGTAAAGTAAGAATGTAGAAGATAATAAAATTAATAGGAAGAAAGTATTAACAAGTAAGTCAGACCAAGGACATTGAAGGAGGGAGGAAAACATTGGGGGAGGGTGGTTTTGACAGAGGAAGATTCAGTCATTAAAGAAAATTAATTAAATATGTATGTAAAAGTTCTGTAGTAGGAGCTGGGCACACAACAAATATCTCCCCTCCAGGTACAAGTGGGCCTCCAGGCCCACTACTTTCATCTCTAGGGTCTTTGCTGCAGAATAATGAACCAAGTATTGGTTGGGGCTCTTTCTCTGCAGCTACCATCAGTGATATCACTGGGAATCATAGATTCAAGCTGCCCAACTGGCCTCTTTCTAATTTCAATATTTCCCTATCTATTGGCTCCCTCTCATTTTCCTACACAATATCCAAGCTTTCCTCATCCAAAACAAAAACAAAAACACCCAAAAAACAACCTTCCACTTATCCCTATAAGCTATCATCCTATTTTTCTGTCTCCCTTTTCACTTTAGACATTCCAGAAAAGAGGGGGAGGGAAAACTGTCTAAAGTCATCACTTACACTTTTTCTGCTCTTACTTCTCATCCCTTTATAATAGGTTTCTAACTTCATCACTTAACTGAAACTGCCTTCTGTTTTTAAAAATAATAGCTTTTTATTTTCAAAATACATGCAGAGATAGTTTTCAACATTCACCCTTCTGTTCTAATTTTTCTCCCTCACTTCTCCCCACTCCTTCCCCTAGACAACAAGTAATCCAATGTAGATTAAAAATGTGCAATTCTTCTAAATATATTTCCATTTTTATCATGCTACACAAGAAAACAGATCAAAAAGGGGGAAATGAGAAAAAAAACAAGCAAACAACAACCAAAAAAAACCTTGAAAATACTATGATATGATCCACATTCAATACTCCCAGTCCTCTTTCTGAATACAAGTGGCTCTCTCCATCCTAGATCTATTGGAATTGGTCTGAATCAATCACCTTGCTGTTGAAAAGAGCCATGTCTATCACGGATCACACAGTCTTCTTGTTGCCATGTACAATGTTCACCTGGTTCTATCTCCTTCACTCAACGTCAATTCCTGCAAGTCTCTCCAGGCCTTTCTGAAATCATCTTGGTGGTCATTTCTTACAGAACAATAATATTTCATAACATTCTTAAACCATAATTTATTCAGCCATTCTCCAATTGATGGGCACCCACTCAGTGTCCAGTTTCTTGCCACTACAAAAAGGGCTGCTATAAACATTTTTGCACGTCGATTCTTTCTCTCCTTTAAGATCTCTTTGGGATGCAGGCCCAGTAGAGACACTGCTGAATCAAAGGGGATATCCCTTTGGCAGAATGAAACTGTTTCCTTATTTTGGCAATAACACTACCAAATCTCACAGTCTTTTCTCTGAATCCTTCTTGACCTTTCTCTAGCATTTGCCATTGATGGCCACCATCTTCCCCTGAAATTCTCTGTTCTCTGGGATTTTTGTGATTTGGTCATCTCTTAGGTCTTTTTTCTGTTCCTCCCTCTCATTTCTTTGCTGGATCTCCCTCCAAGTCACACTGAGGTTAACATATAGTAGATACTTAATAAATGCTTATTGACTGACCAATTAAGGCTCTGTCCTTCTTTCTCTTTATATTCTCTCACATGATAATCTCAAACTCCCCACTGTTCACCTATCATCTCTCTACAGATGACTCCTTTATCTCTTCTCAGCTGTAGTCGTACATCATTAACTGGCTTTTGATTATTTACACTTAGATATCCTGTCCTATGAGGCAGTAGTATTCTTCAAATAGAAACAGGGGTCAGTTGGTTGATCAATTATCATACTTTGTTTTCAAACAGAACCAAAATGATATCACTATGTCAGAGTCAAGTTAGTGGGTCCAACTGGAGTTGATCAGACTAACATGAGCTCAGAATGCTCTTCCAGAAGTCAGACACAAATGGTCCCTGTGAACATTTGGAGTGGATTCTCTAACTTTGCACATTTCTCATTTCTTCTGAGTTAATTCCATTCTGCTTTGTTCATAGAGCACAGAATATTTTTATTTAGTAGACAATGTAGCCTGATGAATTTATTTTCCTGATATGTGAAAAATCTGATATAGACCCCTTTTAAAATAACACTATTATTAAAGAATAAGACTAAATCATTTTGTAGGATAACTTATAGTATACTTTTAATGTATGAACTGAATATGATCTTCATAACAATGGAATAATATTCTATATTTCAATTTTTTACACTGAATCAAAGTGTTTTTGGTAAGGGCATTCCATGCTGAGTGGTCCAGTGCCAATGTCATGCAATCAATTCTTTGACCTCATCAGGATTGATCATGATGGGTGCCTGTGAACTCTTAGTGGTATGGCATTTTCCAGATCTCTTGGGTCTTTCAGGTCTACCATATTTTGTGTTGTCTATAGGTATGTGCATGTTCCATGTACCAATGGTGATTGAAATCAACTTTGCAGTTTTTGTACATTTTTTAGTGTTTTGACCACAGGGTAGTATCCCTGTTTGCACAGTTATCAGGCCAATGTGGGGTAAGCTGACAATTTTTAGGGCATCTTTTCTCTTTGAAGGTATTTGCAAATTTAAAAGTATTTGGTCATTTCTGAATTATAAGGAATTCTCATAGTGGCCATAACAATAATACCTTGCACTTACATAGCACATTTATTTCCAAAGTGCTTTCACATATGTTATTTCTTTTGTTTTCTTTTCATAAAAGCACAGAGAATTACTATTAAGAGTACTTAATGGAATGGTGCATATGCATCAGAGATCCCCAATCCTATCCCATACAAGGAGTACTTTTATATATCAATATTTTCTTTACCTTCCATCTGTAAAAGGATATGTAGTCCATAGTATTTTTGGCAAAGAAATCAAAACATGTTTTGCATCCTTATATGTGAGTGTTGTTATTTTTTAAATACTACCTTTTCTTTAGGTCTTATTTCTGATTCAGTGTAAAAAATGTAAATGTGTAGTATTATTCTATTGTTACTAAGATCATATTTTTGAAATATAGCTGGATATATTAAAAGTATACTGTAAGTTACCCTACAAAATGATTCAGTGCTATTCCTTAATAATAGTGTTATTTTAAAAGGGCCCTACATCAGGTTTTTCTTATACCAGGAAAATAAGTTCATCAGGCTACATTGTCTACTAAATGAAGATATAATAACATTTTGTAGTCAGTGTGGTTATCAAAAACTATAAGCATTACATTTCTTTTTGCTTGTTTGTGGAGTCACTAGAAACAATTTTATGGAATATCAATAATAAAAAAATGTAGGTGAATATTTACAAAATAGGCTTCAATATTTAAATGTCAGTACTCAGGATTACTATTAAATCTTTTGAAATACCTGAGATCAAGTCCCACTTCTGACAATACTGATATGGGAGCTTAACCTTTAAGTGCTCTAGGTACTTAGAGAAGGTACCAATGTGACTGCTTGAAGGAGTTTTCTAATCCTGGAGTTTAGGGCACCTTTTCTAATCCCTCCCCCACATCTGGAGGTAAGGTGTACAATCCTTAAAGGTTGCTCAGACACCCAGGGATCTGCCAAATCCCACGGCTGCTTCCACCGAGCCCGGCCTGGGCTACCTGTGTGAAGGGTTGTGACTTACAGCTCCCAATGTATCAACCCCTGCTGTTTCATCACTACCCATCGCCATAAGACTCTGAGTCAGGAAAAAATGATAAAATGCTATGGTGATGTCTTTTGGTTTGTGCATAAATTGGATTTAAGAGGGGCAGAGTTGCACGAATTTGTCAAAGTCACTCTTTTAGAATCACCACTGTCCTGTGTCAGGACAGAAGCAAGATGACTGATGATAATTTGAAATATGGTGGATGACCTTGGGGTCTTTGATGTCTAATTAAGCTCTATAAGTTCCATAGCACTTGCTTCACCTGCCTTCATTGGAACAAAGTATTCTCATCCACCCATTAGGATGCATATTGGCTAAGAAAAAAAATTAGTATTATCTATATTCTATTTTTTTCCTATTTTATTAATTTTCAAAATACATTTCGGTTTGATTTGGGTCCATTCTGGAGTGTTTTAGAAATATATTTAACACTTCCGCTATATCTTAATCTTAACAAAAACAAAATAAATATTTTCCAAAACTCTTCCCTCTACTGACTTCCCTTTTTCTATTAAAATCAGTTCAAGGAACTAGGTTCTCCACCTTGGCATTTTAACTCTATATCCACATCCATACCCACTATCCAATCAGTTCCTATATCTTATCTAATTCACTTCCAGTAGTTTTATATCCAATCTATTCCCTTCTCTCTACACTCACAGCTTTCACCCAGGTTCTGGTCCTCATCATTTCTATCCTGAATTATTGCAATATCCTCTGAGTCTCCTTGCCTCCACTCTATCCCATCTCCAATCTTTCTTCCACTAAACTGACAAATTGATCTTTCTCCTACACAAAGCTAGCCGTGTACTATCTGTGTTTGATAAGCTCCGGTGGCTCCAAATGACCTCTGGCACAAGACAAACTCTTCCGTTTAATATTTAAAACCTGATTCTCACCAGTCCTCTCAGATTTATTATCTTTCACTGAACATCACACTCCATCACACATCCTAGGTCTAGTTAGGTGTACTTGCTGTTCTATTTGCCGACTCCATGACTTTTCAGAGCGTACATGATGATTGATCTCCATGTCTTTGTACAATTTCATGCCTCATATTTAGAAAATATTTCCTGCTCCCTTTTCTTCTTGAAATCCCTACTTTCTTTCAAAGCTCAGCCTCTTACGCCAGTCACAGGTCCCTTCCCACTGGAAAAGAACTTTGTTTTAATTCATGTAGATTTTGCATTTATTGGTCTATGTGTGCCATATGCCTCCAGTAAAATGTAAACTCCTCGAGTATAGAAAACATTTCTCTTTTATCTCTATCTCCCCAGTGTTAGGGCTCATAGTACAATAGGTCTTTAATAAATGCATGTCATATCAAATTGAATGTTTTGGCCTCTGCTCAGTGAACTCTGTTCCAGGGGCCCCAGGTGAGTAGTGGGAGAGACTGTTTACCTTGTTTTCAATTTAATAAACAGACAATACTTTTCACCCACACTTAATGTTCTCTCCAGTTCCTAATCTCTTTCTCTGATATCATTAACAACATAGTTCTTTGTTCTTTGTTCCTGCAGGTTATATCAAGGCTATCAAACAAATCCACACTCTCTCAGGTATGTGTGTGTGTATAAAAAGTGCATTTATAAAATTGATGTGACAGAAAAAATAATAGCATATATTTCTATACAGCTATAAAGTTTATATAGGGTATTTTCCTCACAGCAATTCCTCTTGTGAGGGAGGTAGGCTGAGCAAACATCACTATCCCCATTTTACAGATAAGAAAACTAAAGCCTTGGGTGTCCAAGGTTACAGACAGACACAAACCCTTGTCTTTAGGTTTCTGAGTCAGGGTTCTCTGTATTACTCTGCAAGAATCCCCCTTTAATCCATTGAGGACCTGCATAGGAACGTGTATAAAAGACACAGATTCTAATCAGTCAGGTCCTGGTCCTCATCATTTCTATCCTGAATTATTGCAATATCCTCTGAGTCTCCTTGCCTCCACTCTATCCCATCTCCAATCTTTCTTCCACTAAACTGACAAATTGATCTTTCTCCTACACAAAGCTAGCCATGTACTATCTGTGTTTGATAAGCTCCAGTGGCTCCAAATGACCTCTGGCACAAGACAAACTCTTCTGTTTAATATTTAAAACCTGATTCTCACCAGTCCTCTCAGATTTATTATCTTTCACTGAACATTACTCTATATCCACATAGAGTTGCTTAGAGAGTTGCTTAGAGAGGATCCCCACATAGATAGTAAATGGTGAGCCAGACTCAAATTTAGATCTTCTTACTCCTATCATTCTGTCCACTATCCCATGGCATCTAAAGAACACCATCATTTCTCCCGACCCTTTAGACCTTTGCAATCATAATTTCTCAGAAATCATTTTTAGCATTTAGAAAACCAAAAATTGCTTCAGCTGGAGTCTGTACAAAAAAAAGTATTTCGTTGTTGTTGTTTCATTCAAGTATAAACAGTTTTTTCTCAATTTTTACATTTGTAAGAAATGTCTCTGGTGAATTAGCCTCAGAAATACATGAATATTATTTCAAATACACAACAAAAATATCTTCTCTTAATAGTACCAAGCCATGTCACAATCTGAGTATCTTAAACAGAAAAGTTAGTTTAAGGTCTCCTTTGACTAGACTATATTTTGAGTAAAGTTATCAAAATCATAACTCAAATACCAAGAACAACAACCACAAAACAGATAGCCATGACACACAGTCAGTATTCTATAATGGATAGTGCTGAAGTTAGGGTCAAGATGACTTAAATCCTACCTCTGACCCTTATTTGTCGGGTGACCTCAGGCAAGTCAGCTAATTTTTCTAAGCCTCTAATATCTCTCTACAAGCTTTATCTAATTTTTGGCCAACTGAGATCTACCTTGGTAGAGGGAAGTCCAATGATAATGGAATGACAGATTTAAGATCTATCAGTATAACACATCATTTCTGGAAGAAGTAACTGGATTCAGGGTCAAAATGCCATTTGAAGCTGGTTCAATATCATCAAATTGATGACCTCCCTGCTTTCAAAAACATACTAAGTTTCAGAGAAACATTTCCCAGAGATTTCGTTTTTAATTAAAATCTTCCTTTTTACTAAGAAGATGACCTTAGTCTATAAATTCTCATATATCAACATAGGCATTCCAATGAAATGGCCCAACCCAAGTGCAAACTGACATTTCCTTTGCTCTGAAATGGTTACAGAGGATTTTTCTCACAATAGTCCTAAAAGAGAGGCAGATACATATGTATGTGTATGTATATCTCACAATAGTCCTAAAAGAGAGGCAGATATATATGTATATGTGTGTATGAGCATCTAATGATAGTTGGGATTTTTAATTCATTCCTATTAAACAATGATATATGATATGACAACTGACAGAGAAGTAGTCACCGATCTGAATAGTTTGGTTTGGTTTGGTTTCCCTATGTAGAAATCTTGGTGTCAGGTTCCAATGTTGCTTTTTTGTTAGAAGAAATAGAATATGGATTAGACTTCTAATTTCACTGATACAAGGACCTGTTTAATGAGGAAATTCCTTTCACCAGTCCAGATCAACGTCTTTACTGAAATTTATCATCTTGAGAACTGTCTGGCGCATGAAAAAATTAAATAAGTCACCAGGACTTCTTAATTTTTTTTACTTGTGACATCTTTTTGCCCAAGAAATTTTTATGGATATATGGGTATATAAAATATTTATACAAATCAAACATTTAGTGATGTCATAAATTCATGGTCCCCACCTTCAGTTACAAGAGCCCCCATATGGGATCATGAACCACAGTTTAAGAAGCTAGGAATTAGAGCTGTGTCAGAGACTTGAAGAGAGGTCTTCTTAACTTATAGACCCAGCTCTCTATTATGCTATGCAGCTTCTGGTTTATTACTGTTCAGTGGCTAAAAACACCCAAGTAAAAGGGTAAAATGTCATTAAAAGACTATCACTTTAATACCCTCAAAAATACATATTATATAAATAAATTAGGTTTTAATTCTTTCTTGCAGATTGTTCAAGGAGGAATAGGATGAAAATAGCATTGAATATGGAGTCAGAGATTGTGGGTTCAAATAATGGCTCAGTCATAATAGTTGTATAACCTTGAGTCAATCATTTCATTTAGGAGCAGTTAGATAATGTAATGGACAGGACACAAGCCTTGGAGTCAGAAGGATCAATCCTTTAATTTCTTTGGACCTCAGTTGCCTCGTTTGTAAAATGAGGAAGAGAGGCTAGATACCTAAACTCCCATTCAGCTCTTTATAATCCTTTATGCTTAGGATCTTTTTGAATCTGCAATGAATAGAATGCTAGTCCTATCCCCAAATAGGAAGAACTAGAATTCAAATTCAAATAGGACTTAAGACACTTACAATTTGCTCAAATCCTGAAGAAGTCATTTAACCTCTGTTTACTTTAGTTCCCTCACTGTAAAATGAGGATTATAACAGTATCTATATCTCAGGATTGCTATGAGGACTCTGAAAAATGAATGTTTCTCTCTCCTCATTAAATATCAACCAGTGGGGGAAATCTCTCAAAAATTTATCCAGACCAAGTTTTAATCTGACAGTATAAGAAATTCTACATTTTATATTTTAGTACATTTTAGGTCATTGTGTTTACTCAGACAATTCTGGGGAAGTATGGGTTTTCCCTTTTGTCTGACAAGTAACATGGAAATTGCTTAAGTCTCTTTAACCTAGACTTGGGTAATCCAAGTTATGTACCCCAAAGTCCTCATTGTAATATATCCCAGCCTTTAGTTATAATATTCATTTTCTTATTTGTTGTTCAATCAGAGTTGATTGCTACCTTCAGGAACACCCACTTGTCTAAGGGCATATTAATTGTGAACCCACCACCATGAGGACTTTAAGAGGAACAGCCAAATGAGCAAATTTGGCTTTTATGAGGAAATTATGTCTCTCAAATTTTTATTCATCATAGGATTAAATGAGATAATATTTGTGAAGCATTTAACACAGTACCTAGAACATAATCTATGCTACATAAATGTTTATTCTCTACCTTCTCTTCTTCCCCTTCACTTCTCTCCTTCTCTTCTTCTCCTACATCTTTCTAACCTCTTGGGGAAGCAAGAAGAATCAGAGGGTGTTAGCCTGAAGAGCAGTATCAATAAGGTCACACAAATAAGTTGAATTAACAACTCCCATGTAAAGTTTATAAAGTGACTTCCTCACAATAATCCTAACTCCAAGGTGGCACGTGTATTAAGATACATTTAACATTGGAGAAGACTAAGATTTAGAGCATTAAAGTCATTTTCTCATGTGTCTGGTCTTGGGCCAAGGTCAAAGGCAATTGAGTTGTACCAGTACTAGATAAAGCTGCCCCATATATTTTTGCCACTATCTCATCATGTCTGCTTCAGAAATCCCTTCTGTACCCGAGCCCCATGTGTTAACTATTCATAATTTTATGTAATAATAAATGCTCTTGAGAGCTGGTGCTCCCATTTCTTCCTTTCCCACACTGTGGTGTCCATCGTGCTCAGATCCTGTTTCGAATGTTTCTGGAATAATGGTATATTCTACTGTACCTTCCCTTGGCTTCACTTCAGTCTCCCAGATAGATATAAGCTTAATAACTTAATTCATTTACTAATGGACCCCCTTTGCCAGTCAAGTAAAGCTAGAACGGACTGGAAGCCGATGGACTCCTTCCCAAAATCATATTTTTAAATGCATAAAATAAATTGCAAAGGAAATCAATTATACTGAAATTAGTTACCAAACTATTTTTAAACACACTCCTAGAGCTCTGTTCAGAACAACATATTAGTCATTTAAAATTGATGATACTTCAAGAATTTTGCCAAGGTATTACATGAAACTAAGTAATCAGGAAAAAAGAGATGAATCTGACAAAAAAAATCTTCCCAAGGAAACTTCAAAGAATTAGGGTAAAACTAAAAGGGAAAAAATCTCTTGGCAGCAAGAATGCAGAGAGAGGAAACTGAATGAAGATCAGATTGTTATTTGTGTGGACATCCTCCAGGGACTGAACTCCCAGATAAATAACAGTGGGCTCCCAAATGATATTAATTTTAATGAGAAATAAACCTCTAAGGGAATTGACTTTGTTCTACTGGGAAATTAGCATGAACAATGTACCTCTGCAGAATGCTTTGCATTCTTGTTTAATCTGTACTATTCGCTAATTTAGACGGAACCCAAAGGAAATGGCAGCATTAACAGGAGACTACCATCGATAGTGGAAGACGAGGAAGAAGATGAAGAAGGAGAAGAAGAGGAAACCGCTTCTCTCTCCCCCATAAACACCAGAGGAGTCCCCTCCTCGAGCAACAAGAAGTTTGGAAGCAATAAAAGCTATCTGGGCATAAGCTTAAAGCAATTAGCCTCAGGAACCATGCCCTTCCACTCACCTATAAGAGTCTGTGGCTCAAACCCTCCAAGATCCAAGCAAGAAACTGACCTCCATTTACACAGCAAAAGAAAGGAGAAAAACCTGAAGCTGCACCTTTCAACCCTCAATACCACAGGACCCCCTGATCTCAGTCCAAGGTAATTGTTAACTCATGTCTTCCTTTTCATCTTGTGACCATCTGACTCTGTGATTCACGTAGTTGTCAAGATGATAAATAATTCAGTCTCTAATTTATTTCATTACCGTTTTTAAATCAATTTTAGAAGCACAACATATTCCTAATGGAAAGGACTTTAGGGCATTGCACTTGGAGTTAAGGGACCTTGGTGGAATCTTAGCTTTGCTACTAACTAGGCCTGTGATCTTGGAGAAGTTACTTCTCTCCGGCTCTCACTGTAAAATGAGAACTAGACTAGTAACTGGACTAGGGAGTCTAGAACTAGAGCTAGAGGCAGATAAGAACATCCCTAAAGTTCATATTGCTTTCAGGTCCAGGACTATAAAGATCAACTTTTCCAAACTCCTCTTTATAGAACCAAAGGTCCCGTCACACTCTCCCAAAGGGGATAAATGTAAGAAATGTCAGTGATGGTTTCATTATTCAGTGAATGTGCCTTGTTAGCAGGTCTAACAAAAAGTTTAATGTGAAGGATTTCTAGTTACTAATGGTTTTCAATGATCTATTCCTATGCATGGATCCAATTTGTCCATGTAAATGAGAGGGATATGTGTGTTTCCTTGATTAAAATCAATACAAAATAAAATATATGAGCAGCATAACATGGCTGTGATCTTAACTAAAAACAAGCCAATAAAATATATAAACACAAAAATAAAAATGAAGTGGGGAAAAAAATAACACTCCAAAAATGGAAGGGTCAGACCACCAGGAAAGCAAGCTTAGCCACACTCAAGGTCACATAACCATGATTTCACAAGCTCAATATGAGTCAACAAAGTGATATGGTAGCCAAGAAAATTAAGGCAGTCTTAGGCTGAATGAAGAATGGTGAAGCCTTCAGTGATAAGAAGGAGATAGCCCAACTTTTCTTTGCCTTGATCAGCCAACACCTGGAAGCAGCTAGCTCCTGGTGTAATGGATAAAATGCTAGACTTAGAATAAGGGAGACCAAACTATTTGACCCTGGGTAACTCAACAACTCTCAGAATTAATTTGCTCATTTATAAAATGGAGATAATAATAGTACCAATAGGGTTGCTAAGATTTTACATATATATATATATATATATATATATATATATATATATATATATACACACACACACACACATACATACATATCATTTTGCAAATTAAAATTCTATGAAAATGTTAGTTATTATTTGTTTGTTCAGTTCTTGGTGCCATCTTTTAATTCATTATCTGGAACGTGTCCTAAGGAGGACAAACAGGGTGATGAATGGCCTCAAGTTCATGTCATGTGAGCATTGAATAAAGGACCTGGAATGTTTAACCAAGTTAAGAGAAGATCCAGCAGGGAGGCACTAGTTGTCTTCAAGTATTTAAAGAGTTTTTCATGTGAAAAGAGGTATCCACTTGTTTGGTTTGGTCCTGGAGGGCAAAGGTAGAAGCTCCAAAGAGAGCGTTTCAGCTTGATGTCAGCAAAAAGCTTTTCAACTAGGAGAGCCATCGCAAGGTGGAATAAACTGCAGTCAGAGGTGGTAGGTTCCCCGTCAATGAAAAGCATCAAGCAAAAACTGGATGAGCACTGATAGAGTAGCACATAGAAGTGGTTTTTAAACTTTTTCCACTCAAGATCCTTTTTTACCCAAGTAAAAAACTTATACCCAGGTATAAGGGTATATCAAATAGTACGTAGCAAACATTTACTGATAATAAATCAGAATTTCATGAAGCCCACATTTTGTTATGTGATCCCATGTGGGGTCACAACCACAGATTAAAAGCTTTGATTTAATAAGGTTTATTTTTTCCTTCCATCTAGGAGTCAGTGATTCTATGATCCTAAGGGCACTGGTAACTATCACACATCACAGTGGCATTTGATTTATAATAATCCATATTTTGTAAGACTATTAAACAGGAATTAGATGCCCCGCCTCAAAAAGGTGTGTTTAATGTCTCAACTCAGGAGCCTGGAATAGAGTTTGTGCTTCAACCTTGCAAATAGGTATGGACTTGTCAGCAAAGCTCCAGACTCTGATGATCTTAAGGCTTAACCTAAGGCCTGCTATGGAAAGGACTGCAATCTGTCAGTCAATTAACATTATGTGCCACAAACAGTGCTAGATGCTGAAAATACAAACTGAAACTGTAGTGGGGCCCACTCTCAAGGAATATATGCTATATCAGGGGAAACTTTTTTATATAAATATACTACAAATGCACACGTGTGTATATATGTACACAACACAATGTACACGTGTGTTTGTATTTGTACACACACATGCATGTGTGTGTGTTTCCTGGTACAAGTTCAGTGGATCATAGACTTAGACCTGGAAGAATTATTAGAAGCTGCTGAATCCAATTTATTCATTTTACAGATAGGAAACCTGAAGCAGGTAACTTACTTATTGTTACATTAACTATTGAATATATGAAGTAGGATTTGTGAGGTCTTCCTGACTTCAAATGCAACTCCTTAAATTGCTATACACACATATATGTATGTATATGTGTGTGTGGTATAGAGAGACAGACAGAAAGATAGAGAAAGAAAGAGGGAGGGAGAGAGGGAGACAGAGAGGTAGAGAAAGAGAGAAACAGAGACAGACAGAGAGGGAGAGAGAAAAGAAAAATATAGAGAGAGGAAGACAGGGAGGGAGAGAGAAGAGAGAGACAGAGAAGAGGAAGGAGAGAGAGAGAAAGAGGAGGAAGGAGAGAGGGAGAGAAAAGAGAGAGACAGAGACAGACAGACAGACATGCATAGTACATTCAAAGTGGTCACCACTGTCAAAGACAAAGAGATCCCCTTTGACAAGGCTTTGAGCTTTCCCTGGCTGAAAGAGGAAAGCATTTCCAGACCCCCCTACTTGGGAAACTTGTTTACAAGACTGATAAAGATCATTTCAGAGTCAGGAAGAACTGTGAAAAATGTGTTTCAACCTCATGACAGAGGAATTAGATAATACTCTAGCAAGAAGCAAGTGAAAATAAAGTCTGGGCAATAGAGGGTAAGCAATTGATGGGATGGAAACAAGTCATACTTAACTGTTCTTAGGAAGGAACAAATGCTACTCTGCCTCAGTCCCAATAAGTCAATAGCCATTGATTGAGCACTTATTGCCTGTGTGGCCTTGTGATGCGTGTCCCGGTGGGGGCAGAGGATAAGATTTAGTGGAGTACTGAGCCTTAACAACAAATGGACTGATTTGAGCCCCACTTGTTCTATTCAAATAACTCCACATTGCCCCTAAGATGACTTGAATTCTTTCATCCATCTGTAAATGCCAAAATGAAAAGTTGAAACTATGATGCTAAGAATGATTCTTAAAAAACAATGTTCTCTGGGAGGGTATACTTGGCAAGTTAAACTAATTGCTAGCTGTCAAAATAAAACAAAATAAAGCAAAATCACAGAACACTAATGAAATGATATCATTAGAGATATCAGAAGAGACTTGGTGCTGATTAACAGAGGTAAGATGCATACTATAAGTACTGACCAATTCAGTCTTAAAGGAACTCATTGTACAAGAAATTTATTTGGGAAGGTTTCATAGGCAAGGTGAGACTAAAGCTGGACTTTCAAGAATGGATAATAATAATAATAGTTACCATCTATATAGTGTTTTAACATTTGCAAAGTTTTTGACATGAAATATATCTCATTTGGTTCTCACAGCAACCATAAGAGGTAGTTATGTTCTTATTATTATTATTTTGCAAATAAGGAAACTGAAAGTCAAAGAAATTAAGTGACTTATCTAGGGTCATACATCTAATAAAAGTCTGAAACTTGGGTCTTCCTGACTTAAGATCCAGTGGATTCTAATCAAAAGGCCACCTGGTCTCCTTAAAAGGCAGAAAAGAGTGGGGAGGATATCATTCCTGAGAGAACCCCCCATCTGTGACTCTTTCTGTTCCTACTACCATAAAGCTATAAAAAGAGAGAAGTTATGTAGACCTGGACAACATTGCATTTGTGTGTACATCTTTATAAAAGTATTGTATATGATGTACTTAATTTTATTCTTGATATTTTCTTAAAATTTTATTTCTTTTACACCTGCATTTCCCTCAAAAAAAGATCTCATCACCTTTTCTAATGGTACCATTACTTGTAAAAGAAGAAAGGATAAAGTAACTCAGCAAAAGCACCCACCACTGCAACTATAACTGTGTAGCTTTCCATATCCACAGATCCCCAGAACATTAATCATTTGAAACCATTATTGACCATTATATTTGGTCTTTTTTTCTTCTTTTAAATTAGTGCAGTCATGGTTTATGTTGTTCTCGTACCTCTCCCTTATTTTATTCTTTGTCAATTCATACACATTTCCCCTTATTTCTATAGTACTCATGTTCATTAATGTTGGGTGGGTTTATGTGTGTATTTGGGGGAGGAGGCAATTAGACCTGGGCTTTCATTGTAATACCCAATGAGATAACTGTTCATACAGTGTAGATTTGGAAGTGCTTTAAATCTTATAACCTTAATAAGTTGTCTAGAGCACTGAGACATGAAATGATTCCGCCAGTATATATCAGGGGTTGGACTTGAATCCATCTCTTGCAGATTCTCCAACCATTAAAATACATCGCCTCTCATTGCTTCTCACAATGTAATCGTATTTCATTACAGTCATATATTATAACACATTTAATCTCCCAACAATGAGCATCTACATTGGGCAAGGAGCGAGGTTTTACACCAAAACCTATTAAACTCAGTTCATTATATCTCACTAGCTATTTTTAATCAAAAAACTAGTCAACAATCTGTCATGCTTGGTGCAGCCACTGAGCTAATGATCAGGAACTGAGCAGGGCTGTGGTTGTCTCCGCTCTTCTTCAGATGAACTCTGAGCTCCTAGAAGCTGGGAGCACTTGTCTAAGAGAAGCCCTTATTAACAATCCCGGTTCAACTGACTGAGGAAGATGAAATTAATAGGAAGGAATAGAGGTAACTCAGTTTGGCACAGCTACTCAGCTGTCAGAAGCACGGGAGACATTGATTCCATCCTGATACACAGTCATTTGTGAAGACCTTGCCCTTGACCTTAAAAAGTTCCAGAAGCCAGAAAGGGGCTATTGGGCGGATTTGGGGAATGCTATGATTGGGGAACTAAACATTTTCCTTCCAGGTAAAACAGACTTGGAGAAAAAGTCCAATTCTCAGGTGAGTGTAATCTTGCAATCTGATATTCTAAAATTGAATTCTAAAATCTTAGACCTATTGTTTAAAAATACATATAAAAGGCAATGTGGTATAATAGATGGAGTGTTGAGCATGGATCCAGAAAGACATAGATTCAAGGCATTAACTACATTTGTGCCTATGGGTAAGCCCCTTAATCCTCTCTGAGCCGAATACAGCTCTCTCTGACTAGAAGCTATAGGGGAGCTATAATAAACATGGGTGGAATAAGTTCTTACCCTGGAAGTGAACAAACTGTAAAATCATATGCCCTTGTTGTATTTGTTAACTTTGGGGAGTTTGTAGAGATAATTATCCTGTGATTTCTTTAATGTAAAGAACTCCCAGATTGGAAATTTCCTCACCAATAAAAATTGGCAACTTGGTTTAGATTAATAACAATTAATATTAATAATAATTTTTAAAAACTATACAATTCCCTTTGGACACTGAAACTCAAAGACCAGACTCTGGCTACCCAGTTAGCATGAAAATACACTGTATTTGGAATCAGAAGACCTGAGTTGAAAATACTTGCTACTTGTAAAACCTTGAGCAATTACTCAATTGTCCCTCAGTTTCTTCATCTGTAAAATAGACAGTTGGAAATAGATGCCTTCCAAGATGCCTTCAGTTTTCTTTGACCTCTCTCAGCATCCATCTCCTCATCTAGAAATGAGAGGTCTAAGTTCCCTTCTATTCTGAATCTAGGATCCTTTCATTGCTATAGATCAGAGGCCAGGATTTCCTGTCTCCATGTCCACTTACTAAACTGGACTTCCTTTCTTTTTTCAAATGGTAGAAGTAACATATTGATTTACTATCAAAAATACTCTCAATTGTGTCTTTTACAAACATTGAGTATTTTGATAGAAAGGCCAGCTTGTTTATACACCTGTTCAAATGTATTCCCTTGTCTTTTTAAACAGGATTGTGGATGGAACAGAAGATGGAATTACCAATGAGGAAAGCCAGACTTTTGACTTTGGTCCGGAACAAACAAGGCAGGATCCTCGAGCAACTCCTCCCACGGCAGGTTAGTCATCTGCCTAGTTCTTTTTTCAAGAAGTGATCAGTCTTTAAAACCTAAGGTTGGAGGATTCTCGTCACTTCTTCCTGTTCTTAGGTGATTCTCAGAGAGATAAAAACTGGTCAAGATTGTGAACTGACCAGTTTTTTGGTCTACTTTTGCCTTTTCCACGCTCACGCCGCCATTGCCACTATTCTCAGCTACATTTTAGCAGCTAATGCTGTGGTTTTTATAAGGGATGGAAGCCTATCATTTATCAAGCGCTAACCCTGTTTCCCTGTTTTAAAGACAAATCTAATCTGTAAAAACAATGTTACTTGGAGGAAATAGCATGCTTGCCATTCAGTGTAGGAGCACAGGTTTCCTTGGCAGTTTATGTGGTGATGTCTCATTTAATTGGACTTTTCAGGAGCTAAACTATATCAAAAAGGACTTGAGAGAGCTTGACCATGACAACCCTTGTACTTTTGCTTGTAGAATGAAATCTGTCAACAGATAGCTAGCAGGTGATGGCTTTAATCAGGGCTGAAAAGAATAGATTATATGCATCTGGTGATGTAAGAAGAATGATTAAATGCTGAAGTAGCATTTAATTCAGAATAGATTATTGTAGAACCTGATCCTCCATTCCTATTCTTTTTTTCCAAATGTGAGAGCCTCCCCAGTTACCCCAATCTCATTTTGCCTCTTTCTGTAAAATGCAATAGTCATGATTAGAATTATTTTATAGAAAACATTAACCCAAAATTAGCTTTCTAATGATCTCAAATGTGGATAGGTCTGTATGATGTTAGCAAGAAAGCATTCTATACAAAAATTTCCCTTGATAGATAACTGAGTGGTCCCTGCAAGAAGTAAGTTAACTGAATCTATTTAGTATCAACTACAACAATAATCCTGAAAACCAAATTCACTGTATTTGATCTGGTTTCATGGGAAATGATCTAGAGTTCAAGTGAATTGAATTCACTAAGCTTTTATTAAGTGTCAGCTATGTGCTGAGCATTGCACTAGGCACTGGAGACACACACAAAGACAGGAGAAATTACCAGGCTACATCTCCACAAGGATTGCTTTCCAGGATGATGGATGAGAGCAATGGACTGGGAGCAGCAAAGTCTGTGACTTTAGGGTTCTGAGCTGTCTCCATCAAGGTCTGAGGGGAGATGTTGGTCAAGTTGGTGTTGGTATTATGATTTACCTGACACACGATGCCTTCTCTCACATCCAAGGTGCCTTATTACTTCAGATAGACTACCTTACTCAACCCATTTGGCCTCTGGTTAACAGCTGATGTAGCCAACTGGCTCTTCCTCCATATGATTTGTTTTCCTAAATGATGATGTGAGGATTGGTATTGGAAGTAGATCTGATGGTCCGGAAGGACTGCTGTTCCCAAGGCTTGTGTTTAGAATTCTGAGTTTTCAGAATTAGAAAGAAAATACTTTCATGAAAAGTGTGGTTAGAAAAAAGGAATAGAAAGTTCCTGAGATATTTCCTCTCCAAGATACATTACAATCTTTTCCCTAAGAATGCTCAACGGAAAGAGTGATATCGAGAAAATGGAAGAAAATGTATTTATCTACCACCAGTAAGACTGGTGCTCCTATGGCTATTGGCCATCAGGGCATCTATTTACTGGAGTTAATATCATAACTGCAGTACGAAGCAGTGCCAGAGAACCAATGTCAAAGGCAAAAAGATCTGCCTCAGGTACTTTCTATATGATCTCAAGCAAGTCACTTCTCTTACCTCCCTCTTTATTTCTTTCTTTCTCCCCCCCCCAACTTTCTAAGACTATAAATTGCATAATAGTTGATAATCTCCTTTAGTAGAAGGTATTCTTTCCAATATGAAATCATGGTTCTGAATCAACTGCCCCCCCCTTCAAAAAAAAAAAAAAGATATTTCAGTGAACTTATGTCAAATGTCAGTTGGTCAATAAATGAAAGTACTTGTTTTTTATGCATAGCAACTGCCAGCAATGTTAGACACCATATAGAGTACATTCGTGATATGATAGAGAAAAAAAAAAAAACAGTAACTCTGGAGCCATGCACCTGGGTTCAAAATCTGTGTCTGACACTTAAAACTAGTGAAATCTGGAACAAAATCACTTTGCCTGAGGCTCAGTTTCTTCATCTGAAAAATGAAAGATTAAACGACTGCTGGGGTATCTTTCCATTCTAAGTCTGCAGCCCATGATTATGACATTAAAATCAGTCAGTGTCTAACAATCAAAGTTGTTGATGAACTCTCCCTTCTCCCCAACACACACACACACACACACACACACACACACACACACACACACACACCCCGACCACTGACATCAGGACAGAATGTAAGGAATAACCCAGGTTTCCTTCCCCATGTTAAATCACCTAAATCTGGGAATGTGACCCTCTTTCTAATGGATGCATTTGTCATGTGTGTGTCACTTCCAGACCCTGAGCTTGGAGCAGCAGTTCTATTTATCAAGGCAGAAGAAACCAGACAACAAATCAGTAAGCTGAATAGTGAGGTAAGGAGAATCATTTTGCCTGGGATTAACAGAGGGGGTTATGGGCAATACCCAAAGTGTTTTCATTTATTTAACTGGTGCTGTATGGATGGGTGGATGGTAACGTGTGTGGGTGGGTGTTTTAATGTGTTTTCTGGCTCGTCTGAATTTTAAGATGTCTAAGATAAATATAGGCATAATAAATAAAATAAGGCATATTGGAGAGCATCAGACATGGAGTCAAGAAGACCTGAGTTCAAAAATCTATCCACACTTACTAGCTATGTATTAATTCTATTGCCTCAGTTTCCTCATCTGTAAAATGAGCTGAAGAAGGAAATGACAAACCACTCCAGTATTTCTGGCAAAAAAAACAAAAACAAATACAAATACAAAAACAAAAAACAAAATAGGATCACAAAATATGGGATACACATGAAGCAATTAAATGACAATAAAACAAGGCAAAATTCATCATTCTGTGAGATGATACTGCATAGTGCTAGAAATACTAGACTAGACTGACCATTATAATACCCCCTGTGATCATGTCTTTGTTACTTCCTCCTTCCTGAGCCTGTTTTGTCATCTGTAAAAATCTGTTTCAGATAATCTCTGTGATCACTTTTCTATTCTAAATTCTTTTAATCCTTGTTAATTCCCTTGTTTCTAATAGATGGTACTAATTAGCAATAAAGAAGATAATGAGTTTAAAGGAAAAGTAAACAATCCATGAGATTCATGAAATGTGGAAGCTAAAACAACTTTTGATTGTCTGTGATGACATGAGAAAAAGTGACAGAGATCACTTCAATAAAAGATGCAGCTCAAAAAAAGCACCTAGTACATTCAACCTTGCAAAACCTCCTGTTCCAATTTTTTTTCCTTCCCTTCCTTCTCCACACCCCTCCCCTAGACAGACAAATAACTCAATATATGTCAAACATGTGTAGTTCTTCTATCTATATTTCCACATTTATCATGCTGCTCAAGAAAAATCGGATCAAAAAGGAAAAAAATGAGAAGAAATGAAATGCGAGAAAACACCAATAAAAAGCGAAAATATTATGTCGTAATTCATATTCAGTCCCTACAGTCTTCTCTGGTTACAGATGGCTCTCCCTATCACAAGACCATTAGAACCACAGATCAAAACCCTTCCCTCTAAGCCTTCTTATCTTAAGTGATCCTTCTTTATCCTTTTTAAAATCTTTTAAAGAGGTTATACTCAATGCTCTGGAGACTTTTTTACTTAGTTCTTTTCATACCTTGTGCTTGCAAGGGCTACCCTCTATTTATCTACTGCTTATGCCTTCCTCAGACTCCATGGATGGCCCACCTTCTTTTCTAGTTCACGAATCCTTGATGTTGTTTTATACAACACTATTCACGTGCTCACCTTTCCTGGTATTTTCTTTGAGTTTGACTGCATCCAATCATGTGTTTTTTCCATGGCCTCTGAGTATCCTATAACTTTGACACTTCTGAGTTCATGATATATCATCATCCTTTGCCATATACTAGCAGTGGAATCATAGTAGTCTTATGAAAATCAACTTCTGTAGCAATGAGAATCTTGAGATCATTAAAACTGGTTCCAAATTTCCCTTCTGCAATCAGTCTAGTACAAGACTATTTAAACTTTTTTCCCTTTCTGCCTAAGAAATTTTTATGTGGCTCTGGTGTGTGTGTGTGTGTGTGTGTGTGTGTGTGTGTGTAATTATATGTATAATTATATTCTATATAATATTATATATATATTAAACATTTACTGATAATAATCATAATTTTTCACCACCATGTTCACTGATGAGACTCCAAATGGGGTTGTGACCCACATTTTAAGCAGATTTAGTCTACTATAATCTCCTGCTCCTCCTAGTCAATTCTGAATTCTGTTCATTTGATAAGCATTGGGGGGAAGGGAGAATGGAAGGGATTATATATAGATAGATAAGCAGATAAGTAAATAGATAGGCAGATACATATATACATATATATATTCACACGTGCATATGTAATGCATTGAAATAGAGACAGATGACAAAGAGAAAAAAAGTTGATGCATACATACATATAGACTGAATTACCTACATGTCAAAAACCAAGTGAATGAAAATATTGATATCCTACTTATTCCTGTTAAGCATTGGAAGGACAACCCATAGGACTAGCATCTGAGCTTTTGGATAGATGCTGAAAATGGAAAATAAACTGGGCTCTGGATTGAATGAGTGGAGTAAAAGAGTAAGTTGGCTTGCCTTTGGAAAAATGAATCCAAGCTTTTCTTGAAACAAGAGTCCAGCTTCTTAAAATCAGTGCTTTATTTATGTTGTTGCATGTGTGAATCATGGAACATTATTTTTAAAGGTCACCTTTTAAAGGGCAGTAGAGAAGTTAATTAATGGTGACACAAATAGGTTGTAATACATTAATAATAATTGTAAATTGTTAACATTTATGAAGAACTTTAACATTTTCAAAGAATTTTATATGTTACCCCATTTAATCTTCTCAATAACCCAGAGTCAGGTGTTATTATTATTCTCATTTTATAGGTGAGGAAACAGGATGAAAATGATTAAGTGATTTACCTACAGTTACATAACTAGCAAATACTTGAGGCAAATAAGAAATTCTACTAGAGTATTAATATACAAAGTCAATGTATGACCAGAAGAATAAAAAAGATGGACCAGAGATTGAAAGCAAAGGATCCCTCTATATCCTTCCATTCTAACCATGAAATGGCTAGAATTCAGTAGTTCTTTACCCAAGGTTTCTGAAGGGCTGATTTTGGGGTAATGTTTTGACAACTCTGTTTCAATATAATCAATTTTGTTTCTTATCCTACACAGTTTATTTTATTCATTTGAAACCATTATTGTGAAAAGGAATCCATGGGCTTCATCAAAAGGGATTATGATTTTTTTTTAAGTGTGAAGAAGGAACCATAGGGTAGAGGAAGGCTTCCCAGTATATTAAGTGGGATTCTCATTAGAGGATTTATAGGAGAACAAGAATGAGACTCCTGGCAAATGGGCAGGTAGGGTTGGTTTTCTCCATATTAACAGGATGTTACAATAAATTACAACACAATGAATAATCAAACTACATCACATATGTGTGTTTATGTAGTATGTGTGTATATTCATGTATGTACATATGTACTACATGGGCAGCTATGTGGCATAGTAAATAAAACATTAAGCCTAAGATAGGAAGACCTAAGTTCAAATCCAGCCTCAGACATTTACTAAATATGACCTTGGGCAAGTCACTTCACACTGTTTACCTCCATTTTCTCATCTGTCAAATAGACTGAAGAAGGAAATGACAAACTACTTCTATTTCTTTGCCAAGAAAACCCTACATAGGGTCATGAAGAGTCAAACATGATGGAAATTACTGAACAACTAAATATATAGCTAGATAGATACATGCAAATATTATTTATATATGGTCTACATATATATTTAACCTAAAGATAATAAAATAATAATAATAATAATCTACTTTTATGTAGCACTTCATAGTTTGCCAAGCACTTTACAAATATTATCTCATTTGATCCTCACAACAACCCCGGGAAGGGAGACACTCATTATTATCAACAATTTTACAGATGTGAAAACTGAGGCAGACAGAGACTGACTCACTCAGGGTCCCCCAGAAAATGTTTTTGAGGTAGGATTCCAACTCAGATCTTTCTGGCTTCAGGTACAATGACCTCTCCATCACACTACTAGCAGTCAATATAATCTAAAAATAAGCATTTAAATTGTCCAAAAACCTGTCTGCAAGGAGCAAAAGGCAACAATTTGAATCCCTGAAAATTGGCTCTATACTATATCTCCAAAGTAAAACAATAAAAACGATGTGGAGTATTGAGCATTAACAGTCCATTGACTTCAGCTAAGGAATCCTAAAATACTAACTCATCTCTTTTTAATACTTTCTTCTTTACGAAGCTCTTCACTCCCAACAGCTCTATAAAGTATGTGAAGATCAAAGACCTGAAACTACACAGATGGTTATTTAGTGACAATTTATTCTCTTGACCACTTCTGCCCAGCATCTTTTCCATTATGTTTCATAATCTCTTCTATTTTGACAGATTCCTCAAGGAAACTTCCCCATTAAGAGCAATTGAATTTTTTCTCTCACCTGAAATTGCCAGACTAAAGGTCTTTTATTGAACTCAACAAAAAAATGAAGAAAAAAATAGTGTTCATGATTCTTTTGGAAAGAAATGTACTTGCTCATTTCTTTGCCTCCTAAAAGGAGAAAATGTTTTCTTTTCAAAGTTAGTAGATATAAATTAACGTTCTAGGTTTAAGAAAAGCTAGAAACATGGTCCAGTGACAAACCATTAAAGCTGAAATCCACCTAAAAAAAAACACAAATATTTCCCCTATAGTCATTCTCTACTTGATCATCATCACTTTCCTAGTGAAATTGCACAAATCCCTTAACTTTGCTATGCATAGTGGGTGATAAAATGATAGGGAAGCCAGTTTTCCCTCTCTCCCTTAGAATCACTTTATCATCCTGGCAAAAATATATGGTTTCTTCAGTATTCCATTCTTTATACCTAATTCAATTTGCAGTTAGCCCTCATCCATTTAGTAATGTACTAAGGTACAGAGAAGACCTACAGAAATCATGAAAAACAAATAAACAAACAACAAAACAAAACAAAAAAAACAACAAAAAAAAAAAAAAACACTGTGGTATGGAAATTTTACCATGATCCACCCTGATGTTCATTTCTTCTAGAATCCTCTAAAAGTGTTGGCATCCCCAAGGCCATCCATCTTTGAAAATGATAGTCCTATATACCTGTTTCTGTTATTTCAAACCACTGATTAAACAAAGCATTTATTAAGTCCCTACTATCTACAATTAATGAATTAAGCAAGCAATCTTGAAGTACTGGGAATACAAAAACAAGGAATGGAGGGCAGAAGGGAGGGAAGGAGTAAGAGAGGAAGGAAGGAAGGAAGGAAGGAAGGAAGGAAGGAAGGAAGGAAGGAAGGAAGGAAGGAAGGAAGGAAGGAAGGAAGGAAGGAAGGAAGGAAGGAAGGAGGAAGGAAGGAAGGAAGGAAGGAAGGAAGGAAGGAAGGAAGGAAGGAAGGAAGGAAGGAAGGAAGGAAGGAAGGAAGGAGATATCAAGATGACATCAACAAATAATGGCACAAATTGGATGTGGGAGAGTAAGGGATAATGAGGAGCTGAGGATGACACCTAGGATGAAAACCTGAGGATGGTGTTGCCCTCAATAGTAATAGACAAGTTGGGAGGGGAAAAGAGTTTAGGAGGAAAAATTACGAGTTCAGTTTTGAGCATATTAAGTTTAAGAATTCCATTGGACATCCATTTTGGGGCATCTGAAAAATAGAAAGGAGATTCGAGATTGGAGGTCAACAGAGAAATTAAGGCAAGATAGATTTGAGAATAGAGATAGTCTAGAGCATAGAGATAATAATTAAATCCATGCTAGCTGATGAGATCACAACATGAAGTGATATCGAGGGAGAAGAGGACGCAAAATTGGAGGAATTTGAGAGGCAATAGTTAGAGGAGTACCAAGAAAAAGTGGTGTCCTGAAAAACCTAGAAAGTATCAGGGAAAAGAAGATAAGTAAAGAATCTCAAAGCCTGAAGAGAAGTCAAGAGGACTGAGAAAAGATCAATGGATTTGGCAATGAAGAGAGCAATTTTAGTGAAATGATGAGGTTGAAAATCAGATTATAAAGGATTTTAAAATGAGTGAGAGAAGAGACATTGGAGGTATTTATGTAGATGGTCTTTTCAAGGTGTTTGCCCACAAAGGACAGAAGATGTACAGAAGCATAGCAAGGATAGAAATATCTAATGAGAGGTTTTTGAAGATACAAGGGATGGGACATGGGCAGGTTTGTAGGGAGGGAAACAATAGAGAGGGAGAATTTGAAAATAAATAGTAGAGTGGAAAGGACAAAGTGAATAATCTGTTGGAAGAAATTTCAAACTGAGGACTTTGTGGTTTATTCTGAAGGCAATAGAGAATTACTAACGGTTCGTGAGGACATGGTGATTTTCTGAGCTATTTCAAACCTTTCAGGTACACATACCCTTCAAGGTTAGGAAAATGCATGATATCTGTACATTGAAAAGTTTTCTGAAGAATATAGATTCTCTAATAAGAAAACTCATATGCTGAAAATTCTTGAGCTGTGCAAAAAAAAAGCAATTCTCTGTTGATATGTAGATTTCATAATCAACTGGCTAAATATGGGAAAAGCAAGAGAAAAGAAATAAATACTCATAATAACCCATAGTCACAGTTAAGTGCCTCTAGAAAGATGCAAAGCAGCTGCTACCATTAACAACACTTCTAATGTCATTTCCATTGCTTACAAAGGAGTAAGTAATGTTGCAACTCCAGGGTAGTCCCTTTGGAGGGAAAGCCATGGAAACTCATAATGAAACACACTTCTGGGTGTATGTAGCTCAGTGTCTGGGTGGTTATACCTAAGAGGATAAAACCCATTGCTTCCCAGGGTGGTCTATACTAAATAGTTCAACCAGAAAAAAAAAAAAAACACTGGGTCAATTTGAGGATGTTTTTGGCTCTCTTTATGTTTTGCTTTTGTTATAAAGTTTGATACTATGCAGCTGGATGAAAACAAAAAATATATAGCTCATGAAGATACAAGTTTCAAATCTACTAAAAGATCAGAAGGAGCTAGATAGTATAGGAGGTAGAGTACCGAACTTAAAGTCAGGAATCCTTAAATTCAAATCCAGCCTCAGATATTTAAGAAATGTTTGATTCTGAGCAAATCACTTAAACTCAGTCTGCTTTAGTTTCCTCAATTGCAAAAAGGGGATCAAAATATCACCTATCTCCCAGGGTTTTTGTGAGACCCAAATGAGAAAAAAATTGTAAAATGCTTTACAAATCTTATAGTGTTATATTGATGTTACTTAGTATCAGTGGTTATAGTAGTTGTAGTGGTGGTGGTGGTAGTAATTATAGTAGTAATAATAGGAGTAGTAATAATTGTAATAGTGGTGGTATTAGTAATTATAGTAGTGATAGTAATAGAAGAAAACCCTATAAATTGGTAACTGAGTGTGTAGTATGAGGAATACCAATTCTGAAGTCAGAGGACTTGGCTTTAAATATGTCTCTAGTATTTTCTAAATTTGTGACCTTGGGCAAATTTCTAAACTCTTTTTACCTTAATTTCTTTACCTCTAAGGTAATATAGTTGGGATGGATGGCCTCTGAGGTCTATTCCTGCTCTAAATATAACTATTATTCTGCCACCCATCAGGCACCAATCACCAAAGCAGACTTCATGTCCCGTTTAGCTGTTCAGACCACCATTTTGCCATCAGCACTTAACAAATGTTCATTCAGTGAAATCATTTTGCTTCCCTGGACCTCAATGGCCCAATTTATAAATTAGCTTTGGGAGGTACAGTAAGCCATTTCAGTAAGTACAGTTTTGCCATTGAATTCAACACTGAGTTATCTACTTGCAAGTCAGATCACATACCTATATGACATGCTACAACAACAACAACAACAACAAAAATGTACATTGTCCTTCAGAGCTCACTCATCAACAACAATCCCTTTATTTCATTTTCCTTTTCTTAGACTGTATCATTTATAAAATTAGAGTAAAAAAGATCCAGATTATCTAATCTAGGTGTTTTTAACCTGAAGTCCATGAGTTTATATTTTACATATTTTGATAATTGTATTTCCATATAATTGATTTTCTTTGTAACCCTTATTTTATCCACTTAAAAACATCATTCAGAAAATGAGTCCATAGGTTTCACCAGACAGCTAAAGAGGTACAGGAAACAAAAGAGACCAAGAACCCTTAATCTACCTCATTTTATAAATAAAAATACTGAAACCCAGAGAAGTTAAACTGTTTTGCCAAAGTCACATGATTAATGAGTATCAAAGCTGGGATTTATCACCCCTTCCCTGGTCTGCTGTTTCTAAATCTAGTTCTCATGTTAATTCTACTACAACTCACTTTACATAGTTCTCAAGATCCTAAAATAAAGAAGTTTAGATTTGAGAATATAACCCCAAAAGCTTTCTTTAATTTTTCATCCTTATTGTTTCTTTTTGAGATAGTACGGCATAAAGAATAGAGAGGCAGACAAAGTCAGAAAGACCAAGCTTTACTTCCTTCCGATGGCATACACTGGGCAAGTCATTTAACTGCTCACTGCTCTAAGTAACTCTCCAAGACTGAAAGTTATAGAAAGATATCACACTATATTGTTAGAAATAATTCCCATCTGAAAGTGCCCTATATTTAGGAAATCACAAGTCCATTCTCTATCCCTTATTATGTCTCTGCTTCTACAATGTTAAAAGAAGAAGCCATCTCTGTTCAGTCTGATACCCACAAATTAATAGGATAAGACTATCACATTTTGCTCAAAGATAGTTCAAGGATGCCCACTATGTCAGCATTTTCTATGGTAGATAGTGCCCAGTTAACAAAAACAGCTGCCTGGCGAAGGAGAAGAGCAAGAGAGAGCCTTTGTGTATGTTGTCTAGGAGACACCTGGAAAGGTAGTGGGTGTGAGTGTGTTGGATGCATTTAGATAGGACAATGGAGCCTGCTGGGTAGAAGAGATAAAACAAGATTGATCAAGGTTAGTTTTCAATTACTGCCTGACTTTCTGAAGGACTTTGCATACTTCTGATTTTATAGCTAATTTCTGAAAAGAAGTTTGAGAGAAATTCAATCCAACACTTTAAACCAACAAATTCAATCCAACTCAACCTAAGTACTTCCTATATGAAAAGCACCCTGCTTAGCTCTGGGAGAAAATACTGAAGTCACTTATGTAAAGCACAAACCATGTCTGCCAAATAGAGAAAAAAAATACTAATTCTGGAGTCAGGGAACCTGGCTTCAAGTCATTCTTCTGAGGTTTATTACCTGTGGGACCTAGGAAAAATCAGGAAGCAGTTTCCCTACTCATAAAATAAGAGAATTGGGCTAAATGGTTTCTGAAGTTCTCCTAGCTCTTAGCTCTCTGATCCTAGAGAAATGCCTTGCATACAATTCTTAACCTCTCTCTTAGTCTATAGAATGAGTGAATTATGATGTACCAGGCATAAAAATTAGAATCTTGGGGTTTCTGGGATGCATAGACGATGACAATCTCCTCCAGTCTAATTCTGCTGCCCTGAAACTTCCTTCACCCAAGTGGAAAGGAAGACCAAAGATTAACTGATTTGGGATGAGGAGAACGTAATTTACAACTTTCAGATCCCATGGATTTGTTTGTAACTTTTAAATATAAGTTTATTTGCTATTCATTCCATATTTGGGGTATCAAATATAGATCATCCCCTGAATCAAATGCCAAAAGAGTTTTCCTAACATTCCTAACTCATTAAACTCTAAGTGATTCCCTATCACCTCCAGAATCAAATATAATTTTTTTCTCTTTGAACTTCAAAATTCCTTATGACTTAGCCTCCAAAAAACTTTTCTTGTCTTTATATATCTCTTATCCCATGTGCTTTGATGATCCTGTCCTTCTTGTTGATCTTCAAATAAGACTCCAACTCTAGATCCAAGACATTTTCACTGGCTGTGAAATATTCCATACATGTAATATTCTGCATCCTCATTTCCATCTCCTGGCTTAGCTGGCTTCCTTTCCGTCCCTGACAAAATACTTCTACAGCAAGTCCTTCCCAATCCCTCATTATTAAAATAGTTTCTCTCTGTTGGTTATTTCCAATTTATCCTATAAATGTTTGTTTGCACATAGTTGCTTACGTGTTGTCTCTCTCTATTAGATTATGAACTCCTCAAAGACAAGGATGATCTTTTGCCTTTTCTTGTTTTTCTAGTGCTTAGTTAGCATAATGGTTGGCACATAGTAGGTGCTTAGTAAATGTTTATTGATTGAAAAATTATGAAAGTATTCTATGAATATCCTTCTTAATAACATCATGTATATTTGGTAAACCAGCATGTAAAGTTTGGTAATCTACTAAGCATGTAAAGACAATTTTAAGATTGTATCAGAATATAACAACAGTATAGAAACCTTTTTTTAAAGTAAATAACTTCTAGAAGTCACCTTTTAGCATAAAATTAAGCTCTTTGACTTCTTTAAATTCCCACCATATATGGCTCCAATCTATCTTTTGTACTTTATTTCACACTATTTCCCTTTACATTCCAACCCAACTATACTACTAGCCATCCCCCAAACTTGCTATTCTATCTCCTACCTCTTGGTATCTGCACAAGTTATTATTCACTATGGTTGCAATTTACTTTATCCTCATGTTTCAAATGTGTTATATCCCTTCAAAGTCTCATTTCAGACACCCACTCCTTTATGCTTTTCCCGATTGTCTCCTATCCACTCAGTTACTAGTGTCTCTCAGTTTTCCTTGTATGACTCATATTGGTGTCCATGTTGGGTCCCTACTCCCTGTGATAGAATATAAGCTTCTTGACATCAGAGAATGTCTTCACATCCGAGAATGTCTTCACATCCTTAAGCATCTAGCATAATGATTTGCCTTTTTTTTTTAAGAAAAGGGAAAGACTTAAGTTAAAACTTGTAATTTGAATCATACAGAGAACTCCCAGTGTGGAAAGATGCTTCATAGATGCAGATCTGCAACTTTTATATAATTTATAAGCTTAAAGAGTTACCCAAGAACTCTGAGAAATTAAGTCATTTGAACATAATCTATGCTTAGTAAATGTTTATAGAACTGAGATTGAAAGTGGATTGAATATCTACATGTATTATATATCGGAAATTATTTTCTCTGTGTTGCCTCTTATTCTAGTACATAGTGAAGTAGGGCATATCCACATATACAGACCAGCTTAGAGGAAAATAATCCAGTTGAATTCAAATAACTCTCTACTAACTTGTGTTAAGACATGAGCAAGTCATCAAGAAGACTAGTAGATGGACCAGTATTATGGATTCTTCATTCATCTACCTGTCATGGTTTGGAAAATAGATTTTTTTTTCATCCAGTTGATTTTTCTTGTGTAGATTCTTAGGCCAAACTCTGCTCAGTGATTATGGATCTCACTGAGGAGATGTGCTTTGGGGACTTCATGCAAGATGGTGTCTTCTATAAATAAGAACATCTGAAAAACTTTACTGTATATAATAAAGCCCCCCTTTCATTTGTACTTTACCCTTAATATCCTCTATGACATTGACAAAAATCTTTGGTGAACCTATTTATAAGACTTGCAAGGAAGATTTTAAAATACATATATATATCCACTGGTAATTTTCCCTGATCGTCACAAAGCTTTTTTTAGCCACAAAATTCATGATTGGTAACTACATACTGTGTAATAATCCTTAGCAATTCATCCCTAATTCATTTTCTTGACTTTTCAAACTCCTGTCTGTGCTTACGCCAATTTCTGCTCTCCATAATATATATTCTCAGCTGGATTATGTATCTCATTTGCCCATCTTTTGCCTCAGATCCTCAGTATGATAAAAGGGAGCCGCACATTAATCAGCATGTGTTAAAGTGTTCATTAGTAGAGCCTTTCCTCCACATCCCTTTTTTCCTTTCTTTCTATTTTTTGTTGTAATATTGACAGTTAAGGAGAGAAATAGTCAGTGTTCAAATTTGTTTCTGCTTTAGTTTTTGGTTTGGGGGATCTTATCATCAATGCTTTCTTTTTCATGAGGTTGAGAGGGAGATTTTCTGCATTTATTATTTCTCATCTCTTAAGCTAGAAGAAGACTTAGAGGTCAGATAGTTCAAGCCTTCCTTTTTCCAGAGGTAGAACCCAGAAAGTGACTTGCATAAAGTCACATAGTTAGCACATAGCAGAACAATAATTATAATCAAATTCTTGTGGCTCCAAACCATTGATTTTTCCCTCTTACAGCTTTCCCCCTATCCCCAAATAAACCATTCTTCCACAGTACTTTCTGCTATATTCTTGGAACTGGTTTGAATCATCCCTACCTATCATTACATCAATTTAGGGAACTACTGATAAGGAAGTACTTCTGATAACAAAGAGAGTTCCTTTATCAATGCAGATCAACATCATTTCTATGAATTATAGTATTGAAAAGTTGTTGAGTGAGATTAAGTGACCATTCCAAGCTCCCGCAGCTAGTATGTGTGCAATCCTTCCTGACTCTATCCACCATGATATGCTGGCTCTGAGGATGATATAGGAGGGAGATACTAGCTGTAGTTTACAACTGGGATTTTGTCTGTATAAGGAATTCCTAGAAGAGGAAATACACTTTACTCATGCTTGTTGGTACTTTCTTCACCACTTATAGTCTCAGAGATTTGACTAGGTGATTCAGAGTTTAAGTGATTTGTCACAGCCAGTTTGTGTCAGAGATAGGTCTGATTTACCACAAATGAAGTGGAGCCTCTAAAAGTTAGGCCATCCGAAGACAGAGCCTAGAACCACACATGAAGGATTTCTTCCCAAAGTAATAAATGACTCAGACTGTCTACATCCCAGCAGAAGTGAGTTGGCAACTGTCTGGGCATTTCTGGGTATATGACAGGAATGGTCAATGAACTTACCTACCCAAAGTTATTTGGGGAGAATTCCCATAATAGCAGATATTTTCCATGATTATTCTACTAGAATCCTGCTCCTTTTCAGGCCCTCTATTTCAATCAATGTTATTCAAGATCTGGAGCACAGATGCATGTCTGGATGCAATAGGGTTTCTTCATGGGGCTGCTCTTGAGAGAGGGGATTAATTAAGCATTTCTTAGCTCTGAAGCCACTGATGGTGACTCCAAAGGCTTTGCTTCTGGCCTCCAATTCTACCACTTCCCACACTTGTATGTAGCCCCTCAGTCCAAGCAGTACCCAGTCTAGTTTGGGTTTGAGGAGTGGAAAAGATGGAATTGGAAAGAGATTTTTTTTAAAAGCCCCTCTTTCCCCTGACATCAACCCTTTAATGAATCAGCAGTCTAGAAGGCTGCTGTTTTGAGAGGGCAGGGTCTTTCAACCTGACTTTGGCCAAAGGCTGTGAGACTCTTTTGGCCTTTTAGTGCTGTCAGAGGAGACCAGAAAACAGATGAACAAAACAGCCAGAATACTTATAAATAATGGATTATAACAAGCCATCTAAAATGCAATGAAGTTGTCCATAAGGGTCTGAGTTTGCAGAATTCACTATAACCTTCCAAGCAATAACCATCCAGGGCCAAAACTGGTCATTTTGTATTGGTAATGCCATCTCTGCAATCCTTTTTTTAACTGAATTTAAGAGGCATTGGCTCATTCTGCAACCTTAGGAAATACTAATAATACTAACTTCACAAAGATTGGCAAAGATAAAAGCTGACAAAGCCTTTTTATGAGATGACATCCTCGGCTCCCTGCACCAGCCAAATCCCTTCAAGCTTACCTTCCCAGCTTCTCTCATATAAGTCCCCTACTCTCCTCTGACATTACCAGACCCTCATCACCTCATGTTCAGACTACTGTAATAGCCTTCTGAGTTATCTCCACTTGGTTTTCTAGAGTAGACCAAGTCAAGTCAGCAAGCATGTATGTTATGTTCTACCAGGGGTCCTCAAACTTTTTAAATAGGGGGCCAGTTCACCATCCCTCAGACTGTTGGAGGGCCGGACTATAGTAAAGACAAAAAAGCTTTGACTTCAAGGAGTTTATAATCAAATGACAAAAGCAACATGCAAGCGACAATGTATAAGTAAATTATATACAGAATAAATTAGAAACAATCTAATTGAGCAGTGACTACTATTATGGGGAAGCAGGAATGGCTTCTTGCAGAAGGTGGGATTTTTAACCAGGAAACCAGAAAGACCAGGGGGGTCAAGCTAAGGAAAGAGAGCGTTCCATGCATGGGGTGGAGCCAATGAAAATGCATGGAATCAGGAGATGGAGTGCATTGTGAGGGACAGTATGGAGGCCAGTGTCATCACACTGAAGAGTACACAGAAGGGAAAGAAGGACAAGGACAAAGGAAAGGTGGAAAGGCTTTCAAAGCCAAACAGAGAATTTTATATTTGATCTGAAAGGTAAATGGAAGTTGTTGGAGATTATAAGATTTATGGTCAAATGTTCACTTTGGGAAGATCACTTTGATAGCTGAGGGAAAGACTCGAGGCACAGAGAAGAACTCAAAGTCTATTGCAATAGTTCAAGTATGAGGGGATTACAGCCTGTACCAGGATCATGGCCATGTCACAGGGGAGAGGGTGGTATGTGTGAGAAATGTGGTGAACGTAGAATTAAAAGATTATAGCAACATATTAGAGAAAAGGAATAAGAATGAGACAGGAGGAAAGGATGGCAGCAAAGTTATGAACCTGAGTGACTAGGAGAGTGGCAATGCCCTTGACAGAAATGGGGAAATTAAAAATTGACCTCTCTTTTTCCCTCTCCCTCTCCTCCCTCTCCTTTTCTCTCCCCACTCCTCCCTATCTCTCTCCTCTATCTCTCTCTCTCTCTCCTTCTCTCTCCCCATCCCTCTCTTCCCTCTCTCTCTGTCTCTCTCATCTTTCTCCCATCTTCCTCCCTTTTTTCCTTCCTCTATCCCTCTCTCCCTTTCTCTCTCCCCACTCCTCTCTATCTCTCTCTGTCTCTCTGTTTCTGTCTCTGTCTCTGTCTCTCTCTCTCTCTCTCTCTCTCTCTCTCTCTCTCTCTCTCACACACACACACACACACACACACACACACACACACACACACACACACACAAAAACACACACAAAGAGAGTCACTCAATAAATCCCATTGGCTCCCTCCTATTTCTAAGATCAAATATAAAATCCTTTGTTTGCCTTTAAAGTCCTTTATAGCCGGTGCCCTTCCTACCTTTCCATTCATCTCACACTGTGCCCCACTCTATAAAATACCCAATCCGGTGATGCTGGCCTCCTTGCTGTTTCCTCCACAATGCAATCCATCTCACGGCTGTGCATTTTCCAGGCTCTTTGTTCTCCTTGGATAGAAAGCTTTCCTTTCTCATCGCCAGCTCTGGTTTCCCCGACTTCCTTCAGGATTCAGCTAAAATTCTACCTTCTGCAGCCGATCTTTCCTTATCTTCCCAATACTAGCCTTCCCTCTGAGACTAAATTTCAATATATCCTATATACATTCATTTGTTTGTCCAGGGTTTGCCTATTATCTCCCCACCCCCATTTGAGCTTCTTGGTGGCAGAGGCTATTTCCCCCTTTTTTGTATCCCCAATCAGTACCTGGCACATAGCAGGTGCTTAATAATCTCTTGTTGACCTGATTGACAAGTTTTCCTCACAACCCCAAAAGGCAGGCAAACTAAGTATCACCATCCCGATTTCACAGATAAGGAAACTGAGGCTTGGAGAAAGATAGTCACTTCACATGAGCACACATACAGATAGCAGTTTTTAGAACTTATCTTAGCCTGAGGACTCTCCCATTTTCAAGTTCAGTACTCTTGGACCTATACTCTGTTGACTCTCAAATCACTGTGTGTTCTGGATTTGTTTCTTGACCCATAGAGTGGAGAACATGACTTGACAATATCAAGGTCTCTTCCACCAATAAAACACTATTGTTCTGAGATACTGGCTGCACCTGGAAACATAGAGAGGCCTATGTTTTATTCTTGTGTGACCCCAAACTCCCTTCAACTGCCTGGGCTCTTGGATCTCCAGCTGTCCATAGAATGATTTTTTTAAGGAAATGTTTGAGATCTTCATTCAGAAGAAATTTACATGACTACAGAAGGATGATTATTGCTTTAGCTAGCGGATAAAGGATATGCATTTGTTTAGTGAATGCTTTGTGAATCAAGAGACATAAAGATAGAATTATTCCTATAGTCTTTGTGCTTTGGCCAGCTTATTGAGATTGAATGAACTTTTCTGAATTTCCTCCTAACTCCATACCACCACAAAAGCTGGAATGAAAGACCACTTAATTACCTGAATCAGAGCCTGTGAAATGTGCGAGTATTCCTGGCAGGAGGGAATTCCAGTCCCTGTAATTAGTACCACTGAATTGAGGCAAATTGTCTCCAGCAAGGAAATGAGGATGATGTTTGGCAAAAAAACTGTGCAGAGGGTCAAGAACTTTTTGAACTATGATGATTATGTCAACAGATGCTTCCCCCATCTGCTTACTGGAGGAAAATAAGTTTCTTCTCCCCACATGGGATGAAACTCTGTGCCTGAAGACCATGAGAGAGACAATCTTAGTCGGAAAAAATAAAAAATTTTCACAGCAACAGTGCCTTAGATGCTGCCATAATCTTGTTCGTTCAGGTCACAGGCAAAGTATCTCACATCTTTCCATAAATCAATCTAATCAAGTCTTACCTATAATATCCACTTTTAGATCTCCCACATCTTTCCCACATCTTTCCATAAATCAATCTAATCAAGTCTTACCACTTCTAGATCTCAAATGGCAGCTACGAAACAGAGTCGACAGCATGCTAGGCCTGGAGCAAGAAGACTCATTTTCCTGAGTTCAAAACTGCCCTCATAGAGGGCACATAGCTCTGAGCTAGTCATTTAATCCTGATGGTCTCAGTTTCCTCATCCCCAATAAGCTGGAGAAGAAAGTGGCAAAACAATTCCAGTGTCTTTATCAAGAAAACTCCAAATGGGGTCACAAAAAGTCAGACATTCCTGATGTTATTTTTACTGAAAAATAACTAAATGACAATAAGAGCTTTAACAAGTAGGATATGAAAGACATAATTCTTTAACCCTTCAAATGTCAAGTCATATGAGCACAAAGCATTACTCAAAGTCAAGGGGGGGAAAGCTTGTTATTAGTTTAACTCATGATAATGATAAATATTATATGGCACTTTATTGTTTGCAAAATACTTTATAAATATTATCTTATTTGATCTTTATAAAAACAGGGAAATGGGTATTATTACTTTCCCCATTTTACAGATAAGAAAATGGAAGCATATAAGTTAATGATTTGTCCAGGGTCACACAGCTAGGAAATGTCCAGTGCCTCCATCCACTGCATCTCTTAAGTGCTTCTCATGTATTCTACATAATGTTTATTGTTGAGAAAAAAAATAAAAAAGAGGTCATCAAATGAGTAACTAAAAAGATGCCTCAAATACTTTGGTCTTCTAGTACATTTGATCCAATTTAATGAATATTCACCTAGTGTTGCTAAGTTTTGGGGGAAAATGTAGACTGTTGGGAAAAAAATGATAAAAACAGAATAGTCCCTGGCCTTGGGGAGGTTGAATTCTTCTTGGGAAATAGAACATATGCACAAAAAATACAAATCAATTACTCAAGATAAGATCATGAGGGAGAGAACATTTCTAACAGGAAAGGACTCATGAAAAGATAGTTTTTGCTTTAAGGCTTTAAGGAAAGTGGGGATTCTAATAGGCAGAAATAAGGGAAGATGACATTCTGGACATGGGGAGGGGGACTTGTGAAAAACATATGGAGAGAGATGTAATGTCACTTAGAGGAAATAGTCATTCTTTTTAACTAAAATAATAATTTCAAGTATGACTTATATGAATAAAAATTAGATAGAAGCTTTTTTGCTGAGAACTTCCAATACCAGGTTGAAGATTTCAAATTTGATTCTAGAGATATCGAACTCCCAAAGATTTTTGGGTAAGAAGTGACATAATCAGGTATACATTTAAAAAATATCAATTAGAGATATCTGTGGAAGGATAATTATAGTCCAATTTGGAGGCTATCACAATAATCAAGATGAGAAATGATGAGTACCTAAATTAGAGTATGAGATGGTAGAGTAGATAAGAATCAATAAAACTTAGCAAATTGTGTGAATACTTTCCTTTGGGTTTTAAATCTCAAAGTAAGTTGTATTTATGTGATTGTCAGAGTCTAAGCCTACCCATAATGGCATCATTCCTTCTTTCATTACAAGAAAAGTTACATAGACCAATCTTAGCTAGATGATGCAATGGATAGAGCACCAGGCCTGAAGTTAAGAAGACTTGAGATCAAAGGCAGCCTCAGACATTGACTAACTGTATGTTCCAAAGATAATTTACTCTCTGTATCTCAATTTCCAAATGAACATAATAATACCACAAGGCTATTACCTACTCACAGGGCTGTTGAGAGCATCAAATGAGATAATTAATATTTATAAAACATTTACATAATCTGGCACATAGTGAATACTTACAAGTGCTTGTTCCCTTTCTCCCTCACTTCGTATAGGGAATAAGAATGGTAGAATAATTATTTGAATATACCTCCTATTTATGAGATATTTTCCTTCAGGGGGCCCTATTTCAACCAAAGATTAAATTTGTGAGCTGATATTATTGTCCTCCCACTGAACTTTTCAATCAGACATCATTGGAAGATCTCACACAACTGAGGGCCAGAATCACAAGCAGGTACAGGATAGGACGCCAACCCCTAGCTCATAAAATCATAATCGAAATGAAGTTGTCACTTGGCTCTCATAATGGAGTTATAAGAGATGGAAGTGAAACAGGTAGGAAAATCAATTTCCCAGGGAAGTAGAAATACCTAAGGAAATCAAGATCCTGTCAGGACAAGTGACAAAGCAAGGGAAAGAATAAAGACTAAGAGAACACATGGTCAGAAGAGACTATGTCTGTAATTATGAAGGAAGCACAATGTGAGAAAGGGGATTCTTAACTGGGGAAATCATTCCTTTCTCTTAGCAACTTGGGGAATACTCAAAGATTGGGTAGAAGCAAATTTATGTATTAAGTTTGAAGAGAAGTAATACTTCCTCATACTGTATCGACAGAATAAAGAGTGCCTGTTATAGAATCGGCAATTTCATATTCTTCAGCCAGGTAGTTTTCCCCTACAGGTTTATATTTAAGTTGTGAATGGCAATAAAATCAAAACCAAAAATTTTTTCAAGGCCAAAAACTTTAAATATGAATTGAAAAAAGAATTACTGATGAAGAGTTAGGTTATTTAACTTTGATCATCATTATATCATTACTATTACTATCATTTCTGTAGCATCTTGGTCTAGATCACCAATTCTAAATCATTTGATCTCAGGACTCCTTTGAACTTTTAAAGATTACTCAGAACTCCTAAAAGAATTTCTATTTAAATGAGTTATGTCTGTTAATATATGTATCAATATTTATTCACAACACTACTAAAATGTTTTTATTTCTAATATGGCAAATATTAGAAATAAAAGTATTAAACTATTTTCCTAGTAATATTAAAATAGCTTTATTTCCAATGCTTACCATATTAATAGGGTAGCTAAAACCATAAAAATAAGTAGTAATAATCAAAACATCTTAGTATTATTTTGAAAATAAATTTGACCTGGTGGATGGCCTGAAAAAGTCTTGGGTACCTGCAGAGGTCCCTGGACCTCTTTGAGAATCATTGATCTCACTTCTGTTATTTCAATGATATGGATTCTGTTTCTCCGCTTTGAAAGTTGTTCCAAATCAAATAGTTTTTATGCTAAGAAAAACATTTAACCATATAATTAAGATAGAGCTTTCCACAATGCATTTCCATAAAGTTTTCTGAAAAATGCATCTTCATCTGGTTCTCGATTTGTAGTCCACTCAGTTCTAAGAGAGATATGAGTGAAATTCATATCTAAAAATCATAGAATCATAAATTTGATGATGTAAAAAATCTCAGAGACCATCCAGACCAATTCCTTTATTTGATAAGTAAGGAAATTGGGGCTTAGGAGATCAAATGTCTTACCAAGTTCAAACAAATAAGAAGTATTAAAAGGGGGATTTGAACCTAGATTCTCTTACTCCAGAGCCCATCATTTTCCCAGAACTCCCTGTGTAGAAAATGAGAAAGATCAGCAATTTGTCTGTAACTTACAGAGTTGCCTTGTGGCATGAAAGTGTCAGGTTTCTTTCCAGAGGTCTTGTAGATGACAGTATCTGAATCAGGTCTTCATGACTAGAAAGCCACCCTTCACTCACTATCTCAGGCAGCCTTGCAGCAACCCACCTAGCTCTTACCTAAATCTGGTGACTAGATCTCAGGTGTACAAAACTTGGTTAGAATTCTCTTTAGTGAACATCTATCTTCCCACACGTGGGGAAAACCCCAAGTCTCACATCCCTGTAAAGCCAAAAAAAACTTTCATTCTGGCCCTTTTATAAATGCTCTCATTTGGTGAAGAACATCAGGGTCATCCCTATCTTTGAATACAGTGTTTACAATTCCAGCAGGATATCCTAAAGTGCAGTGGGAGATCCAGGCTAAATGGTACTCTGACATACCCATTTTTCAGAGGGTTTCTTTCACTGTCAAAGTAATGAGCCCCAATTTCCTGATAACAGGGATCCTGTGTGAGTAGATAACAAGTAAGTTGTTTCCTTCATGTGGGGAAAAGTATCAACCTCTGGAGCAATGTTTTCTTTTCTTTTGACAGATGGTTTTGTCCTATTGAAGGGAACAAGAAGTCATGCCCTGCTGTAAGCAGGTTATTCCCCCTCACATCACTCATGACTGTCTTCCTACATGCACAATGACAGTAATTTACCACCTAAAAATCCCAAACCCAAACACTGATGGAAGAGGAAACATCCCTGTTCACTGACTTCATTACTTCGTGTTGTTCACGTTAATTAACTAGTTTACTTTGAAATGAGAACATTCTTTTGTGCGTGTTTAAAATGCCAAGACCCAAAATAGTTGTTTGATGGCCCTATAATTGTTATATACTTTCCATTCCCCTCAAAAATATCCTCTTCTTATTCTTATCTTGACTTAGAGGTTTCCCTGAATTCATTCAAGGTTAAATTCAAGTTTTACCTTCTGCAATTGTCCTTTCTCAATGTTCTTCCCATCCTAGTGCTAGTGCTTTCTCTTTGTGTATTATCTTGTGTGTGCCACAATGAATGTTGAATGTACCAGATTAAGGGCTCCTTAAGGTCAAGAACAAAGTATTTTCCCTTTTTTATCCCATGTTTAACACGAGGGGTAAGGTATATAGTAAGTGCTTAATATATGCTTACTGATTGACTAAGTGATGCTGGTGTCTCAAAGTCTTAGAAAGTATAATACAAGCTCCAGCAGGTCCTACCAGGCTGGGAAAATTCTGAAAATGAACTGCTAAAGTGTGTTTCTATGACTTGAGAATCAATCATGGCCTTAGAAACTCATTATGAGGTTGGCCAAAATGAGGTGAATTGATTGACCATAGCAGCAATACAAGACCATCTACAGAATCATCTAATTGGTGAAAGGAGTTTCCACACTGATGAAACCAGAGATCCTTGGTGTAGATAATGCATAAAGTGCTGAACTTGGTATCAAGAATGGTGTAGTCCAAATTCTACCTCAAAGATCTTGTGATCTATGTGATCTTGGGCTAGACGTAACTACTATCCAGCCCTATATCCATGATCCTGTTTTCTAATAGGTCATTTTCCCCTGACCCTCTGGTTTCATTGGTGTAGGGAGTTCCTCACTGAGAAAACTTTCTTTACTAAAACAGATCAGTATTTGCTCTGGAACTTAGTCTTAAAGAACTGTGGAAAGTTCAATTGATGTGGGTGATGTAGACACCTGACAATGGTAGGCAACAAAAATTTGATCATGTGAAGAACTCACAATGGCTATTCTCTTTGGCAAAAAGGTAGATTTAGTTAGGGAGATAGGTTACAGACAAAATGAAGGGATATAGTAGACACCAGGAATTGTAAATATGAAATAGAGTGGGAGAGTATAGAAAAGCAAGTTCCTCAGTGGAATTCACAATTACCCACTAGAAAGGAAGCACCCCACGAGGTTGGGGCATGTCCTTTGCTGGCAGGTTAAATCCTAAAAGGGAATTAGCACTCTAAAAGAGTTTGTTATAATAGGAGAAGTGGGGTTGAGAAGCATAATGGAGTTAGGGAGGTATCATGGAGCATGGGGGAAAAGTAAGGCGAAAGACACCATGAGATAGTTCCATGATAGACTGATCCCAAGGAGGGCAGCAATCATAGGATGGCCCATAAATAGATTTTATGGGGAAAATTTAACCTCAGGGATATGACTTGGATTTCTAACAAGCTATGGTTTTGAGAATGCTCAAGACCCTTACAGAGCTGGGCTCTCAGGAGTTTGACATAGCTCAGATTTCTGACTGGAAGATTTCTCACTTCCCAAAGGGTGAGACTACAGAATTAACATGATCTCTACCGGCGCCTTCTCCCTGCCTGCCTCAGAGATTCATTTTTATCAATTTCTGTGCTAACCATGTCTGACATTGAAGACCCCATCACAATGATACCCAAGATCATGTAGTATAGATCAGATGCAGAATTTGAACCCCAGTTTTCCTAACTCCAACTCTGCCTCCTTATTCTTTACTCTCCACTGTCTTCAAATGATCTACTGAATCATATAACTAATCTCATTTAAACAAAAGTTGACGTGTTTAAATAAATGTCCAAGAAAAGTTAAATTGTATTCTTGCTAAATCAATTGCTTGTAAGAACATAGATCAAAATGTGTCAGTCTCAAAAATTCTCTGGATTCTAGCTTTCTCCAATTGTGGGATTTTTTTCATAAGCCTTTGAGAAAAGAATGTTATCAAGATATTCCACTGAGTATTACTGTAGACAGACTTTGACTTTGTTTGCAGAAGATGCTATTTACCCGCTGGATATTTAATAAATGTTTTAGTTTGCCATTTACACATGGTGCTGTCCTTTGCTAATCTCAGAACATGTCATACAATTTGCCTGCCTTTGTAAAAACTCAATTTTCTCCCTTGGTATCTTACCATGTAGATGATAGCAAGCATGTCCATACAACTTCCAAGTCGGTCAGAGAGCAGCCAAAGGCCAGATGCTCCCAGTCCTCATGTCAATATGATATAGGTTCACTTCATCATGTGGAATAGATACACTACAGCAAATTCCATTTTACAATTGAATTCCATGGTAATATGAGAGAAATGCCCCATGGGAGGGAAGAGCAAGAAAGAAAATCCTCTGGTAAACTTAGCTGAAAGTTTGAAGGAGAAGGATAACATGAGAATGTGAAGCGATATTAGCACCAGCAGACTGTGCCATCACTTAGCAATGCTTTTTCTTTTCCTCCAATATTTTACAGCTTTCCCTTAGGCAACCATGACAATTTTCCTTTAACTCTGTAACAACAATCCTTTAATTTTTCTCTCTCTTTCTTTTCTCTTGATTTCCCCATTTATCCTCTCCCTCCTTCTCTCCCTCCTTTTCCTCTTCTCCATCTTGCTCTATCTCTCCCTCCTCCTCTCTTCTTTCTTCCTCTCCCTGTTTCTCTCCTTCCTCTTCCTCTCTTCTTTCTTCCTTTCCCTGTTTCTCTCCTTCCTCTTCCTCTCTTCCTTCTTCCTTTCCCTGTTTCTCTCCCTTCTCCTCCTCTTCCTTTTATTCCTTCTCTTTTTTCTTCTCTTTTTCTGTCCTTCTCTTCCTCCTTGTTTTCTTTTTGTTCTCTTTCTTTTTCTCTTCTTCTCAGTGTTGTCATATTGTCATGCCAGATATATCCTTCCCTCTCCCTCTCTTCTTTACTCCCTTTACCACCTACTTCTTCAAATTAGTCTATAATATTCCAGTTTTTTTCATAATTGCACTGGATTGGTCATAATTCTGGAAAGGACCTTAATGGCCATCTAGTCCAATCTCCACATTTTACAGATGGGGAAACTAGGACAAGGGAAGGTTATGACTTGTCCAGAGTCAAAGAGGTACCAAGTAATAGAGGCAGGATTTGAATACAAGTCCTATAATTCCAAAGATCTTTGTACTTTACCATACCACATGCAACTCTCTCACTTTGCCCAAAGTAGTGAAGTGACTTGCTCATGGTCACACAATCTAATATAGTAAAAAGCATTCTAGAATTGATGTCAGAAGTCCTCAAAGCCAGTGTTCTCAAAAGTTACTCCAAACTTGCAAATTCTCTGAATTTTGATATCTGTAAAAATGAATGCTTGGCCTGCTACATCAATGCCACAAATTTGGAATTCTGTATGTCTAGTTCGATATATGTTATTGGATTATTTGCCATCTAGGGGAAAGGAGAGAGGAAGAGAGGGGGAAATTTTGGAACACAAGGTTTTGCAAGGGTGAAATGTTGAAAATTATGCATATGTTTTGGAAATAAACTTTAATAAAGATAAATGAATGAATGAATAAAAAAGAAATATATGTATAAATTAAAATTAGCTAGTGAAAGACTCTTGTCCTCTACGCCATGTGGGTCCCATTACATTTCATGAACCAATTGACATCTGAACTCATTTGGATATCAGGCCAAAGCCTTAGGTTTCTCATCTGGAAATGGGCGAAGGGGCAAAGTTGGACAGAATTACTTCCAAGGTCCCTTCCAATTCAAAATCCATCATCATAATGTCCTTTTTATTTAAAGAAAAATCAAAATCTCAGATAGAAAGATAATCTTAGCCCATTTCTATCTAATGGGCAGGATGTGTCTGACTTTTCTCTGAAGAGTTCATTATGAGATTAATAATCTGAGCTTGAAAGCAATTGTTGTAGTGAGACTTGCATAATAGAATAAAAGATTCCAGTGAAAAGGATATGACGGTCGTAGTAGTTTTTTATTAACTGACTAGCCAGCTTCTTACATCATGCAAGTTATTTTTTAAAATAATATGTTGTAGTTTAATTCTTGGCCAAAGTTCTTGTAAAACTGAAATTGAAGGCAAGAAGGTGTCACATAGTCCATGCCCAATCTTTATCTAAACAGTTTCAATGTCTGTATGCTTTGGATAGCTCTTGGCAAATGTAGAAATGGGATTTCCTGCCACAGAGTATGTAAAAGATATGCTTGCTCTAGATAACCAGACTCCATTCTGAAATGATAAAGAGTAGATGATAGCATCTTTGTCTCAGGAGTACGGAACTATAATCAGGTCCAATAAGATGTCAAATAAAGAACCATAAGTTTGATCAATGGTGGCTCTTCTCCCTACCCAAACCCCTACTTTCTCTATATAAGTCCAGACTGATTCTGGAACAGCTCATCTCAACTAGCTAGATGTCTAAAGTATCCATCATGGTCCCAAATGACCCTGACAGCTCTGCTTCAGAGAGCCTTTGAGATATGTCAGTGTTGGATTTAAGGCTTAAGCTTGCAGTTGAGTGGTGTTTTGTCATGGACCCAAGGGTCACATTTGGTTCTAGAAGAGCAGAGTCACTGCAGGGTGACTTGGAAGTAGAGCCCAGCTCCAGAATTCCATGCACCCTTAGAGAGACACCAAAACTAACCTATTTCAATCGATAAGAAATCACTAGGTAAATACTTACTCTATGCCCAACACTGTGCTAAGCTCTGGAAATAACAAGAAAGAGCAAAAACAGTCTCTGCTCTCGAGAGATTTATAATCTCAGACCATACAGGAGAAATACAGAGTGGCTAGAAGGTAACTTCCATGGGTCCACTTGAATTGAATTGACTGTGGAAGCTCCATTTCAATATCACAAGCTAACTAGCCTCTCCTCCTTTGTTTCTTCACTGCAGGTAATGACTTTAACCCAAGAAGTCTCACAATTAAGTAAAGATATGAAGAATATAATGAATCTTCTGGAAAACGTATTAATGGCCCCAAAGTCTACAGGGTTTTGCTCGGTTCACAGTGCATCCATGTGTCCCTCCATTGAGAGCTTACAGAACAGAATGACTTGGACAGCTCACCAATCCTGTATGCACAAGCCAGCAAGCAAGGCCTCCTGCACCAAAGCACACCTTTGTCACGGTAACAGCGTGTCTGGCATTTGGGAAATGGAACGTGCCTCTGTGGGAAGCAGCCCCCAAAGAACTGGAGCCAATGAGCAAAACCTTTTGGACAGCGATCTTTATCATTGTTCAGGCCTTGACTATTCCCCGTCCCATTATCAGGTCATACGAGAGGGTCCTTTGCAATTTCTAAGGTGCACTTCTCCCCATTCAGATACCACGTTGACCCCCCTTCAGTCTATCTCAGCAACTCTCTCATCCTCAGCATGTTCTTCCTCAGAGACATCCTTGCACCTCGTGCTCCCCAGCAGGTCCGAGGAAGGTAGTTTCAGTCAAGGGGCAGTCAGTTCTCTCAGCCTGGAAAATTTGCCCGGCTCCTGGGACCGTGAGGGCGCGCCGTCCCGTCCCATCCAGCCCTCGGAAGATTTCCCTCTGGAAATCGTAACAAGCACAACGGACATGAAAGATAACAAGGCCATCAACGTATAATCACTGGACTGCAGAGGGGACCTTGCGCATATAGGACGGGTCTCCCCACTTCCACCTCATTGCTGCATGACTGCTTTCGTTTGCCTTTTCTCTACCAATGACAGAGGTCGAGCAATGGCGGGGCACCCGATACTAAAGACCGAGTGGGTAGGAAAAGGTGTAACCTCATCCATACCATAAAAAACCATTTCTAGATTCTAGAAGCATGTGGAAAGCATTTTCTCTATCGGTATTAATCTATTGGTCTGTTCCACAGACTCTGGCAATAGTCCAAACACCCAGGGGGTTACAGCAGCTGGAAGTCCAGGACAAAAGAATTTTCTGGCTCACTTTTTGTCGTGGGAGCCTTTTGTGGCTTAAAGCAAAGGTTTCTCCTGAGTGCCTGTTTGTCATTCCTGAACAATATCCATAGCGCTGTCGGCTCCGGGTGCTCCTGGCTCCTGCTGATATATTTTTTTTCTGTTATTCGAAGGCAAAGAGACAATTATCCCTGCATGCCATCCAGACAATCAGCCAGATAGAGTTGGTGGCCAGTGGTTAGCTGTTGCACGCTATTTGTCATGTAAATGAAACTTCTTTATTTATCAAAAAAAAGGCTATTTTTATATCCTTGGTATGAAATATGTATTTAAAATATTTAAAATATTTATAAAGAAATTAATGTTTTGTTTTCATTTTGGTAAAAAGAAAAAAGCTTGCTGTTTTAACAAGAAATGCCCTACTGTTGTGTATAGTAGATCAAATTATTTATTATTAAGAGGATGTAGCTTAAGAAGGAATCCCCTTTTATCTGCATGCTGTTTGGGACAAATGTATCACCATACTGGTGGAATACCAATAAGAAAATAGGGTAATATTTTATTAATAAAATAAAAATATGGAATGTCAGACACAATGCTAAGTCAAATATATTCACCTTAAAACGCTGTGATGTGGTACCCTCTTTACGCACAGGGGCCCTTGCTAGTTGATTCCATTAAAACTATCCCAGTGTGCATATGACAAGGAAACTGACTGATGGAATTTCAGACTTAAGAAACTTGAGTGTTTCCTGTTTCAGATATTTCCCTATGCCAAGTAGCATCCAATTCAGGGATCTGTTCCCTCTTTGATTACTTTCATACATCTTATGAATAAGTATAAATACATCTGCTCTAACTCATAAAGATATAAACCTCTCTTTTAAAATTGTTTTCTTTTTATGTACATAAGAAGGATCAACATTTAAAAATACTTCAAAAGACCAAGCAAATGTTGTGTCAATCAATGTACCTGGTACTTCCAGTTAAGCTGACTTTCATCTAAATGTTCTAGGTCCAAGTAGCTGCCATATTAGATGCAGAGCTCACAGACTTTTTCACATTATTCCCTACTGTTGATGGGCAAGACTGGAAATTCAGTGTCTTAACACATCTGAACAAAGATTTATTTAGAAATTATGTAGGTTCTCTTCCTTAAACCTGCCTAAGACAAGTGAGAAAAAAGAAAGTTTCTAAGATAGAGTAAACACATAATTACCATTGCATGAGCAATTCTTGATCCATTGTTACTGGAACTCTGTTTTCCCTCTCAAAAAAAACCCCAGTTTTTTGGCCAAATATTTGTAAATCACATGTCCTTGATATATAACTAGATAAATGATTTTATCTAAGAAAATTATCTTAATAATTTACTTCCCAATTACCCTGCCTTGGCTAATTTAACCATGCAATCCACATGCATTCATTAAAAGAAAAACTATAAAACAGCATTTGAACTCAAGAATCTCATATTCTACTGGAGGTTATAACAACTAAACAAAAAATAACATACATAATCATTTGAAGAGAAGATAGGGGAGTAAGCGCTAATAACAAAAACCCATAGATCAGGGCCTGCAAAAGTGGCCTACAGATACACTTCTAGACAGTTTGATAAATTTGTAAATGGATACCAGGAAAAGAGGGCAAATAAGTAATGGCCCTACAGAAATTAATTTCATTTTATTTGTTTTGCCCATATATGCACATGGAATTTTAGAATTTATTTCTTTTGTGATTAAATAGGGAACTCAGAAAGGCTGTGCTAGAGAAGCCAAAGAGTAGAATGAACTATTGCCTTAGGAAACAACAATCAAGGTAAACTTTGAAGGAAAGCCGGACTTCTAAGAGGTAGTGAAGAGGAGGGAATATGTTGGAAACATGGGAAATAGTCTGTGCAAAGGCATGGAGGAAGAAGATCTGAGCAACAGCAAATAGATGGGTTTCAACGGAATATGTAATAAGTACCAAATGGCAAGCTAAAGTCAGATTGCTAAATTACCCTACAGTATCCTCTTAGATGTAAGGACAGGACAAGAAAATAAAAGGAAGAAAAGGAGGAGGAGAAACTGGAGGTGAAGAAGACAGAAGAGGAGGGAAAGGAAGGAGAAAAAGGGAAAGGGAAAGAGTGATGTTATTAGTAAAAATATCCCATAAGAATAAAGATGAGATGAAAATCCCAAATGTGGCATAGAATGGTATCATGGCAATGGTTAGAACTTTAACCAGCCATATAGCTTCATTCAAAAACAGAGTAGTTTATATATTTGTGATTTAGCTTAACAATCATTTCAGCCAAAAAAAAAAGTAGAACAAGAAAACCCCACTCAGTCCCCAATGTTTTTCCTGAAGAACAGTTCAGCTGTATAAAATCCAAAATGAATAAATATTTATTTAATAAAACAATAAATATAGATAAATAGAAACAAATAAATTAATAAAACTCCAGTGGAGCAATGACCTCTAAAATCAAAGAGGAACTCCTCTATTTGTCATTTACAGTGCTTTATAATCTGATCCTTTCCAACTCTCCAGTCTTGTTCTCCATCACTGCCCTCCTTGTCCTTCATGACCTCATCATACTGGATTATTGTTGCCCCTCATACACAGCCCTTTGTCTTCACAAAGTATGGCTGCTTCCCATACCTTAAATACTCAGCCTTCTCACTTCCAGGTAGAGCGATACAAAGGGTTCTGGATTGGGATCCAGAAGACCTACATTCAGATCCTCATGTGCCAACAAATGATTTAACTAATCTATACTTAAGTGTGCTTAGCTGTAAAATAAGGGGGAAGAATAGATTTTTACTGAGGTTATTTCCAATCTACAATCTTCCAGCAATTCTGAACTTCCTTTAAGATTCATTTCAAATAGCTTCACCTGCGAGTATCCTTTTCTGGTCTTCCTAGATATACAGTGTCTTTTCTTCAACATTGTATTTGATTGCATTCTATGTCTTGTATATATTTACTTATACACAAGAATGTAAGTTCCTTGAAAGATTACTTTGATTGTGTCTCTGTATCCCCAGCACTTAACATAGTGCCTGGCTTTTGACAGGCACTTCACAAATGGTTAATGATTAATTGTTAGATTCATCCAGGAAACTAATATTTTGCAGGGGGATTGAGCCCAAGTATAATATAGGAAGCTCTCAAATTCTGAAGACATGGGAATAAAGTATTTCACTAAGAAGGAAAAAGTGGAACAAAATCTAAAGAGACTGATATGGATACACAGGGAACTCACTGACAAATTCAAACATTGAAAAGGTATTAGAAGACTGAAGCAAGAAAAAGTCAGAGAATAAATACAAAAGCTACATAATTCTTTGGGAATTGCTTTGTGAGTGCTAAAGCCCAAGATGTTGTGAGTTTAGGGATGAATGCCAAAAATAATAAAAAGTTGTGGAGGATGTTTTTTTTAAGTCAAAAAGATGCTCAAAGAAAGAGGGCAACTACTTGTGACTGATAGAATAATCATAATGGATAATGGGGAAGATACTAAACTATTTGAATCATTTTGTTAGCTTTCTTCAGCAAAGAGAATAATCTTTGGACTTGGAAAAATAGAACTAAAATGGTTAGCAGAGAATAGAAAAGAGGAAAAAATAGGAAATGATAAGGCAATATTTATCTGCCTCATATAGTGAGCCTGGACTACATCTCCAAATACTAATAGGACAAGTGAGCCATTGTTAAAGAAAAAAAAGGTTTTACAAAATGAAAAAGTTAACAAAAGACTAAAGAAAATATATCATCCCAGTGTTTAAAAAAGGAGAAGTAAACTGAGTCTACAAATGATAGACCAAAAACTATAAAGCTTCTATGCTTTCTAAATTCTGTTAAAAAAAAAATCAACAAATTTTCATAGTATATCTGCTGTGTACTTAGCACTGGTGACACAAAAACAAAAATGGAAAAAGATGAAATATTTTCCTCCAAAAAAGGATGGCATATGATCAATTGGAAACGGAAGTTAGGGATCATTAAAGCCAGCATGCCTTCGTCAGTTATACCAAACCCACCTCATTTCAATTTTTGAAAAGCTTAGTAATAGGATAAGTCAGAAGAATGTGGATACAGTATTCCAGTTATTGTTTTTTTTTAAACAAGGTTTTTACCTTTCTTGTTAAAATGGAAAGATATAAGCTTCACTTATAAATCAGTAAAATTTGGGAATTATCAAATAACAAGACCCAGGGAAACTTATTAGGGGCTCATAACAACTAGGAAGGAAGCCAGATGTCTGTCACAGTAGATAGATCCTAATGAGGAAATGGAAGCCCAAAAAACCTAAGTGCTTTATAGATGTGCACAAAAGTACAAAGTAGATAAAAGTAAGTTTTGGACTTCGCCTCTCATACCTTAGAAGGAACATTCTCTCTAGTGCAGCACATTGCCTGTAATAGTTAGTCCCATCTCTGACACATATTGTACTGATTGCATGGTTGGAACAATTCATCTAAGCTTTCAGTGCCCCACTGTGTCCCATTCTTCAAGACTATGAGATCAAGACTGAATGTTTATCTGCATTGGTAAAGACTGAGAACTTGTTGATACAATGAAATCCCAGGTTTGTTCCCTAACTCCTTTACCCCCCCCAAAAAAAGAAACCTGCTTGCTTGTTAAATTTTTAAATGCTAGAAAGCTTGTTAGGATCATAATAAATAATGAAATCCCAAGTCTATCTCTCTCCCCAAACCCAACCAAAAAAAAAAAAAAAAAGTTTGCTTGACAAGTTTGAAAATTCTGCAAAGTTTGGCAGAATTACAAATATATATAATTAAAGCACAGACCCTTCCCCCTCAAAAAAAAGTTCACTTGTTAGGATGAAAAGTTTGGCAGAATCACAATATATTTCATTACAAACTCTGTGAGGATCTATTGAAAAGGAGGAGAGAGACAAAATGAGATGGCCAGAGTGAATGAGCATAAAGGAATGGAATAGGGAAAGAGAAAAGACAGAAAGAGGGAGGGAGAGAGGAGACAAATAAAAAGAGATGGAGACAGGGATACATAAATATATATATATATATATGCATACATGTAAAATACTTAGCAAACCTTAAAACACTATATAAATGTTAGCTATTATTTTTATCCAAATTTTATACCAATTTTAAGAAGACACAATGATTAATAAATCAATATAAATTTCTTTTGGGGATGTAAAAGAAAAATCAGCTTCTACAAACAGAGCAATAGATGATGCATGACTGGATAATAATTCTTTTAAAAAAAGAACATTTAGGTAACTATAATTAGAGTTTACCACTCTAATGTTTAGGGTACTGGCCTTGGAGTCGGGAACATATAAATTCACATACAAACTGTCTAGTCTTCAGTGAGACACTTTCTGTTTGCCTTAGTTTTATCAGCTGCAAAATGAGGACTAAAAATGGTATCTACCTCCTAAGGCTATTGTGAGAATCAAGTAAGATAATATTTGTAAAGTTATCTGTAAATTTTAAATGATATAAATATACTAGTTATTATTTTAATATACCTAGGAGGGAAGAAGGAGAGGTTATTTTATTTCACTCTCAATAATCAATAGTGTAACATGGCAGCCAAAAATCTGATGCTCTTTTTGGCTGCTTCCTGAAAAGTATGATACCCATAAATAAGGAAAGTCATAACTCCATTACTCTCTGCTCTTTGAGGTCACATAGAGCCTTTTTTTTTAATTCTAGGCACTATGTTTGAAGCTTGTTTAGGATGATGAAAAAAGTCGTGCATTAAGAAAATCAACTGAAAAGCCAGAGAGGTTTAGCAAAGTGAAAAAAAAGATGAATTGGGGTTTCCCGAAAGTTTTGCAAGTATTTGAAAGGTTGATATGTGGACAGAGGATTCAACTTGTTCTGCCTGGCCTTGGGAAGAATTAGAAATATTAGCCTGCAGCTATAGAGATGAAGGATTAAACTTGGTTTAAGAAACAAAAATAAAAACAAAAAAAATCCAAGAATGGAAAGGTTTGTCCTGAGCCGTATGGCATTTTATCTCATTTAAGAGCAGATGTCTACTAGTTAAGGCTATTTAAGGGGGGATTCTTGTTCAAGCTAAAGGGTCTTTTGGTCCCCTTCAGCTGTTATATTTTATGATGTTAGGAAAATTATCTTGACTTCAAAAGAAAATATTCTTGAATGTGAATATAGACATCTTTTTATTGAAAATTAATTATAAGTATTGTTATATTTAGCGATTGACAAATTGATATTGCCTCTACAAAGGCAACATAAGTGGAATAGAAAAGCCAAATGTCCACAATATTCCAGAAGAATCTGTAAAGGTCCGAAACTTTTAAAAGGTAAGCTTAAATCAGACAACCAAGCACATAAGGCTAATTACCTAGTGGACAATAACTCTATTAGCACATGTTTGGAATTTCTCTTCTCACAGTTAATGCTGGCTCAATGCTTGGGGTTAAGAGAATTGTAGGTAAGGATTAGGGGGTGGAGTGAGAGAGGCAAGAGAACTTCACTTGGCCTCAGGATGGAGAGGAGAAAAAGTGTGGAGATTCTGAATTCTAGAATCAAGAAAGGATCCTTGGCAAAACTTCTGGCAGTTTTGTTCATCTCCTTTACTTCTCCCCCTAAAAACCAAGGACTTTTGCTTATCCTGACTGGACTTTACAAGAATCTATTAATAGATTTCTAAGTTCTCCATTTTGCTCTCCAGTTCATTTTTACAGATAAAAAATTGAGACCAACAGGGTTACATGGCTTGCCCGGGGTCACACAGCTAATAAATGTCTGAGGCCAGATTTGAACTCATAAAAATGCATCTTCTTATTGCAAATTAATTACAAATATTGTTACATTTACTGATTGACAAATTGATATTGCCTCCACAAAGGCAATATAAGTGGAATAGAAAAGCCAAATGTCCATCACATTCCAGAAAAACCTATAATTTGATTAGTTTTTGATACATTTCTACGTTCTTCATTTCATTCACGTCTGAATCTGTGGTATTATTTTTGAGATTTTCTTGGCAAAGATATGGCAACGGTTTGTCATTTCCTTCTCTATCTCGTTTTTACAGATGAGAAATTGGAACAAACAGGGTTACATGGCTTGCCTAGGGTCACACAGCTAATAAATGTCTGAGGCCAGATTTGAACTCATAAAAAATACATTTTCCTGATTCCAAGCACACTGCTTTCTCCACCTATTGCCCATTTCTAAGTTGTAATGATTAATATCTCCTAAAATAAACCAGAATCATTGCAAAGAAATCAGAGATTGGCACACTTGTCACAAACAGCTCAAAAAGTCTTATTCAAACAGATTGTAAAAGCTGATTCTGAATTTTAAAAAAGCTTAACATGAGCCAAATCAAGCAGAATGAGCCACATCAGCCTTTTAAAGATCAAATTATCCCTTGTCCAATATGATTTTAACAGTGTTTGTTTACCCCATCCTCCCACATCAACTAGGGACAAAAGGGAACAGGTTGCAATGAGTAGAGAAAGTACAACTTTGACATTGGGCTGTTAATGTTATCCAACTATGAATAGAATGAAAATGGAAAATGTTTGGACATATACTATGTCCTTGAGTAAAAAGGTGAAAAAAGAAAAGAGGGGCTGCTATGATTTTAAAAGATATTTATGCTTTTAATTTTCATCAGAATCCATGTCTCCAGCTTGAAGAAAAACAACCTGCTCATTGGGAAATCTCCAGTGTCATTTAAAGTTTTACTTACGTTATACAGTTTTTTATAATTCCCAATTGAAACTTCCCCCACCAAGCTAAAATCCCCCATACCTATTTTATATATTTTGCATATGCTTATTTGGTATATTTTGTGTGCTTGTGTTGTCTGTCCTATGAATAGAGGCTTCTTGAAAGCTTGGACCATCTCACTTATATTTTTGTATCCTGACCATCAAGCATAGTGCCTGGAATATGAAGATATTTAATAAAAGCCTACTGATGGACTTACTCCTTGGGGAGAAGGGAATTGGTTCCTTTGTCCTGCCTTCAGTACACTTTTTAGCATAGCAGAATTTCTCTAATTTGCGATGGGACGGCTATTCCTCATCTGAACTAAGTGGAAGCAAGGGGAGAGTTATTTCTGAATGCAACATGGGAACTGGGGTAGAGAAAAGAGGAAGATTCTCAACTACTAAAAAATAGTTTGAAACTCAGATCTCTCTGGCATTTCTTAAGGACAGAAAATAAATTGTTAAAAAAAAAAAAAAGTATTTGTGAAACAACTACTATGTGCCAGATACTGCTAAGTGATTTGCATTTTATCTCATCTGAGTTTCACAATAAACTTCAGAGATAGGTGCTATTATTATCTTCATTTTACAGCTGAAAAAACTGAGATAAATAGTGGTTAATTAACTCATCCAGTCACAAGTTTATAAATATCTAATGCCAGATTAGACATAAGTTTTTCCTAACTTCTAGTCTAGCAGGCTATGCACTGTGCCATCTGCCTTCTCCTAATACAAAGCCCTTTGGTTTGGTTTGGTTTTTCAATAAATAATGAAGCTCGTTACTGAGATGGCCAATGAACTCTTGAAAGAAAAAGTCCAAGTCTAAGCATTCTCGAAATGACTGTGGACTACATGTCATCCAACACCTTCTATCTATCCCCTGATAAATTCTTTTGAGGTGAATCTTGCTAGATTTTCTAAGAGTTTAGAATTGTGAGAAATCTCCAGGAGAAGGGAACAAAATACAGAGATAGAAAGTGACTTATCCAAAGTTAAATGGTTCAATTCAATTGAGCTGGTGTTCATCTTACCTATATTTAAGTACTAGGTGATGGGGACAAAAACCAAAATGAAATGGCTCCCACCCTAAAGGAATTACAATCTTATAGGAAGAATATACCTGTACTTAGAGAAGTAGAAATAAAATATAAATAAAAATAAAAATAAAATAAAATATATGCAAAGTAAATACAAAATAATTTCAGTTGATGGAGGTGGGGATCACTCGTTCATGAATAACAGGGAGAATCAAGCAAATACCTTATGTGAAAGATGTAATATGCTAAGATTTTTTTTAAAAAACGATTACAGGCATGGAAAAGGTACTTTGAAAAGGTACAGAGGTCATAGAGGACCTCTTTGGACATATGTAGGAAATCGGAAGTACACTACTATGGCAAGAACACAGTAATTCCTCTAAGCCTCAGTTTCCTCAATTGTCAAATGAAAGGCTTGCACTAATTGATTTTTGAGGTCTCTTTCAGTTCTAAATCTACATCACTCTGATCCTATAACCCCAAAGTTTTATTTCTGGGTGATAGAAATTAGGAAATGTGGGTGAGAAGGTTAGGGAAGGAAGAGAAGGATGTGTTTAGGTTGGGAGACATTGACTTTGAGACACCATGCTTAGCCTCCAGATCTTTAGCCACTCAGTTTTTTTTTTTCCTCTAATCCTACTTAGGGGGCAAGTTAGTTGGATATATCTTTCAATTTGTGTTGATGCATATTTGTTTCTGAAGTTTCTTGATAATGAAACATCATGTATTTCTACATGAAGCCTTCTAATTTCCCCATTTGTATGTGACTGTGCATTTGTAACTTATTGGCATATCGGAGCAGCAAAAACATATTTCAAAATTCTAGTTTTCTTGTCCATTCCTGGCATTTCATCAGTGAATAAGAATATTCTATTGAGTACCAAAAATGCCGCACTTGATAAACAACACAAAAAAGTTCCTTCTCTTTTTAAAGTCCAGGCAGCTGCACACAACACTTCCCACTGGGAGTATTTTTACTGCATGCACTCTTCCTTCTTTCTGCATTCTATGAATTTTTCCACTATAGACATGATTTCATTACCAAGATAGTATCAGTACTCAATAAAATCACTAAGGAGTTCTTGTAAGAACAAGATAGCCCGGGTGGTGAAAAAGTACATTGTACCTATTTTAATCCCTGAAAAATTAATGATTTCATCATTATGTGTTCACCTACCTCCCCAAATTGCAACTTCTACAAATATAATAAATGGTGTCAGAGAGTTTCTATGGCCAAAAGAGTTATCATCTTGACACTGATCTGAAAATAAGCCTGCCTTTCCAAGCTTAGATAAGGTGATCCTTAAACAATCCATCACTGGACCGATATTCAAAACCCTTCTTCCTTGATAGACTTCTGGAGCTTCTACCTTAGAGATGCACCCCTTCCAGAACCCAACACTCCAACTTAGACTCCAGCAGAACTTTCTGTATACTCATTGCTATCTTTAATTCTGAATTGCACCAAATCTGGGTTCAATATAATCAAAATTGCAAAGATGAAATTCTCTAATGTTGTATACTGTTATTCTTTTCTGTCCTCATAGTGACAATAAATTAAACTGTCTTCTTTGGTCATCTTTGTCACAATGCCATCTAATTAATTAACCTTACATATATTTAATTAATCTTTTGACCCATCAATTTATCCCTCCCTCTTATTTTGTCATCTGCTCTCAATTCCCACCAAGAGGATCAAATGCATTCAATTCACAACACGGATTTTTTTTTTAAATCTTAGGACACAATTTTTAACTGCTTCAGAGACTTTAATCATTTGTCTTTCTTCTTCCTCAACATCACTGCAGGAAATATCACAGTTTCTTCTAACTGATGTTCATGTGGCCCAAAAGAATACACAGGACATAAGAATTACCAGATATTACAAATGACAGGAATGAGGATGACCTTGTTCTGAGAACCAGGCTGCCTATACAGTGACAGACATTTAGAATAGAAGCTCTGGCAGTGACATAAATGAGAGAGTGGATCAAGAGGTTGAAGATCTAAGTTCAAGTTTCCACCTTGACTCATACAAGTCAAGTCACAACTTGGAACTTTAAAATGGAGATTATAATATGAAACTCCCTATTTAGTGAGGAAGTTCTAAGATCAAACAAGATAATGTCAGCAAAGCAATATATAATGAAACTGATCAGGTATTATTATAATGAAAGGAGAGAAACATGGAGAAATGGTAGGAAAGTGAATTTAAAGAAAATATTTCATATATATTTGGCTCCCACACAGAAATTTATTGATACAAGAGTGAAAGTGATCAGAAATAATAGATGGGAGGATAGAATGTGGTGACAAAGTCACAGTATAAAAGAAAGAAGTGCATGTTAGCTACTTGAGTAGCATGTGTATATTCTGCTGGGTTCCTACAGATATCAGGCAGCAAATTTGTTAAGGTCAAAACACAAAGATGGGTCCATTGAGGCAAATCCCAATGTGTAAATCTACTACCTGGGGCTCTACTCATCATTTCTATAACTTTCTAAACCATTACTACTCCTATTTTTGTTGTTTCTCCCCATTACAATGTAAGCTCCAGAGGGAAGAGATTGTATGCATTTATAATTATAGCCTTGAGGCTTAATAAAATGTTTGGCATATAATAATAAATACTTAATTTTTTTTCATTCTTTCATTCTTATGGTGCTTCCTGAGCTCAGAGAAGTTGTAATTTGCCTTTTCCCCTCCCCAGTACGTTACATAGGAATAATAGAATATTAAAACTGTAGATATGCCCTGTATATTCTCTGGCACAGGAGCGTTGGACCTACCACAGGACCTTGCCACTGCTTTCCAGAAGTGGACAGGAATGAAAAAGAGGGCAGCTAAAGGAAAAAATAGCTATGTTGAGTAGCCCAGTGATCTCCCAGTCCTGGACATCCTTAGAGATTCTCAGAGGAGGAATGGACCTCAGAGGCTGCTGACTCCAACCTAAGAATCTACCATTTTGTGAGATAGCGTCTTCCAGTTTCAGCGATTCTAATTGTTGAATAGCCTTTCATTATCTAGAATGAGTATCTCTGCAAAGACTACCCATTGCTTGTGCTCTGATGAATGAAGTAAAACAGATGTGACACTTCTTCCTAGCCCTTTAGGTCCCTGAAGACAGCCAGTATATCCTGCCTATCGTCCTCTCCAGGGAGAAACATTATCAGTTCCTGCAACCATTATCCAATCGGTACAGTCTCACGTTTCTCTTACCCTCATGGGGACACACTTCATTTTTCAATCTCTAATATGGCTTCTATACTTTAAAACAATACTTTTCCAAGGCATGGTAAAATGAGACTATCTACCTACTTAAAAGAATTAGTGACAGAAGGAAGTTTTTTCTCACTTAGGAGTTCCTATCACAATAAAATAAGACATTTTAGAAGCAGTGAGGGATAAAGCACTGAACTGGGAATCAGGATGAATTAAATTCAAATGCTGCCTCAATACTTATTGCCTATTAAAGCATGGACAAGTCACTTGACTTCTCTGTGCCTCAGTTTCCCAATATGAAAAAAGAAATATTAGACTAGGTAGCCTCTTTCTGTAATTCTATGGTTCTTGTTAGGAAAGTATAATGTAAACCTTAAAGCACTATAACAAATTTTGCTATTTTTCCGGACATTGTACTCATATTAATTCAGCCCAAGCATGTTAGCTTTTTTGGCTGCCATATCACACTGGATTAAATTGCATTCAGAAACCTATATAAGTACTTTCACAATCCCAAACTGCTTTCCAACAAAAAAAATTTCTTTTTAATGCTACTATTTTTTCATTGTTACAATTTGACTCTGAATGATGGAAAACATGTTCACTGAAGAATCACGATTATGGGTAATTCTATAGACAACAAATAGACATTCTGAGTATAATTTAGTTACTGAATATAGTCAAAAATCACTCCTGAAGAAGCAATGGAAAAAGAGATATCATTAAGGCAACTTATGATCTGAAAAGGTGATAGGTCAAGTGAATGGAAAGAGCAATAGAGAATAGTTGAACAGTGTTAAGTACTATCGTGGTGCCCAGGAAATAATTAAATACACTAGACAAAGGCTTCTAGCATGTTGGGTGACTCTCTTCTGAAAGAGTTCTAGGAAGACAAAAGAATAATATAGAATAGGAAGATCTTAATGAACTACCATCTTCGTGGAGGAGAGTTATATTAATTAAATAATTTATCAAAGTATTGATATATGTCACATACTTGACCTATATTTAGCTTCCTCTTCACTAAAACCCCCAGAGTTTTCTAGCTAATCGTTAGGCATCTAATACATCCCCCCCATCTATTTTTCTAATGCTGATTTTTTTTCTTAACTCAATTATAAAAAATTGTTCTTCTATAAATTTTATCTTAATAGATTTGGCTCATTATTCTAGCCTATCAAGATCATTTTCCATGATGACTCTGCCTCACTCTGCCTCTGAACTTAATTCATTTGAACATTTTATAAGCTCATGATCCATACTTTTAAGTTGCCAATAAAAATGATGAATGGCAATGATCTACAGAAAGATATTTGTGTCCTTCCACTACATAGCACTGTATAAATGGATATTAGACCCATTAATGATCATTTTTTAAATCTGGTCCTTCAAACAGTTCCAAATTCACTTAAGTATACAATAATCTAGACCCCATTTTCCCATTATATCCACAAGAAAATCATGAGACTGGTGAATGTCAAGCTAAAACAGAGACACTATTTCCATACCATTCCTCTGGTTTAGAAAAAAAAGTTCAGCTTGTTTTTGTAGAGAGATTGGAGACAGAGAAACTGAACCTATGGAAATGTTGTGTGTGATTTCATGTGCATAATTGATGTCTATTACTCACCTTCTCAATAGGTGGGAAAGATACTAGAGAGAAGATAATTTAGAACTCATTTAAAAAAAAAGAATGTTAAAATAAATAATACTTTTAATAAAAGGATCTCCTTTTAGCAGGGATGTAAAGATAACTGCTTAATAATTTGAAGTCTTAAAAAGGTGTCTAGAATATCAATGGATTAGTAGAGAGTGTTTGTCATAGATAGGATTTAAACTTATCTTCCTAAATTTGAGCCAGATCTTTAACAAAATATAGTTAGTGTTAGTGTTCATGATGAGGCTAGGATGATTCTCAATAAATTCTGATGTCTACATTTCTATCTTCTTACTCTCACATACAGTGCATTATACTGCTTTCTCCCTAAAATATATTGAAACATCTCTCAATATTTGGTTGGCCCAAGGGTTAAGGGATCAGATCACCTGATACCTCTTCCTCAGCATCTGAGCATAAAGTAATCATAAGGAGGGATGGGGGAGATCAGATGGATTTGTTTCTTGATGGATTGTAATAGGAGTGTTGTTGAGCTAGATCAAAAAGGGAGTTCTCGGGGCAGTTAATTGGTATAGCAGATAAAGTATCAGCCCTGAAGTCAGGAGGACCTGAGTTCAAATCTGGCCTCAGACACTACTTCCTAGCTGTTTGACCCTTGGCAAGTCACTTAACCCTAATTGCCTCAGCAAAAAAAAAAAAAAATGGGGGAAAGGGGTTCTCAATGCCTATTCTAGTTGAATTCTCCTGCTATGGCTAAGTAAACCTTTTTTCCTACATTTTGAATGTTCTATAAGCATCTTATATTATTTCAATATTGAACCTAAACCCAAAATACCAAGGGATTGGCTTGAATCAGTCACAACCCAGAACACCATCACTTCAATAATACTCTAGAATTTTGCCAGGATTCAAAATCAAGGTCACTAGCCTATAATTTGCAGGTTTTCAAATAAAGACATTTGCCCTTTTCTCATTTGCCAGTAGAGTTGGAGTCATATTCTTCAGCTGTTTTTAGTTACATTTCTATCTGTCATCAGGCATGTTATCTAAGCTCAGCACTTAACAGGAACTATAAGAAGTCATAGAGAAAAGCTGTATGCTCATATCTCTCCTCTTACTATTGTCTTTTTTTCCTCCTTGTCATTCTGACATCTCTATTCCCTCCTGTAAAGTGTTTAGTAGAGTACTTCCCTGACCTATGGTAGGTGCTTAATTAATGCTTATTTTTCTGTTATCCCTCCTGAATTTTATGAGACAGTGTAAGTCATTGAAGAGACCCTTGCTTTAAACATTGGAAGGAGAGTGCTGATTATGAGCACCACAATCCAATGTTAAGAACTGGAGGAATCTCAGGGATTACTGACTTCGACTCCATTTCTGTCTTTATCATTAGAATGTAAATTCCCTAGAACTAAGAGACTATTGTATACGGCAACAACAAGATTATACCATCGATTCTGATGGATGTGGCTCTTTATATCTGGGAGGTGATTCAGGTTAGTTCCTATGGTCTTGTGATAGAGAGAGCCATCTCCACCCACCAAAGTGGGGACAGAGTGTGGATCACAACATACTAGTTTCACTCTTTTTGTTGTTGTTTGCTTGCATTTTGTTTTCTTTCTCATTTTTTCCTTTTTTGGTCAGATTTTTCTTGTGCAGCATGATAATTGTGGAAAGATATATAGAAGAATTGCACATTTTAATATATATTGGATTGCTTGCCATCTGGGGAAGGGGGTGGAGTGAAAAGAGGGGAAAAAATTGGAGCACAGGGTTTTATAAGGGTAAATATTGAAGGCTATACATGTGTTTTGAAAATAAAAAAACATTATTTTAAAAAGGAATATAGAATATATTATATATATTGTGAACAGAAATTCTGTCTATCACCAACATCTAGAACAGTATCTGGTATATAGCAAGTATTTAATAAATGCTTGTTAATTTGTGATATAAAAATGAAAACCATGGCTCACAGACGTAATATCTGATGTATGATCAGAAAAATGGCGTCATCAGCTTTTTGATTTTATAATCATAAATTTAGAGCCAAGAGCAATCTTGGAAGCCTTCAAAAATCAAGGGACTCATTTTACACATGAGGAAGCTAAGAAACAGAGATTCAATGACTTTCTTGAAATCTCAAAGCTCATAAGTGAATAAAGCCAGATTTGAACCATGGAGGCTTTCTGATACCAGGTCCAGAGCTCTGTTAGACCACTCACCACAGAGGCTTCCTAGACACAAAGATTAGCATCATCATTTCAAGGAGCGATAAGCCAATAACTTCTGTTCTCTGGAAACAAAACACAGGAGCCATAGCTGCCACTGAAGCAGATCTCAGGGAAGGAAATCAGCTCTTGGGGAATGGCTTTCTTACTTTGCCCAGGCTTAGTGGCAGAGTGGGACTCCCCAACAAATGTTCTAGGCACATTGTCTTCCCCTTCCCTTGGCCTGTCATTACTGGAGATGTGGCTCTTATTGTCCTATTCAGACTTTTCTTAGCTTGACATGAATTTTTCATCGAGGCCCTCATTCACATGTTTTGTGTTTTTCAGCCAGCTGAGGCCCTTGGCCATTTCTATAGCCTGGAGCTTTTAAAAGCCTCTCTGGACTCCTCTTATTTCCCCTTCACCCACCCCCTGTTGTGTGTATCCCCCCTTTCCTTTGTCCCTCAATTCAATCTTGTACAGTAAGTTGAAATATCAACAGAGTCAAGTTGACCTAAATGTGAAATGAAATATTTCCATTATCAGCTCAGAACCACTGCTAAATATCAAAGTTGTTGACCCACATGGATTCAAAATCTACTTTGAAAGCCACAATGCAAGGAAGACTGGGGCCTGTTCAGAGAAGGTAGAGCAGGTCTTAGGGGAGAAAGCTCTATTGTGTTGGGTGGTAATTAGGAAGGTGCTAGAGAATGCTTTATTATCGCCCCAAATAATAAGTAATCAGATCCACTGAACAGAAAATTACCAGGCCCTCCCTCCCAGGAGGGATTCATTCTCAACAATGAATCAATAAACATTTACAAAAGCCAGAACTCAACAAAGGCAGAGCATCAACTTTAAAGTCAGGTAAACCTGATTCAAATCCTGCTTCTGATACGTATTGTCTAGGTGACACTGGGAAAAAAATCACTGGCTCTCTCATCTCCCCAGGTAACTCTTAAGATTTTAAATAGCAAAGCAGGTACCTGTGTTGCTAGAGAAAAGTTGCTCATGGGGGAGTTCACTACACCAATCAAATCACAGGCTCAGTCTCTTCCTAATTATATAAGAGGCAGCATGTTATAATGGATAGAAAGCCAATCTCAGAATCAGGAAAACTGGGATTCAGATATTGTTTCTGACATTCTGGTTAAGACATCATGGGTAAATCATTTAGTTTCTCACTTTCTGGATAATACCCCAAGGCCATAAATTTCAGGAAAGTTTCTGACCAACATCGGTTGAAGTAATTTCCTCATGCAGGAATCCTCTATATCAAATGAAATCACAACTTTAGTCCCTATTCTTACACCAATGATGTTCTAGTCACTATGCAAAGTCCTGGGATCACAAAGTCCAATGTAAAATTACTCCTGCTTCATGAAGCTTAGATACCAACAGGGAAAATAACATATGCAATTACAGGTATATTTTAAAAAAACATACAAAGTAAACACAAGGTAACCTTGAATGGGAAGGAACTAGCTCCTGGAGGGACCAGGAAAGGTGCCACTTCATTTAAATCTTGAAGGAAACCAGCAATTTCAAGAGACAGAGATGAAGAAAGAGTGTATTCCACGAATGGGAGCGTCAGGTACAAAGATACAAAGTTTGGAGGAACATATGTGAAGAAAAGCAAGTAGACCATGTATGACTGGACCGTAGAGTGATTGTCAAGGAATAATTTACAAGAAGATAAGAAAGATAGGAAAGGCCAGGTTATGAAGAATTGTGAAAGAAAAATTAGGCCTTCAGAGCATTGGATTCACCTCTTGAGGTGAATTTATGGGAGGATATGGACTTGTATCCTGGAGAATAGGCAGCTATGAATGGGTTAGAGAGAACTTCCAAATGAATCCATAAGATATCAGATTTAAGTTGGGAAATAAGAAATAATAAAAAGATGATAATGACACAAGTTTTGAACATGGGTTTCTGAGAAAGGTCAACACTAGGACAAATTCTGGGATAAAATAAAGGGGAGAATCAGAATATTAAATAGATTAAAAATCAAAGTGCTAGTGAACCATCCAGAGGGCAATGTTTACACATATTTTGAAACTCAGGAAAGAGGTCAGAGACAGAAATTTAAAATTTTAGGAATTATATTCATGGAGGTGAGTATGATAGTTGTAGGAATTAACAACACTGTTAAGTTATAGAAAGAGAAGAGGTCTGAAGACAGGATTGTAAGGAACACTGGACTTAAGTAATGATGAAGTATATGAAGGACAAGATTTGGAGGGAAAATAAATTCAAACCTTGGTGCTCCCACTAACTACCACTGTGGGTCTCAGTTTCCTCATGGGTAAAATGAAGGGTTGGAAAATGTTATCTAAGTTCTCTCCCAGCTCTAAATCTGTAACTCCATGATCTGGACTTTGGTTAGTTCTTAATTGCAGCTGAACATAGCTTCTAAGGTGTTTTTCCTCCATGCTTGTAAAATTCAGTACCTGGTTCAGTCTCCCAGTCTTGCTTTTCACCCATAAATTCTGCTCTGACGGAAGGCCTTAAGCATATATTATATAAGAATATGCTGAAGGAAGTAGGATGTTTTACCTACAAAAAAAGAAAACTCTGTGGAGACAGGATACCAATCTTCGAGCATTCAAAGGATTGTGCTGTGGCAAGGGATTCAGAACTGCTCTACTTGGCCACAGAAGGAAGAACAAAGAGCAAGAAGTAGATCATAAAGGAAAATGTAGGCTTGATGCAAGGAAGAAATACCTAACAATTGGAGCTGTCAAAAATAGAACTGCCCCAGAAAGTAATGAGTTCGCCCCCTCACTAGAGGTCTTAAAGGAAAAAAAAAAAAAAAAGGAAGACCATTTTTGGGTGAGAAGGGATTCTTGTTGAAGTATCAAGTTAGACTTAGAAAAACTTTGAAATTACTTCCATTTTACAGATTGTGATTCTATAAGGCTCACTTTATTCACCTGTGAAATAAAGGAGTTGTTGTCATAAGTCACTATGTCAAGTACTTTATCAATATTATTTCATTTGATTCTCACAATTCATGAGTTGGTGTTATTATCCCCATTTTATTGTTGAGGAAACTGAGGCAGACAGATGTTAAATGATTTGCACATGGTCACATGGATCACAATGCACAATTTGCCTGAGGCTATATTTGAACTCGTGTCTTTCTAACTATGGACTCAATGCTCTATCCAACGTACTGAAAGGATGGTTAAGATTTCTTCTACTTCTGACATTCAACAAGTTTATTGCTTCTCATTTGAGCACTCAGAATGGAAGTCACTCACATAGTTACTTTATAGTAACCTAAAGACTACCTGTGATGTTCATTGACAAAATGAAAGATCTTCCCCAAATCCTGGAAACATATTGAACAACTCATCCCCTGTTTGGTCTTTTACCATGGTGAAGAAAACTGGAAAGAAAGAAAAGAAAAAGAGAGAACAATAAGTAAAGAGAAAGAGAAGAAAAAAAGAAAGTAGAAATAGAGAGGAGAAGAGAAAAGCAAGAGGTAGAGACAGAGAGTCCTTCACTTCATCCTAGTAAGAATCAGAGAAGAAAATACTGTCAATTCTGATGTGAATAACTATGCCATCATGAAGTCATCATAGAACTCTGAGAATTTCTCGAGATAATCTTATTTTCTTAGCACCCATCAGATCCTAGAATGACACATACGGCAGTAAATGCTGTACCCCTAAAGCACCCTCTTCTGATTGATGAATTGTTCCCAGAATCTCCATTTTGAGGAAGTACTAAAACTAGCTATGCTCACTCCTTCAATGCTCTCCCCACTCCATTCCTGACCCCATAGACTTTTCTATCATGCTCCTAAACAAGTAACTACTTCCCCATTATCTCTCTCCAATTCTCTTTGACATGTTCTTTCCCCATTCGAATATAAACTTGAGGTCCAGCTAAGATGGTAAAGGATCCTGTCAACTGTGTTCTTCCCCAAATACCTTCCTCTAAATGCCTTTAAATAGTGATTCCAAAAAATTCTAGAGTTTTAGAACCCACAAAATGATAAAGGGAAATAATTTTCCAACCCAAGACAACTTAAAAGGTCAGCAGAAAAGATCTGTTGCACCAGGATGAGATACACTCCAGTGTAAACCAGGCCCTAACAACCCAGAAGGCTTAGGGAGCCACTGAATCATATTTTAAGAAATTATCCAGGAAAACTCTGATATTCTAGAATCAGAGGGAAAAATAGAAATTGAAAGAAGTTTTCAATCACCTCCTGAAAGAAATCACAAAATGAAAACTCAAAGGAATATTATAGCCAAATTCCTGAACCCCTAGTTCAAGGAGAAAATATTGCAAGCAGCCAGAAAGAAACTATTCAAATATCATGGAATCACAGTCAGGATAACACAAAATATACATACCCCATTGGGTAGAGAAATCTATCTTGTCCTCTAGAAAAGTAAGATGGAAATGAGGAGAGCAGAAAGGGTGATTATAGAAGGGAGGACAGATCGGAGGAGGGGATAATCAGAAACAAAACTCTTCAGGAGGGACAGGATGAAAGAAGAGAGAGAATAGAATAGAAGTGTAAAATTCTCTTGTTCAGTTTCCTTGGGGTCTCTGGGAGCAGCCTTTGTTTCAGTTCGGTATTCACCACACGAGTAGCCAGGGGTAAAAGTCCAAATCTCTTTTCTATTATCCTATTATCTCTTTCCAAGTCTTGTCTCCTTTACGGGATCCCATTAGTTTTCTTAGAGGTCTATCTCTCCCCTTGGTTCTGAGAGCTTGAGCTCCTCCCTGTCTTCTCTGCCCTCTGAATCTCTCCGAATCAATCCTGGCTGATGCTCCTTGCTTATATGTTCTATACTGAGTATAAACCAATCATTATATCATTAGGAAACCGTTATTTGTTGTAAGATTAAATCTATCATACTGAACCATCCTAAACTAGATAACCATTGTCTCTATCAATTCCACTGACTTAACACCTTGTAAGAATCCTTATTTCAAGTTCAGAGTTCTGGCCCATAACATAGAAGGGAGTGAGAGAAGAAACATAGAAAGGAGGGAGGAATACAGTTAGCAATATAACTAAGAAGAAAATTTTGAAGCAAGTTTTTCTGATAAAGGCCTTGTTTCTCAAACATATAGAGAATTGAGTCAATTTTATAAAAATAAGATCCATTTTCCAATGACAAATGATCAAAAGATACAATTTTCAGAAGAAATAACCCAAGCCATATTAAAAAATATTCTCACTATTAATAGAAGAAATGCAAGTTAAAAGGATACTGAGGTACTACCTCATACCTATTATATTGACTAATAGGACAGAAAAGGAAAAATGACAAATATTGGAGGAGTTGGGGAAAATGAGACATTAACTCACTGTTTATGGAACAGTGACCTAATTCAACTATTCTGTAGAGTAATATGAAACCATGCCCAAAGGGCCATAAAACCACACACACATCATTTGACCTGGCAATACCACTATTGTCTATACACCAAAAGGGATTTTTTAAAAAGGAAAGAGATCTATATATACAAAAATATTTAGAGCAGATCTTTTCTGAGGGCAAAGAATTGGAAACTGAGGAACGGCTGAACAAATTGTGATATGCTATAAGAAATGAGGAGGAGGATACTTTCAGAAAAAAACCTGGAAAGACTTCCATGATCTGATGCAATGTGAAATACAATGTGCACAAAGTAATAGCAATATTGTAAGATGATCAACTATGAATGACTTAGTTATTCTTAGCAAACAATGATTCACGGTAACTCTGAAGGACTTATAATGAAAAGTTCTATTAGTGCCCAGACAAAGAACTGATGGTATCTGAATACAGATTGAAGAATATATTTTTAACTTTCTTTTTTTCTGAGGTTTTTTTCTTTTTCATCTAGATTTTCTTTCACAATATGACTATTATGGAAATGTTTAGCATGACTACATATGTATAACCTATATTGGATCGCTTGCCTTCTCAGTGAGGGAAGGTGGGGAAGAAGGAAAAGAGAGAATCTGAAACTCAAAGTTTAAAAACTAATGTTAAGAATTGTTTTTACATATAACTGAGGGGAAATAAAATGCTAAATAAATGGGTAGGGGGGAAGAATGTAAGTTCCTTAAGGGCAGGGATAGACTATCATTTGGTCTGTATCAGCACAGTGTTTGAAACATACTAATTGCTTAGGCTTGTCCGCTTGACACATCCTTTTGTAAAGCTGATCTACAGAGTTGATGTTCTTTTGTAATATATTAAATTTCCCCTCGAGTTGCCATGATTGGTATTCTAAAATATTTATTTGTTTTGTGCCATTCATTTTTATTGTAAGTTACTGTTTTTTTTTTCTCTAGCCAAATTCAGAAGGAAATGAATAAGGACATTGGGTACTGAAGACCTTAAAATACCTCAGCAATCACTTTCTCTGTTTTCAGCTATAATTAGTAGAGGGAATGGAAATTCCCTACTCTGAGAATAATGATTCTTACCATTAAATCCTATGTATATCGGGAGGGCCAGAGGGTTGGAACAATAAATTCCCTGTCTACACCCCCTACCTCCTTTCTACCACTGTGTATACCTGCTTGGAGAACAAAGCTAACTGAGACTTTTCCCAGGTATAGAGAGATGTTGTCATGGTAGCTGAACATGCAGTTCCCCCATCCTCCGTTCTCAAAGATCGAATGACTTGAACAACTTGTTCATGGTTACACTGAAAGTTACTAGCAGAACTAGGATTAGGCTCATAGCTTCATTCAGCCACTGAGGCACAATGCCCCCAAGCTCATTAACTGGCTCTACTTTAATCACCAGCAAAATTAGAGATGTAGCAGCTAAAAAATGCAATTGAGTCCAATGTATCAAGAAGAACACTGGACCTTGGAGTCTAAAACCTGGCTTTGATCCTTGATTGATGTACTGTGTGTTCTCAAGAAAGTCATTTCCCCTCTCCAGGTCTCTTTCTTCAACTTTAAATAATGGATTGGGCAAGGTGATCTCAAAGGTCCACTCTGGATCTGCAAAATTTAAGTCCTGATTCTGCCAGACTTATCATGTGAACTTCAAGCTTATGGTCATAGATTTAGAACTGGAAGCAACCTCAGAATGTATCCAAAACAATGCCTTCATTTTCTAGATGGGGAAACCGAGGCCCATTGAGGAGAGAGACCATTTTATCTTCCTAAACCTGTTTCCTCAATTATAGAATGGTACAACAATGCTCACAAGAACCTATTTTACAAGGTTGTAGTTAGCCAAATAAGATGTAAAATGCTTCATCTCTAAAGTGAATATGAAACTGTAAGTTGTTGCTATTATCATTGTTTTTTCTATAAAGAGGAAACATTCCCAATATAACCCCACGAGATTAAAAACTGCAGAACCCCATTCAAATCTAAACTTTCCTTGGAAAAGAAATCTGGTGAAGTCTGATCTAGTTTGATTCCTTGCTATTGAATTTAGCCTGCGATACATCATTAAGGTTAGTCCTCCCACTGAGCAAAGGCAGTAATTACTTGCTTATTTTCTCAGGCTCTAACAGCTCATCCCATTTCCTTTTGTCTTCTCAACAGCATTCCCCATTCCTCCATTTAGCTGGAAGTAATAAGATAGAAACATTTCCTTTGAAGTTTTTGAGCTATAATCAGAATGAGAAAAGTCAAAGAAAAAAAAAACAATTTCTTCATCATACTTCCACTAAGTTCATCCAGATCTATCCATTTTATGTCTTAGTAATCATAAGGCTGAAATTAATAGAAAGGTAAAAGAAATTGAGAGTAGAGAATTAAGTCTTTCTCTATTCATTTTCTATCTAAGGGTTACAATGGGGGGAAATGCTAAATTTAGAGCCAGAGGAACTGGGTACCAATCCAAGCTTTGCAACTTCCAACCTGTGTGACATTCTGGATTCCTCAGTTTCCCCATCTATGAAATGAGGGGGTTGGATTCTATTATTTCTAAGAGTCCTTCCTACTATAATCCTATAGTGCTTAGCTTCTCTACTTTAAAACTAAGTTTTTGCTATTTGGGAGCATACTCAAAATTAGCTTTCTATTAGATGCTCTTTATTTTTATCCTAGTAATTTAGGCCCCAGGAGCGGGATTTCCACTTTCCAGGTATGAGTTGGACTACATGGCCAACAATCAACATTTCTTACTTTGTTATCTCCTGGAAAGATTCCCAGATGGAGAATTTCAGAGCATGAATTTTTACTTTTCTGCCATTATTAGTATGAGAGAACCTTCCTGTGCCTTAATGATCCAATTTGGAAAATGAAAAGAAACTATTGGATAAAGCACAAAGAAATCAATTAACAAAGGAAGGAAACAAACATTTATTAATGGCCTGCCCTATATCAGGTACTGCCCTTATCACCGAATATTATTTCATTTGATTATCACAATAACCTTGAGAGATAAGTGCTATTGTGATCTCATTTTATATTTGAGAAAACTGGGGTAAACAGAGTTTAAGTGATTTCCCTATGATCACACAGTAAGTAAATGGCTAGAGCTGTATTTGAACATCCTCCTGGCTCCAGGTTCAGAGCTCTAGTCACTCCATCATTAGCTGATCATCTCCTTTATGAGATATCTATTATAATAATGTGCATAATAATGCACTTTTGGATCCATTTTTGAATATGATCGATGACATCATGAGGTGAGGTTTTTACCTGATCATGAATTGGGTTTAAGTGAGGCAAAGTTATACAAAGCCATCAACCTCACATTCTCTTGCTAAGTCATCAAAATCCCGTAGTAAAACCAAAGTCCTTGAAGGGTATCTTCCAAATCTGACCAAGCTCTGAGCACAGTGCATACTGTGACCAGCTTCGTGACTGTTGGAACAAATCGTTCTCATTTGTTCATTCTGTCAGGGAAAGTCATGTACAAACACACACACACACACACACACACACACACACACACACACTACATATATTCATACAAAACTAATACACTTATTTGGTAGATAGGAAGTTGATTACTAGCAAATAGGGTAGCAGTTGGGAAATCAGAAAAGACTTCTGCCAAATAGAGGATGAGCTTTGAAGGAAATTAGAAAGTCTAAGAGACAGAACTTTCAAGATGGCATGAGAGACACAGAGAAAAGTAGACTCAGAACATATTGCTGTAAGATTTTTTGAGACTGTTAACCAATAGTAATGAAAGGGTTTAAATCTCAGAATCACAGATTTGAGAGTGTAGTTAAATGCTCAAAGGAAATTCCCATCACATTATGTGTATAACAAATAAGGACAGTAAGGGATCACGATGGTTAGAGCACTAAACTTGGATTCAGGAAGAATCATCTTCTGGAATTCAAATCCAATCTCAAATGCTTACTAAACTGTGTCACCCTAAACAAGTCACTTAACCCAATTTGCCTCAGTCCTTCATCTGTAAAATGAGCTAGAAAAGGAAATAGCAAATCATTCCAGTATCTTTGCCAAATAAACCCCCAAATTGTGTCACAGAAAGTTGGATACAATTGAAATTACTGAACAAGAAATAGGGGATACAATCATGAGATAGTTACTTAGTGTTTATATAATCTTATTCAAAGGAAAAAAGAGGATGAATAAAATTATCTTCATATTGCCTATATAACATGCAAATGCTTTCTATTTTTAAAATCCATAAGAATAAAAAAATAAGAGATATAGTGAAGAATTAGAAGACTACAAGTAAATCCAGATACTTGGCAACTGGTGACTTTGGGTAAGTGACAAAGTCTCTAGATCTGAATTTCCTCATCCTTAAAATAAGATAATTTTACCAGATGACCTATAATATCTTTTCTCTCTTTCAAGATATGATTACCTAATATTAAATTGTAAATAACAAAAACAACATTAGTTAGAACTTATAGAGCAATTTAAGATTTACAAACTCTTTAGCACATAGTGAGTGCTATAATAAATAATTGTCAATTTGGCTTACTTTACCTAATTTATGAAATTGAGTCTTTCAGAAAGATACCCTAAGGCATCTTGAGAAAATGTAAATTCTTGAGGGCTTACATTTTATATATTGTTTGGTTGTTGCCTTTGAATTTTCAAAATCAAAAGCACCTAGCCCACGATAAGGGTTTTGTAAAGGCTTCTTAATTGATTGATTTAGGAATTCTCTCCCAATGAAATAATTATTCATCCCACTTCAGGGAACCCCCCAAACTAATTCCACTCTTGTTGACATATCTTATCTACTGAGTTGTTCTTTTAAAACTTTGAAAGTTTGGTCCTATATCCCAAAGAGATCTTAAAGGAGGAAAAGGGACCTACATGTGCAAAAATATTTGTGGCAGCCCTTTTTGTGGTGGCAAGAGACTGGAAACTGACTGGATGTCCATCAATTGGAGAATTGAATAAATTATGATATATGAATGTTATGGAATATTATTGTTCTGTAAGAAATGGCCAGCAGGACGATTTCAGAAAGGCCTAGAGAGACTTAGATGAACTGATGCTGAGTGAAATGAGCAGAACCAGGAGATCATTATACATGGCAACAACAAGATTATATGATGATCAATTCTGATAGACATGGCTCTCTTCAACAATGAGATGATTCAAAGCAGTTCCAATTGTTCAGTGATGAAGAGAGCCATCCATACCCAGAGAGAGAGGACAGTGGGAACTGAATGTGGACCACAACATAGCATTCTTACTCTCTCTGTTGTTGTTTACTTGCATTTTTTTCTCTGTTTTTTACTTCCTTCTTGATCCAATTTTTCCTGTGCAGCAAGATAACTGTATAAATATGTATACATATATTGGATTTAACATATATTGTAACATATTTAACAAGTATTGGACTACTTGTCATCTAGGGGAAGGGGTGGGGGGAAGGAGGGGATAATTTGGAACAAAAAGCTTTGCAAAGGTCAGTGTTGAAAAATTACCCATCCATATATTTTGTAAATAAAAAGCTTTAATAAATAAAAGAGAAAGAAAGAAAGTTTGGTCTTAGCCATAGTAGAAACAGATAACATGTAGGCTCAAAGTTCTCACTCATCTCTTTGTGGCACAGTCTTAGTAAATCTTCAAAAATTTATGCCAAAAACCAACAATTGGCCCTTTGAATACATTACCAGGTTTTCTAGTCATAATAAGCTGCCAATAGGAACAGGTTTCTACTGGCAAAGAAAAGGCCTTGATTAGTTGTCACCTGGGGCCAAAACCTTTCTGGAGCTCAGTGATTAATGTTATTGTGCTATATAGAGTCCAGCTGGAAAGCTTGTTAAAATACCCATCAAGAACTTTGAAATTCCAACAGCAGCTCCTCAGCTCCCCAGTCAGTTAAATGAAGAACTTTAGCCTTCGGCTTTGAGGAAAGAGCAGAATGTTACCTTTTAGTCAGCTATCTCCTGGGGGGCCCTTGAAGCTCCTGGCTACACATAGCTCGCTACTTCCCATCTGGACCCAGCTCTGACTTTTCTGAAGAAACGATGGAGTGGGGGGACTCAGATCCTATAGCCCAGCTGTGAGTGACATTTGGGGCCAAAAGACATGGCACAATAGATGGATTACTACATTTAATGTCGGAAAGTCCTGGGTTCGAATTTCATCTTGGGTATTCATTTTATCAAGTCAATAAAAATTTTAAGTGCTTACTATGCACCAAGCACTGTCTTAATCTTAGGAGATACAAACAGAAGAGAAGAATAGTGACTCTATCCTCAGAGGTCACATTATGATAAAGGAGGCTTGACAAACAAGCATTTAATGAGCACCTTTTATATGTCAGACATGGGGTTGGGAATTTAAGTACAGTAAATGAAACAATCTTTATATTCTAAAAGGATATAAGATTAGATAGATGAAAGATAAGAGATAGAAAGATAGACTAGATAGAGAAGAGATGAAAGATAGAAAGTAGATTAGACAGATAAGAGATGAAAGACAGAAGATAGAAAGATAGACAGGTTAGATAGATGAGAGATAGGCAGATGGACAGGCGGATAGACAGACAGACACAGATGACAGACAGATAGACAGACAGATATGTATGTATAAAGTGGAAAGCTCCAGGATGACAAGACCTTGCGATTATGCCATACAAAAGTTGTTTTAAGAAAGTGGGGATGTTCAACCGGAAGATTTCAGGAGAACATGACCAATTCAGTTATTTGAAGAGCTATCATGTAAAAGATATATTAGAATTTTTTTTGCTTGGTTTCAGAGGGCAGAATAAGAACTCACATGTTCAGAGATGCAGACTTGATTTCAGGGAAAAAAACTTCTTAATACTGAGTTATCCCAAGTGGAATTGGATGCTCTGGGAGGTTAGAGGTTGTATTCTCACTAGAAGATTTGAAACTATAAAAGAGATTCTTGGCTAGGGTGAGGTTATACTATATGTCCCTGATATCCCTCCCTCTCAGTTCTGAGATCATGTAACTTTTGTGATTCAAAACCCCATGATAGCTTAAAATTACAAAGATAACATATATGTAGTAAGTCAGGATGATGATGATATCTTTTATATATTACTTTTAGGGTTGCAAAGTGCTTTCCCATGTTATCTTAGTTGAGCTTCACAATATCCCCATTTTATAAATGCTATTATTATCTCTATTTTACAGACCAAGAAACTGAGGTGTCAGAAAGATTAATTGACTTGTTGAAGGTCCTACCACTACTCATTATCTGAGATAGAGTTAGGAAGACAAGGGTTCAAACCCTAAATCCAGCATTAAAGTAATTTCAAAAGGGGTCCAAGCTGAAACAATAGAGAGAAATTAGGAAAAGCTTCTAGTAGGATGTGGCAGTGATGTTAAGCCTCAAAGAGAAGTAAAGATTCAGAAACCATGGATTCAAATCTAGATTCAATTGTCTGCCATGTATCTCTGTAGATGTCTGTCTGTCTGTCTCTCTCTCTCTTTCACACACACACACACACACACACACACACACACACACACTCACACCCTCCAGTGAGCGTGATATCCTTGTCCCTTGGCACCAGCCAGATAAATGTAGCTCTTTACTCACTCCTGCTTTGCTTTGTGTAACTCTGCAGTTCTGTATGGAGAATATTGTCAGGAAGAGTGATACTCTGCTGACCTCTCCCACAGTCAAGGAAAATACAGTACGTCATCACTCATCTGGTTTGTTTAGTTCTGGGACATCAAGGGAGACGGATGTAAGAGCAAGCAGAGGAAAATGCCAAGGTTGCCCATCTATGCAGAAAGCAGACAGCCCTAACTCTACCAGATGCCATGAAAAGGCAGCCCATAATTTCCAGTTGGGGGTTGAGGTGGAATACAGTTCTGGTGGCTGGAAATTAGCAGCAGCATTACAGCACCTTCCTGACATTTTTCTTCTTTCTCATTTTCTTCACCCTCAATGATAATGTCAGAGCTCAGAGGAGTCAGAGGAAAGGTATAATGGAAAAGAAATGAGAGACAGAGACCCAGATACAGAGACAATGAGAGAGAGAAAGTGAGAGACAGAAAAAAGAAAAACACAGACAGAGAGATAGAGACAAAGAAAGAGAAACACAGAAAGAAAGAGACAAAGAAAACAAGAAAAGGAAGAGAGACAGAGAAAGGCAGAGACAGAGACAGAGAAAGAAGCTTAGAGACAAAGAGACTGAACGAGAAACAGAGAGACAAGGTACTAAGACAGAGACAGACAGATCAAGAGAAAGAGAGGAGAGAGAAGATGGGGAGAGAGGGAGAAAAGGAGAGAGATACAGACACAGAGACACCGAAAGAGAGAAACTGAGAGACAGAAAAAAGAAAAACACAGAGACAGAGAGATAGAGACAAAGAAAGAGAAACACAGAGAGAGACAGTCAAAGAAAACGAGAAAAGGAAGAGAGACAGAGAAAGGCAGAGACAGAGAAAGAAGCTTAGAGACAAAGAGACTGAATGAGAAACAGAGAGACAAGGAACTAAGACAGAGACAGACAGATAAAGAGAAAGAGAGGAGAGAGAAGACGGGGAGAGAGGGAGAAAAGGAGAGACAGAGAGAGACAGAGATAGAGAGAGCACTCAAGCACGCATAGATAGTAAGTCTGTTTCCAGAGTGTCAGGCACATCATGAGGCTGTCTTCCATGGCTTCTGAAATTATAATCTTTTAACTCTACAATCTTTCTGAATGTCAGGAAAAAATCTATGGGATTCAACTGAATGTAACAAGAATTTATTAAGCACCTACAATGTGCAAAGTACTGTGGCCCCACAAAGAGAAAGCTGGCCTCAAAGTCCAAAAAATCTTGGTTCAAGCACTGTCCCTGACAAATCTGGGCTGTTGCCCAAGGAAAATCAATTAACATAAGCATCATCAAAAATTTTCTGAGGCTGTAAATTATAGATAAGGCAACAACTTGAACTGGAAGAGGGAGTTTCCTTATGTAGGATTTCCCCAGGTAAGTGAAATCCCCTGTCCAATCCTTATTCTGTGTGTGCAGGGTTACAAATACTAAAGCAAGAAATGGTCCTTTCCCTCTGGAAGATTATGTTCTATTACAAGGTTGGGAAGGATGAAGAAACTAAAGTTACATAGAAAACGGAGGTAACAATGGCCATAAAAGGGAGTCTTCAATATTCACATAAACTTGGAACCCAAAGCACGTGGTGCAGAGATCAAAAGGATACTAATGAGGAAGAAACCATGAAAATAAATACTGCATCATACTGTGGAGTCAAGGGATGCTGACAGACTTCCTTCCGCTTCTCTCTGGCTCTGTCTTTCTGTCTCTCTTCCTTTTCTCTTTTTCTTTGTCTCTCTTTTCCTCTCTGTTTCTCTTTCTTTGTATCTTTGTCTCTCTCTGTCTCTGTGTTTTTCTTTTTTCTGTCTCTAGTCCAAGGGACTAGGTAGTGTTAAATAACAACTAGATGATTGCTGAGTCTGGAGTCAGAAGAACGTGAGTTCAAATCCAATGTCAAAAACTTATTAGCTTTGTGAACCCAGGCAAGCAAATTCTGTTTGCTTCAGGTTCCTCATCTGTAAAATGGAGATGATAATAATACACCTAACTCCCAAGACTGTTAGGGAATCAAATGGAATAATTATTATCAATTGTTTAGCACAATAGCACATAATAAACTCTATATAAATATTAGTCTTAATATTACTATTATTATCGTCATAACTAAAACAATGTCCCTCTTCCCCATCTCTGCTAATTATCTAACTGGTACATTGGCGAAAATACAATAAAGAAATAAATGATACAGCTTCATTTTAAATGAGCATTTTATTTCATATTAAAAGTAATTTTTCTACTTTCAGAACCTCAGGATCATCTTAGATTATGAACCTTTCAATATTCAATTAGTTTCTAAATTTTGTTCATTTTACCTCTGTAACCTTATTAGAATATACTCTTATTGAAGATAGGGTCTATTTCACTTTTTTCCCTTTTGTTTCACCATGCCTTAGCAGACAGAGTGTATGGCACATAGTAGGCAATTAAATGATTATTTAGCAAATGATTACTAAATGATTATCAGCAATTGATTGATGGACTGATTTTGAAAAATTTATACTCCATATTTTAGGTTACTATCAATACCTATTATAATAGATATTATACTAATTATTTTAGTCTCTCCCCTCTCCAATCATTTTTCTATGTGACTGCCATAATAATATCCCTAAAAAAGAAGTCTGTTCATGTTCTCCCTCCAGAATTTTAATGACTCCCAATTGCTTCTGTAATAAAATGAAAAATTCTGATTTATTGTTAAAGGCTTTTATGATTTGTTGCTAGACTACATATTTCCTTTCCCTTTAAGCTCCAACAAAACTTACTTTACTGTTCCCGGAATTCACTGTTTCTTCTCTGACCTCCATGCCTTTGTATAGGCTCTTCTCCCATGTCTGGAAAGTATGACCTCCTCACCTCTGCCTATTAAAATCCCATAATTCCTTCAAGGCTTAGGTTCTCCTACAGAAAGCCTTTTTAAGCACCTTTATTGTTAGTATTTACTTGCTCATCAAACTATCAAGTAAACTCATCTGTTTACATCTGTTACTCTTGCTCTAATAGAGGATAAGTTTCTAGAAAGGATAGGAGCTACTGTGTACATCTTTGTATTTCCAACACTAGGAGAAGACTTTTCCCCAATGCAGGTACTAATAAATGTTTCTTGGAATGGACTGGACTTGAATATGAAGTCAATTGGTACCTGCTTTAAGTACTTTTAAGTCAATAAGAAATATGATATTCTTGTTTTGTTTCTTCAAGAACTAGGTCATGAGCCTGAACCCAGAGAAGTTTTGAAATAGTTCATTAAAAGGAGAAAGTAGAAATTTTCAAAATGTTGAAATGATTATCATGATATAATGGGTGAGAAATCATATTAGACTAGGAGCCAGGAGAGACCAGGATTCAAATTCCACATATGATATTTACTTGATCTATGAAGTCTAAACAAGTAACTTGACTTCTATGAGCCCTAGTTTCTTCATCTAGAGAACAGGGATAATATCTGACAAACCATACCACAGTGCTGGGGCTAGACTTTGTTCTACTAGACTTTGGGCAAATCACTTAACCATGTGCCTCAGTTTCCTCAGTAAAATGAGCAGGAGAAGGAAGTGGAAAACCTCTCTAATCTTTGTCAAAAAAAAAAAAAAAAACCTCCAAATGTGGCTAACATGAGTGACCTGGGGCAAACCATTTAACTTCCATTTCCTCAATCTATAAAATAAGGAAGATAACCTAAATGACTTATGAGATCCCTTCTATGAGTCTATGAAATTTTTGTCTAACTTGCTCATCATAATTTTGTTTAAAAATGATTAGTAGAAGAATAGTGATGAAATAATCTACTTTCTTACCAGAGGTGAAGGGACTTAAACCTATGAAATATTATATACACTGTCAAATGACGTTATTGTGACGACTATTTTTCTTTGCTGCAAGAAGAAGTTCTATTGGATGAGAGAGAAGAGTACTAGTAAATAACTATGATACAAAAAATAATAATAACTATACATCAATAAAACATTCTTTTAATATGGAGATATTGCCAAAAGATTAAATGTGTTAGTTTATTCTGTTCTCCTACCCATTGGCACATGTGCTGTGGACCATGTCAGAGGTGGTTTATCATCCACCCAGACACCTGCTGGTCCAGAAGCAACAAAATGAGCCCAAAACAAGTGGAGACTCACAACACAGTAAATTACCACCAACTGTGCATATCCACTAAGTACAGGCTCCAAACCATAGCTTTGGAATCCAAGAGGCAAAATTGCTCTTCCAGCAAATCCCTTCTCTCCTACCATCGCTTTGGAAAACCAGAGTGAGAAAAAATATCCAGTTAACTGCTAACTTGGTTTCCATTTCTTCTACACTGTATCTTCAGAAATCTTATTGAAAACAAATTATTCCAAAGCACCATATCATTTATTGTTCACTCTTCAAAAGTCAGGATTTGGGATTGAAAGGTAGAGGTCATCTATCCCTTCCCTGCATTTTGTAGTCCAGAAGCAACATGTTATAGAAGGCAAAGCACCTTGATCATCAAAGAAAGCGAGTTGGAATTTCACTTCTTCCTAACTCTGTGACCATGGGCAAATCTTTGAATCCCTAAGAGCCTCCATTTTCTAATTTATAAAATGAGCAGGATTGAAAACAGACTTTTGGTCTTCAAATCCAAGATTCCTCCTATTATATCGTGTTGCTTTTCTTAATTATAGATAGAGCTCCATAGAGGCTATAAAAATCACACAATTTGATAAAAAATTGTATGGCACTTGACCACATGAAAGCTTTCTGTCCTTTTCAAAAAAAATTAGTTCCAGAGATCAAGGGGTACAAATGTTTGTCTTTGGTTTTGCTTTTTCTGGGGTAAAAGAAAATGGAAACCATTCATTTATGCCCTGTATCCCTAGGCTTTTGGCCAAGGAAACAGTGACATTTTGGACCACTCATTGAAATGAAGGGAGAAAAAAAAGACAATTTCACTTGAGACTAGTGAAAAGAAGGAAATCTCTGTCCAGGAAATATGATTAATTCCTTAATACTTAAGTATAGTATTATTTAGAGTAAGCTCTGTTCCAATCTATCTGTTCTACACCTAAGGAATTGCTCCCACAGAAGCACACTGTTCCTTTTATATCTTGCCTGGCTTATCTCCCTGCTTGTTAACACACTAGCCTCCTGGGTGAGAGAGGGAAAGAAGGCAAAAACAAGGGTGAGACCATTTGAATTTCTTAGGAGCTTTGATTAACGAAGGAGAAATTCTTTGCTACATAGAATTCTCTGGAGCTCCCCATGCTCTATTAGCCTAAAGTTTGGAAATTTTCTATAAAGTGGGTTTTTCCTTCCTTCTTTTGCTTCTTCTATTCATTCTCTTATTTCTTCTTTCCTTCCTTTCTCTTCCTTCCTTCCTTCCTTTGTTTTTTTTTTCCTTTCTTTCTTTTTCCTTGCAAACCCCATAGGCAGTGGAACAATTTGTTTTGAGTAAAGACTGAGTCAAAATGGAAATGATGAAGGATAAAAAGTCCCAAAGAATCACTAAATCAGTTCAGCCTGCCAAGAGAAAAATCTGATGAGAGAGGAAGGATGTGTTACCATCCAATGAACACCAATGGCCATAGAAAGACTTTGCACACACAGAAATGCAACTCAGTATTTAAAATTTCTCTAAGTTTCATGTTCCACAAGTGATGGTATGATGGGAAGGACAGCAACACCTCTGTCTTCACCAAAACCTCTTTAGGTGGCTTAAACTTGTTGAAAAGCATGATAGTACACTATCATGAAGTGGTTTAAATGAAGGCTTCTTAAACTTTTTCCACTCATGACTCCTTCTGGCCAGGAAATTTTTATATGATCCCAGGCATATAAATATATAAAATGGGCATACAAATCAAAAGAAAACAAACCATCATTTCACAATACATTTCGTTATGAGACCCCATATGTGGTTGCAAACTGCAATTTAAGAAACTAGTTAAAGGATGTTGTGTATATAAAGTGTTTTTGGACCTGGATTGGAATCCTGTTTCAGGCACATAACCAGTTATGTGATCCTTGGTCAATCACTTAACTTATTGACTTCAGTTTTCTCATCCACAAAAATGAAAATTATTGTAGAGTTGTCATAAGGATTTGGTGAAATAAAATATATGCTGCACATTGGAAGTCTTAAAACACTACATAAAGCTAAAGAGTTATTGTTATTGGCACTGGGGAAATGAACCTGAAAGTACTGTAAAAAAGAAATCAGGTTAGAAACATACAAAAATGGTCTGTCACTCCAAAACTAATTAAGAAATTTAACAAATGAGGTAAAGATTAGGGTGATAACCCTTAATTATAAGCAGGTAGAGATGCTCAATTTGTATTTTCTTGTCTTCTTTGCAGGGGAGGATGATAATTATGGTGACAACTGACAAAAGAAAAATGGTCAACAGAGAGCTGATAAACCAAAGAGAAGTAAGGGGATAGTAAGAGAATACTCCTTAGCCTTTGATGAATCCATGTTCTCTTGCACTGAAAGAACTGGCATTAAAAAAGACTGGTTGTTGTGATTACTAACCACTATCAGTGACATTTGAATGGTCACGAGAGAGGTACTGCAAAACCAGGAAAAAAGACGTATTCTGATTTTCAAAGTCAATGAAGGTTACATGAACACAGACATAGATCCCAGAATTAAGGAGCTGCTTGACCTTTATCTTCTCTACTTATCATCTAGAGTAGATAGATCTTTGTTCTGATTCACCACAATTTTTAAATTTTTCTTTATTTGTATTTATAATTTTATAAGTAGTTTATAATTTCATAATTTATAATTTATTTTATAATTTTTTATGAATTTTTGTTTATTTTCTTTTTAATTTATAGAATAAAACAACATTTCTGTAATATAATTAAAACAGATAATTGCACATTAAAGACATTGATAAGCTGGAGAATTTCCAGAGAAGAGCTAGCAGTTTGGTAAAAGGGTAGTTTTTACCAAATCCTGATTATATGAAGTTGGCTTGAAAGAACTGAGAATGTTTAGTTTAGAAAAGAGAAGATGGGGAAAGAGGGACATGATAGACATCATAAGAGGAGCTATCACTACAGGAAACAACTAAATTTGTTCTGAAGCTTGAGGGCAGAAACAAGAACAATAGATTGCAAAGAAGCAAATCTAGGTTTGAAAACAAGAAAACTCCCTGACAATTCAAGTTGTTGCAAAGTGGAATGCACTGCCTACAGAGCTGGGGGTGCTTTTCAATGGAGGTCTTTTTAGAGTATATTATATGGGATATTTCCTTTTAAGAATGGATTTGGGAGGGCAACTAGATGGTAGGAAAAAAGGAAGGAAAGGAAGGAGGAAAGGAAAGGAAAGGAAGGAGAGGGAGGGAGAGAGGAAGGAAGGAAAGGAGGGAAAGAGGAAGAAAGGGAGGGAAGGAGGGAGGAAGGAAAGAAAGGAAGAAACGAGAAAGGGAAGGAGGGAGAGATGGAGGAAGGAAGAAAAGAAGGAAGGAAGGGAGGGAGGAAGGGAGAAAGGGAGGGACAGTCAGAGAGACAGAGACAGACAGACAGAGACAGATAGACAGACAGAGACAGAGAGACAGAGAGAAGATTGGACTAGATTACCACTGATACCCTTCCCAAATCTAAAATCCTGTGGTTTTGTGAATGTTTCTAAGGCAAAAGTAAAATAATGAAGAAAAACTATCACATTGTACTTTAAAAATTAAACTGATCTCATTGCAAACACCAAATTTTAATACTATTTCTAATATATTAATCTATGTGGCTCAGTTGATAGTGTTCAAATCCACCTCAGACACTTACTAGTTATATGAACCTGGGCACATCACTTAAGAAATTTTATTTGCCTTTATTATAAAATGGACATAATAATAGCACCTACCTTCTGAAGTTGTTGTGAGGATAAATGAGATGATGTTTGGATCATCACTTGCACTTTGCAAAGCTTTTTTGTTTTTATTCAGTTGTTGCGATCATAACTGACTCTGACCCCATTTGGGGGTTTTCTGGGCAAAGATACTGGAGTGATTTGTCATTCCCTTCTCTGGCCCATTTTACAGAGAAGGAAACTTGAGACAAATAGGATGAAAACTAGACTAAAATCGCAATGCCAATTAGTATCTGAGTTCAAATTTGAACTAAAGTTTTCCTGACTCCAGGCCTGGTAATCTATCCACTGAACCACTTAGTTGCCCTTTGCAAACCTTGCAGTGTAAGATAGTATGAGTTCCCTGAAGAAAATTTAAGAAAAGGAATTGAAATAGTTGCCCATTTCAACTATTTGGGGAAAGGACTGAATCCATCTGATGAATGTCACATCATCCAGTTTCAACCCTAGTGCCAAAAGAGATGTCTGAAATAAGAATTGGGATATCTAAAGGGAAATTTTGTTGGGCAGCAAGAAGAATGAATAATTTCCTAAAGTGATAAAGGCAGAAATGAATGAGGAGATTTGTGATGCTATATTTATACCTAAAGGACTATAGATCCTTTTCCTTCCTGAATCATGGAACAAAAAGGCAGATAAAGCCCAAGAGAGAAAAATCGTTAGAAGATAAAAGAAATGCGACCAAACTGAAAGGTTCTGAAAAGACCAGGATAAGGAGCTGTTCCCCATGGATAGCTTTAGGTCAGACCACACCAGAGCACTCTCCACCACTGCTACCTAAACCATTCAAAATGAATTGGGGACCTTGGGCAGCTCAAAAGATTCTCTTCTCAATCAATAAAAGTAACAAAATAATTCATTGGTTTTTTCATTTGTTACTCTTCATGCCCTAAACTAAATAATAAATCCGTCTTAAAAAGTCATTTCAGAGACCGTTAATGTAAGAAATTTTCATACTTACTTAGAAAAAGTATGTTGTCACAAAGCCTAAGTAAAAAATAAACATCTCAAAATCATTTAGAAATAAAACTACAGAACAAATACAGTTAAAAACGCTAGCATTTTGATAGTAACCGATTTTCATTAGTGATGATATTGGAAACATAATATTTAATTTCTGATTCCTCAGAATTCAATGCCCTATGTAGAAATGTACATGATAGGGTGGGTTAGAGTATTAGATTTGAAGTTGGAGACTTGAGGTTGAATCCATTTTTGCCATTCACTACATATTGGAAGATCCTGAGCAGTTGTTTTCTTAACCATGTTTAGGTAATCGTCTCCTTTGAAAGGCTGGTGAAACCTATGAATGCCTTTTCTTTTAAATTCATTAAACAAAATAGCTAGCATTTATATACAATTTTAATATTTGCAAAACACTTCACAGAAACATTTGGCTGACTAGACTTTGGGATTTGAAGTCTGGAAGACATTCTATCTCATACTTACTACTCAGATGACTATGGACAAGTCATTTAATTTCATTCAGTCTCAGTTTCCTCAGTTTTAAAACAAGGATAATAAAAGCACTTGCCTCCTATGATAGTTCTGAGGGTAAGATAATATGTGTAAAAAACTTTAAATATCAATATTTATAAATATTAAATAGAATATATAAAATATATAAGAATATATAAAATAGAATTTAATATAAAATTAAATGTTATCATCATTATTATTAAATTCATAGGATTTTAAAGGAAACAGTTATATTAAAAACAGTGATAATTTGTATTTGTTTTATGTTTTTACAAAAATTGCAGATGCCCCTAGTTAAAAATTCTTAGAGAAAGGTTTCCTTTATGGAAAAAAAAAATATATATATATATATGAAACACAAGGGGAAAAGAATCACATAGGATAAGATATCATGAATGGATGACTATATTGACCACATATGTGAGATAGTGGACTAATGGAAATATTGAAATATCATATTACCATTGTTATCAAGATGGGGGAGTTAAAGTTCTGACTGTGCTAGGTACTGTAATAAATTTTGAGTATAAAATGGAAGGCAGAGATAAAGGAGAATTAAAAGGGAATACACATGAGAAATATATGAGATGAGAAAAAGAAGAAATCTGGAGAGTAAAAAGAGGAATGAATAAAATAAAACATTGCTGTGGCTCTTCCTAAAATAAGAGTCTCTTCATGAGAGTCACTAATCAAGAGAGCAGGTTCTCAGGATGATAATAATACTCAGATGGAAAAGTATTGAATTTGATGTTAGAGAAGTTGTATTCCAATCCTATCTCTGACACTTATTACCTGTGTAAACTTGAGCAAAGCATTTGTCCTCCCTGAACTTCTGATTCCTCTTGAATAAAATAAGAAGAAAAGTAAACTTGATCTCTGAGGTTCCTTGAAGTGCAGAATATGTCAATTATCAGAAATCAACTTTTTATCTACCTAAATAAATGAATTCTTTTTGTTCGTTCAGTCCCAATTTAAGCAACAAATATATATTATATAATTATTATGTACAAGGACTTGGGTTACATTTCTTGGAGCACTCGAAGATGAATACATTCATTGTTTCTGATCTCCAGTTATTTAAACAGAGTTGGCGGATAAGACACATGCACAGCAGTTAAGATCTGTTGTATGACAAGTATCATATGAAGGATATGAGGGGAGGGAATATGTTTTCATATTTCAGAATGAGGGTCCCTCTAAGGGTTCATCCCAATTTTCTGGAAAAAAATAGGATTTGAACCACACCTGCAAATAGGGACAGAATTTCAAGAGAAATTGTGATACAGTAGATATGTAAAGAATAATGTTAGAGAAATTGGTCCCTCAGAAGTAGACTTGGGATCTTTTTAGAAGCTTTTCAGAAAGGTGAGATTTGAAACCAATCTTAGCAATAGAGTTCCTAATTTTAGCCATGTCCTCGATCCCATATGTATCTAATTTGAAGATCAAATCTTAAATTCCAGCTTTACTTTTAGGAAAAGTTGAAATCGTTCATGAGAGAGCTATTCAATATCTTATAATTTGTTTAGTGCTAGGGCATTGAGGGAGGAGAAAAAAATTAAAGACAACATATGTTCTATTCTCTCCAATGCCTAACTTCTTTAAGAGAGTAAGAGAGTGCCATAGAATATGAAATGGTCCCTCAGTGTCCTGGAAAAAAAAACTGTCCCTTTAATTGGCACCAATAAGAAGACCTAGGACACTAGGGAGATTCTATGACCAGTGGCAATGGAGAATTGGACAGAAAATCTATGATAAATACAGGCAATTTGAGTGCTCCATCTCACCCCTATAACTGTTCTGGGACTGAACTTTTCCAGTTTGTCTGCTTTTACTGATCAAATTAACAGGATAATTGTTTCATCTCCACTTCACCTTTTGACAGTTGTTACTGCTCCCAATACACAGTGTCTTATGTTGCTCTCCTGGAAGAAAACTTTATTATTTCTCTATTGTCTTAAGGATAAAATAAAAAATTCTCATCCCAACATTTAAAAGCTTCTATTATCTGAAATTAGCCTAGGAGATATTGAGCAATTTACTTAACCTTCTTATGCCTCAGTTTCCTTCAATTGTACAATGAGGAATATATTCTAGATGTCTTCTGAAATCCCTTTCAGCTCTCCATCTCTGATTTGCAGATTTGAAGGACCCTTCAGCACTCATCCAACATATACAACCTATGTGACAAGTGACCATCCAATCTAAATCCACTTTTTAAAGTTCTATAGATGAAAAAATGAAAGAGATGAAAACTTTTTATCTATAGAACTTTAAAAAGTGGATTTAGATTTTTAGGAGGGAGTTCTGCCCTGTTTACTGGAGGTATTTATACAAAGATTGGATGGTCACTTGTCACATAGGTTGTATATGTTGGATGAGCGCTGAAGGGTCCTTCAAATCTGCAAATCAGAGATAGAGAGCTGAAAGGGATTTCAGAAGACATCTAGAATATATCAAGTGCTCTTGGATAAGTTGAGCAAATATAATAAAGATGACAGTATTACCTAAACTAATCTATTTATTTAGTACTATACCACTCAAACTCACAAGAAAGTATTTTACTGACCCAGAAAAAAATAACAACAAAATTCATCTGGAAGAACAAAAGATCAAGAATTTCAATGGAATTAATGAAAAAAAGCAAATGAAAGTGGCCTAGCTGTACCAGACCTGAAACTATATTATAAAGTAATGATCATCAAAACCAATTGGTACTGGCTAAGAAACAGACTCATTGATCAGTGGAATAGATTAGGTTCACAGGACAAAATAGCCAATCACTATAGCAATGTAGTGTTTGACCAAAAAGACCCCAGCTTTTGGGATAAGAATTTACTATTTGACAAAAAACTGCTGAGAAAATTGGAAACTAATATGGCCGAAACTAGGCATTGACCCATATCTAACACCATATACCAAGAAAAGGTTGAAATGGGTTCATTATCTAGACATAAAGAATACAATAAACAAATTAGAATAACATAGGATAGTTTACCTCTCAAACTTTTGGAAAAGGAAGGAATTTGTGACCAAAGAAGAACTAGAGATCATTATTGATCATAAAATAGGTAATTTTGATTATATTAAGTTAAAAAGTTTTTTGTACAAACAAAACTAATGCAAACAAGATTAGAAGGGAAGCAATAAACTGGGAGAACATTTTTACATTCAAAGGTTCTGATAAAGGTTTCATTTCTAAAATAAATAGAAAATTGACTCAAATTTATAAGAATTCAAGCCATTCTCCAATTAATAAATGGTCAAAGGATATGAACAGAATTTTCAGATGAAGAAATTGAAACTGTCTAGGCATATGAAAAGGTGCTTCAAATCACTATTGATCAGAGAAATGCAACTAAGACAACTAAGATACCACTACATATCTCTCAGATTGGCCAAGATGAGATGACAGGAAAAGATAATGTCAAATATTAGCAGGGGTGTGGGAAAACTTGGACACTTATACATTGTTGATGGAATTGTGAATGGATCCAGCCATTCTCAAGAGCAATTTGGAACTATGTTCAAGAAGTTATTAAACTGTGCATAACTTTTGACCCAGCAGTGTTTCTACTGAATTTATATCCCAAAGAGATCTTAAGGAAGGAAAGGGCCCACATGTGCAAAGATGTTTGTGGCAGCCCATTTTGTAGATGCTAGAAACTAGAAACTGGATGGATGCCCATTGTAGAATTGCTGGATAAATTATGGTATGTGAATATTATGGAATATTATTGTTCTACAAGAAATAACCAGCAGGATAATTTCAGAGAGTCCTGGAGAGACTCATATGCTAAATGAAATGAACAGAATCAGGAGATCATTATACATGGCAACAAGACCATATGATGATGAATTCTGATGGATTTGGCTCTCTTCAACAATGAGATTATTCAAACCAGTTCTAATTGTTCAGTGATGAAGAGAGCCATCCATACCCAGAGAGAGGACTGTGGAAACTGAGTATGGCTCACAACATAGCATTTTTACTCTTTCTGTTGTTGTTTGCTTGCGTTTTGTTTTCTTTCAGGTTTTTTTTCTTCCTTCTTGATCTGATTTTTCTTGTGCAGCAAGATAACTGTATAAATATACATACATACATACTATATATATATATATATATTATATATATATATATATATACATACACACACACACATAGTAACGTATTTATCATGTATTGTACAACCTGCCATCTAGGGCAAGGGATGGGGGAAGGAGGGGAAAATTTGGAACAGAAGGTTTTGCAAGGGTCAGTGTTGTAAAATTATCCATGCATATATTTTGTAAATAGAAAGTTTTAATAAAAAAAAAAGAAAAAAAGAAAAAAAAATTTGTCCTCCATCACCATTGTATAATTTGTAGTATGATGCCTCTCTTCCGAATATTGTCTACTTTCTCTTTCCTATAATCCTATGATCAATGGGGGAAATAGGAGTTTTCACACAAAGTAAATTATGAGTCATTTGAATTTTCAGGTAAATCAACCATTAGAAGACAAAATCAGCTTCTTCTCAAACCCTCAAGTATTCCTATAGAAAACACAACCCTAAGTCCTGCAGAAAAGTATCAGTAACCACCCCAAACAGAATGGTTTATATACTCACTGGCCACTGACACCACTTCTACCTAAAAAGCCCCAGTTTTTAAGCTGTAGTGAGGGGGCGAGAAAATCTACCCCAAAGTGCCCAACACTAAAATTGTCAAATATGGAAAATGGAACTCTACAGAAGAAGATGAAACAAAATCACATGGAAAATTTATGATAGCTTGCATGTCCTTTTCTAACATTTTTAGGATGAGAGGGTTAAAGTAGATGCTCACTTAGAAACAATATTTATTCTATGAACAAGAGGAACAATGTTGTATACAATAGCTTGTTGGTCTTCAAATCAGAAAGTCTTGATACAAGTCCATATTTACAAATTTTTTGACCATGAGCAAGTCATTAAATTTTAATTAATCTGTCACTAAACTTTAATTTCAATCTATAATATATCTATAATAATTTATAATAATATTTCTATAATAATAATAATTTGGGTCAAGTGGGTTTTAAGGCACCATTCGTTATCCATGTAACTTCCCCTAAGAGTGTAGAGCATGTTCAAGGAAGATTAGTACCTCTGATATGAGGGTTGTTAGTCTTTTTCCAGGTTGCTTTCCATCTTCAGTGTCCACTTGATCCACCAGCTCTCATTTGTGACTCCAAGAAGCTGGAGTATCACAGTGACCACATCCTTAGTAAACTATTTTGGCAGACAGGCCAAAGCAAGTTGAGGGTGACTAAAGGGGTCTCAAACTCATTGGTAAGTTAGGGAGAATCTATCCCATGTATGTAAAGACTTCCCCTGGTAGAACAGGTAAATGAGAACATTTGGTTGCAACAATCATGAAGGCAGTTGAAGCATCTTGGTTAAACATCAAAGATGCCAAGGTGACTGCATCTTGTGTCAGAACTAGTTGCCTTGACCCTGCCCTGCCACTGGACTATGGTGACTCTGCAAAAGAACAAGGTCAATGATGTCTGCCTCACTTAAATGCAATTAACAAACAAATCAAAAGATATCACCCACATAATTTTACCATTTCTGCCTATCCCAAAGTCCCATAAAAACAAGGTACTGGTATTACAGATACACTGGAAGCTGTGGTCACAACCCTGTAGACATACAGCCCAGGTTATAGGGTCATTTTCTTACTGGAAACTCACACGGCTCACCTCTTAGTGTGAGGAAGGAGCTAGAAAAGGTGCCCCAAATCATGTGCTTAATCAACCATCACTTGATCCCCACATTAGGTGGGGATCCGACCCTGTGGTCAAAACCACAAAAAAAACGAGCCCAAACTTCTACTAAGATGATCCCATTAACCATTGGCACATGGAATCTGCATACACTTACAAACAGTACAAAATCCAGCAGACCCAAAAGATGAACAGCATTTTCTGCAAGAGAACTCAGCAATACCACATCCAAATAAAATCCCTCAGTGAAACAAAGCTCGTGAATGAAAGCCAGCTTACCGAAATCAGAGCTAAATATACATCTTTCTAGAGGGGGGCACAGTGAAGGGCAGTGCCAGGAAGCTAGTGTAGATCTTGCAATCAAAACTAAATTAATCTAGTCAACAAGCTTGTATGCTTACCAAAAGGAGTGGACAATCGATTCATGACAATGAGAGTGCCACTTGCAGGAAAATGCCATGCCATTGCAAGATGGTGGAGAGCAGACACGGCTCTCAGTAACCTACCTAACCTCTCAAATCAACAGCAGATTAAGCCTCTAAACTGGTTTTTAAGTCAAAGAATCCACAAATATTTGGAGTACAAGACATTTCTAGAAGAATTTACCTTGGAAGAACTTCAGAACAAGTCTGTTTCAATTGGCCATGGGGGCAATCTGTAGAACCCAGACCGCAGCACAGGGAGACTGGGGCAAGAAGCTGGGGCAGGGAGTTAGAGTGTTGTTGCATCCACACAGTGGGGAACCTTCTGTAAGCCTCTTAGACTACTCTATCCTGGTTGCAAACAGGTGATTTGGTAGATTTGCTACTAAAGGCAAATTGTAAACCCCTGAGCCCTGGAAGAATGCTGGACCTAGCCACCATTACCCAGCCCTGGAATTCAATCAGTAGAATTACCCCAGGGCAAATTAAAGCAGCTGTCAGCTCCTTTGCATTGAACAGAACTCAAGTCTTTAAAAAAATGAATAAAAACAAAAACAAAAACAACTCTCACAATAGACAACTTTTATGGAGAGAGAGAAGAACAGACCTCAAATTCTGAGGTTTCTAAAGGCAAAGCAACTCCAGATGAAGCTCCAAAGGGAGACATGAGCTGGTCCCTATTTGACAAGGCTTTCTTTGAAGGTTACATAAAGAATCTTAAAAGAGAATTAAAAGAAAAATGGAGAAATGAAATGAAATCATTGCAAGAAGGAATGGAAAAAATGGAAAAAGAATGCAATGAACCTATATATATATATATTATATATATATATATATATATATATATATATAATATATATATATATATATATATATATATATATATATATTATACACTATATTATACACTAAAACTTAGAATTGAACAAATGGGAATGAATGACTCAATAAGACTTCAAGAATCAGTCAAACAAAAACAAAAACAAAAAAATGAAAAATCTCCTAGGAAAAACAAATGACCTGGAAAATAGATTTAGGAGAGACAATCTAAGGATTATTGAGCTTCCTAAAAGTCATGATGAAAAAAAGAACCTAGACATTATCTTACAGAAAATCATAAAAGAAAAACTGCCCAGATATTTTAGAATCAGAAGGTAAAATAGCCATCAAAAGAATCCACTGGTCACCTCCTAAAAGAGACCCCAAAATTTAATCGCCAAGGAATATCGTGGCTAAATTTCAGAACTACTGTACCAAAGAAAAGATATTGCAAGCAGCCAGAAAGAAACGATTTAAATACCAAGGAGTCACAATTAGGATTACCCAGATTCTAGCAGCTTCCACTTTAAAGGATTAAAGGGCCTAGAATCTGATATTCTGAAAAGCAAAGGAACTGGGAATAGAATAACCAAGAATAGCCAAGAATAACCTCTCCAGCTAAAATGATCACTATCTTTCAGGAAAGAAGATGGACATTCAATGATATAGGTGATTTCACCCATTTCTAATGAAAAAACCAGAACTGAACAAAAAATTTGATCTCCAAACACACAACTCAAGAGAAGCATAAAAAGGTAAAAAGAAAAGAATTCTTGAGAACTATATATCTGTTATGGGTATACTTAGAGAATGTGGGTATAATTTGATTTTATTATGATAATATGAAAAAGAAACTAGAGGTAGAAAGAGGATCATACTGGGAAAAGGAAGTAAAATAAGGGAAATTATATCTCATGAAGAGGCAAAGAAAACCCATTATAATTGAGAAAAAGAAGAGAGGTAGATGAGCATTATGTGAATCTTACTCTCATTAGATTTGACTCTAAGAGAGAATATCAGACATATTTGGTATCATAAAGAAACTTGTCACACCTTACAGGGAAGTAGGAGGGAAAGTGGGAAAAGAAAGGGAAAGATTAATAGAAGGGTAAACAGAAGAATTAGGGGAAAGGAGTTAAAAAAAAAAAAAAGGAAAGGGCTGCTAAAGGGGGGGGGTGCTGTTTGAGGGAGGTGGTCATCAAAAGCAAACTTACAAAGCAGCGGTTATCAAAACCATTTGGTACTGGCTAAGAAACACACTCATTGATTAGTTTAATAGGTTAGGTTCACAGGACAAAATAGTCAATAACTATAGTAATCTAATGTTTGACAAACCCAAAGACCCCAACCTGTGATTGTAAGCAGAAGAGACATGCAAGAGTGATGAAGACAATGTGTGGAAGAATGTTGGATGATCATATACTAATCCTCTCCAAGTTAAATATTCACATTCAGCAAAAAATGGTGGCCCCAAAACAAAATGACTACCAGAAGATTTTTTTTCTTTTTTTGTCCAATTTTATGGTAGCAAATCTGATAATCTAAATGAAATGGATGAATATTTACAAAATATAAATTGCCCAGATTAACAGAAGAAATAAATTACTTAAATAGTCCCATTTTAGAAAAATTAATTGAATAAACCGTTAATAAACTTCCTAAGAAAACAACCTACAGAGATAGATGGATTCAAAAGTGAATTCTACCAAACATTTAAACAATTAATTCCAATACTATGTAAACTATTTGGAAAAACAGGTAAAGCAGTCCTGCCTAAATCCTGCTATGACACAAAAATGGTACTGATACCTAAACCAAGAAGAACCAAAACAGAGAAAGAAAATTACAGACCAATCTCCCTAATGAATATTGATGCAAAATTTTTAAATAAAATATTAGTAAAGAGATTACATCAACTTAACAGCAGGATACTACACTATGACCAAGTGTGATTTATGCCAGTAATGCAGGATTGGTTCAATATCAAAAAAAATCAAAACCTATTACCATAATTGACTATATCAATAATAAAACCAACAAAAATTATATGATAATTTTAATAGATGCAGAAAAATTAATGTCAACAGATTATTTTATTTATTTTGATGAGGAAATTGGGGTTAAGTGACTTGCCCAGGGTCACACAGCTAGGAAGTGTTAAATGTCTGAGACTAGATTTGAACTCAGGTCTTCCTGACTTCAGGGCTGATGCTCTATCTACTGCACCACCTAGCTTCCCCAGTGTCAACAGATTAAAGTGTTTCTCGAGCAGGAACAGTTTGGAGGAAAAATTGAACCCACACAGTTGGTAACAGTGGAGCAGAAATGGATGAGCAGCTTTCAAAAATTTGGTGTACAGCACTCCACTTGCTCATCTGAGTCAGGATACTTGAAAATGTCAAGACTAATTTGTTGAAAATGATGGGGAAATTCAGAAGTTGGTAAATGAAAAATAAGAACTCTAGGGGGTATATCAGAAGGACAATTCATCCATTTCTAAGAAGACAAAATTTAATACCATCAAAAGTAAAGTACAAATGTATAATCTATCTTCTCAAAAAAATGTGATGATTCAAGGGAATTCCAAAAACTTGGGATGAAAAATGCCATCAGAATCCAGAGAGAGAGTAATAGAGACTGAATATGGATCTAGTCATTGTGAGCAAGATTCTTTCCAAAATCTCCTTAATATAATAGACTGATTCTTCACCTAGAAGATAATCATTTACCTAAGCATCACTATGGCTTTAGAAAAGTTGATATATTTTCTGCCCAATAATTCCAAAAGAAATCCCAGAAACAGAATGGAGATCTACGTAAAATATTTGTAGATAAGACCAAAGAATTTGTTACAATCAGACATGGGAACCTATGGAAAAATTATGTTGAAATATAGTTACCTAGAGAAATTCATCAATACTGTACATCAATTTCATGACAGCATGCTTTCCCAGGTTCTAGATAAGTGACAAAGATCTAATGCTTTCCCCATCACCAATGGAGGGAAACAAGACTGTGTGCTTGATCCTATGCTTTTTAGCATGATATTTTAAGGCATGTTGTCAAATACAAACATGGCATCAAGGTCAGCAACCACACTCATAGTAAATTCTTCAACTTGAAAAATCTACAGCCAAGACTAAAGTGGAAGGAGTATTGATGAATGGTTTCCTTTGCAGATGATTGTGCATTCAATGCAGCCTCCAAAGCTGAAATGCAACAAAGTATGGATTGATTCTCTGCTGCTTGTGCCAATTTTGGCCTAACAGTTAATACCAAGAAAACCCAAGTACTCCAGCAGCCAATACCACACCATCCATGTGTGGAACTATCGGCTACAATAAATGGAGAAGTTTTTAATACTGTGGATAAGTTCATTTACTTTGGCAATATACTTTCCAGGAATGTACACTTTGACAATGAGGTTGACACTTGACAGAGTTAACTTGGTGATTGGGAGTTCCAAAAGAAAATGTGGGAAAGGAGAGGTATTAAACTGACTACCAAACTGAAAATTTACAGAGCTATTGTGCTGACCTTAATGCTGTATGTCTGTGTAACCTGAACTACATTCCAGTGCCATGCCGGGAAACTGAATCACTTCCATTTGAATTGTCTTAGGAAGATTCTGAAGCTCACCCGGCAAGATAAAATACCAGACACTGAGATTTTTCTCAAATTCAACAGTCAAGCATTCAAACTGCTGCAGAGAGTGTGACTCTGATTGGCTGGCCATATTGTTCCAATGCCAAAAAGTGTATCTTATGGAAAACTTACACAGGGCAAACGCCCCCATAGTGATCAGAAAAGGTGATACAAAGATATTCTCAAATTCTCTCAAGAACTTTGCAATTGATTGTATGACATGGGAGAACATAGTGTGCTCTCACCAGAGAAGGTGCTGTGCTCTAAGAGCAAAAGAGAAATGTTAGCTCAGAAGAAATGTGAGATGTGCAAAATTAGAGAATCCACATCAAAAGTTCACCTGTTCTATTTGTGTCTGACCTCTGGTAAACCATCCCCAGCCTGATAAGCCATCGTCAGACATGCTAAGCTTGACTCTTAACAGTGAGGTCCTTTTGGAGAATGAAGGACAACAACCCATTAGCTTCACATAACAATGTACTCTTTCCTGGTACCATTGTCCTTTGTGGATTGGCTCCCCCATTAGAAAATAAACTCTTACAAAACAGAGATCATCTTACTATTTTATTTACTCACCTAGCATTTATCATAATTCTTAGTACATAATAAGAATATAATAAATGCTTTTTCATTCATTAATTCAAGAAGCCATTGGATATCATGGGCAATAAGGGTTCCCAAAAATCATTCTGGCTGCTCTCAGTTTTGCCCAAAATGAGTCTAACTCCTATTTTGATTACCCTATAGACTACATGCTGATTAAGTTATTCTCTCTAATTCATCTTCTTTAGGTCTCTCCTAGCTACAATATTTTTCAAATGACCAGAGTTTCTGCCAAAAATATTATGGTTCATTTAAGTCTTATAGCCCATCGACTTCCAAAAGGACTTAGAGGGCTTATAGATTGGAAAAATATAAAGTAAAACTATTAAAGAGTAAACAGAACAGGGACTTTTTCAAAAATATATAAGAATAGATTATTTCAGACACTAATGTTCAACAATTTTTACTAGGGAATTTTAAATAGAGAAGGGGACCAAAAGAAGCCTAGAATAGAGGATCACATTCACTAATGAAGTTAGATTTAAACTATAGAAATTGTTCTTTTTAATGCAGGAATGGCAAGAGTGCTTAAATTTCATAAGAACTATATTCTAAATTAGGAGAGGGGAAAAAAGATTGGACAGCCTGCAAAACCTATAGCCAAATATTTGTTTAGACTTTCACGTAAAGTAGGCATTCTAGCAGACATTGCTGAAAGGGCAGTCAGAGGAAGCCCTCCCTCACTGACTTTGGAAAATAAAGACTGGTGATACATATCTTAAACATATTAGTCATCCCTCTGCAAAGATGCCAATCCTTGAGCAAGCTTTCCCATCCTTCTCAAGCACCTGTTCTAGCATTTGCATCCTATTTGCATAATCAGCTGCCGGAATTGCAACAGTAGAATCCCTAACACATATTACGCTTGCTCACCGTGGCTAATTATTGTTTGTGGTAGCAGCTAAATACGGCTCTTCTGCTGTGTTTATCAAGACCATGCAACTGAGACTCAGAAGTAAATTATGTTGCATGTCTGGAACAAAATGGACTCATTGATGATGATGTTACTCCCCTCTATCCAAGAGCTATGACTGCCCAAGCAAGTTTTATCAATTGAGGAGCTTTCAATGGACTAACTTGATTCTCTCTCATTTCTCAATGATTATGATACTGGAGTCTGGAATATTGGCTCACATTTCCTGTCCATTCAGCCTCAGTATTTTCTAAGGTGAAAACATAGGGAAACTCTTTGAGATTCCCTTTGAATAAATGTAGAATTGGCAAGTAATTGTAAAGAAGATTAAATGAAAACATTTAACACTTTAAGTAGTCAATAAGGTGCATCTGAGCTCATTGTTGTTTTTAATTGAACCTCAAATATTTTCTTTTTCTATAATTAGGGCAATGTAACTGCTCTCCTGTTAGCTAATGGTTTCTTAAGGAAACCTTCAAAAAATAAAAACTAAAAAGATCAACCCAGACTGAGTTTCCTCTTGTTTCAAACCAATTCACTAATTTGTTCTTACCAGAATGTTATTTTAGTCTAACTGAAGGGAACATGGTCATCCTACAAATATTTATGGGGTTTTTTCCCCCATCACCAAAACAACAACAACAATCACACACTACCTTCCAACACTCCTAATGGCTAAGTACTATGCTAGGAGGTACAATTTACTGAGAATGATATTTTGTAAAATGTAGAACATGCTGTGAGGAAAATATCCCAACTCTTATTCTATAGATAAGTTGAGTCCCCAGACTTGATCACTACCTTCCCTTAAAGCTCTAAGGGTAGCTCTAAGGATCGTTAATGTGTATGTAATATTATACATCCCCATTGGTGTGACTCCCCCTCCCAATTGATATGAATAAATTAACCAACTCAAATAGTTTTTTAAAAGGTGGTTTTTTACTAAGTGGTAAAATAATCATAATTGTCTAAACATCTTTCCCTTCCCCCAAAAAGTTTGTGACATTCTTTCCCATAAGGACATGCAAAGTACAAAGAGAAATGGGCTCTAGCTTAAAGAACAGGAGTCACGAAAAGGTGAGTTCCTGCATCCTGAAAGTCTTTTCTTCTCCTTCTTGGGGTTCTCAAGAAAGTCTCTTAATAACGGTATGGCTTCTTTCTTGTGGAGCTTCATCGCATCCAATCTATTTCCTGCTCCCAGGACAGAAATTGCTGTTAACCACTTAACAGCATCATCTATCTTGGTAGACAATACATGGACATGAGGAGATGAGAAGTCCAAAATTCTCCAATATTTTCAAATCTCACAAGCTCCTCTCCCAGACAAGTAAAGAGTAAAGGATTCCAAGGTGCTCTCCTTTTCTTGCCCACACGTAAATGATTCCTTCTCAGAGAGGGCTTCTTCTCTTTACCACCCAATGTTTACTTAATTTCACATCTCTGTCTGAATAGGTGACCTCAGTTATATAACGCTGCTTCAAGCCTTCAGCAACTTCATCTATCAGATAAAGAAATTGGTCCAGGTGAGTCTAAAGATTTTTGACATCTCTAAGATGCTATGATTTGAAAGAATTTGATAGATGATTTGATAAAAGAAAAATATTGTTCTTATGCAAAATTGGAACGGGTGATGGATAAGTTAATCACAAGAGCTGGATTCTAGAATCTGCTCTAACCCTAACGAGTTATATGAGAATGAGGATCACTTCCTCTGTCTGGACCTCAGTTTCTCCTCGTATGGAATGTCAGACTGGATGACCTTTCAAGTTCTCTTCTAGCTCTAATATTCTCTGATTCTAAGACAAAGACAAGGTCCTACTAGGAATAAGCAGAATTAACTCTAAGTAGAGAGTGACCCCTGCTGAATCATCAGAGGAACTTTTTTTAACCTGTATGAATCTATGGGAATTCTTCCAATCCTCTTCAACTAAACTTGTCTCAAGACAAAAAGAAAAAGGGAAGAAAGGTCTCTCTAAGACCTTGAGAGAAGGAAACTCCATATATCTTCTATGCTTGTCACAGTGCATAGCCCAGGGCTTGGCACTCAGGAGATATGTATTAAATATTAGTTGATTAATGGGCAAACTGTCCAAGAAAATTAAAGTTCTCTCAATAGCAGATAATGAAAATTTTGGCTCAGAACTTATGATTATAAACAAATTGTTGGGTCAGCTTTTGATTTTGCAAATGTGTGGGTAATCCTATACCTTGAATATTTAACTGCCTACATAGTTAAATATTCTAAAGAATGGAATTCATTATATTTCATCAATGTCAGTTTTCTTTCAAGTGGTACATATTGCCTCCATGCCGGCCTATCCTATACCAGTCTTTATTACATCCTTCCACAAATCCATCACAAGTAGAAGCAGCCAAAATGGGGTAGGAAGTGAGGGACTCTCATTTTCTTCATATTTTGTGGATATTAATAAAGCATAACATCTGTCTCCTCAACTATACAGTCAACTAAATATTTAACTTAAATATTTATCTATGGATAATGAAATGACAAAATAAAATAAAATCACCAAAATCATAGAACAATGTTTAGAAATATATTTTTGTGGTAAATCCATTCAAAATATCATTGTTTTCAGCTTCCCTAAAGCCTTCTACAATTCACACACATGAAACAGGGAAAAAATGCATATACTTGCTTTCTCAATTACTATAATAGAACTTTGACTTATATATGTGCTTATAATTCCCTCTAATACAGTAATGAAGTAGGGAGATGGTGTCACAATGGCAAAATAAAGTTAGGAACTCGCCAACCCTTCCCCCAAACTGCTCCAAATTCCTTTAAATAATGACTCTAAACAAATTTCAGAGAACTAGAATACCCCAAAAGTGGAGTAGAACATTTCTAGCTGAAAACAACTTAGAAGGTCAGCAGAAAAGGTCTGTGATACCAGGGAGGGAGTATAGTGTGCAGTCCTGGAGCAGGCCATGCCAGTATATCCCTGGCCCCCGCTCTAGCCCCAGCCTCAGCATAGCAGGACCTCTGAATCAGGGGCAGAACTGGTGGCTTCTGGACTTTCAGCCCAGGGACGACTTAGAAGGACAGCAGAAAAGATCTGTGAAAACAAGATGGGAATCTAGCACACAATCTCAGTACTGACCATGCAAGCACAGCCCTAGTCCCAGTCCCAACTCAGCCACAATATTAGCAAAATATCACTCTGTTGCTTTAGCACAGGAGATCTTACTACTACAATGGGTCAGGGACACTCCTCACAGTTCCAGGGCAAAAACAGTGCTTGTGATCAGGTCCATAGAAGGATGGGCAATGCACCCTCCCTGGAAACAGATCCCTACTTTAACAAAGAGTTAAAAGTCATGTAATAGGCTAGGAGAATGACCAGACAACTAAAAAAGTTACTATGATGGCAAGGAAGAACAAAAAAGTATACCCAGAGAAGATAATAAAGTCAAAAGATTCTATATCCAAAGCCTCCAAGAAAAATAATAAGAATTGGGCTCAGACCATGGAAAAGCTCAAAAGGGACTTTGCAAAACAAGTAAGATAGAGGAAAAATTAGGAAAAGAATTGAAAGTGGTGCAAAAGGAAATGCAAAAAGTTAAAGAGGAGGAGAATGCCTTAAAAAGCAAAAAATGGCGAATTGGGAAAGAAGGTACAAACGGAAATTGATGAAAATAATTCCTTAAAAAATTAGAATTGAGCAATTGGAAGCTAATGACTTTATGAGAAATCAAGAAATAATAAAGCAAAATCAAAAATAGGAAAAAATGTGAAATATCTCACTACAACTAATCTGAAAAATAGATCCAGGAGAGATAATTTTAAAAATTATTGGTTTTTCTGAAAGTCATGATCAAAATAAAAGCTGTACATCGTTTCAAGAAATTATCAAGGAAAACTGTCCTGATATTCTAGAACTAGAGTGTAAATGGAAATTGAAAGAATCCACTGATCACCTCCTGAAAGAGATACCAAAATGAAAGCTCCCAGGAGTATTATAGTCAAATTCTGGAGCTTCCAGGTCAAGGAGAAAATATTTTAAACATCCATAAATAAATAGTTCAAGCATAGTGGCACCATAATCAGGATAACACAAGATTTATCAGCTTCTGCATTAAAGATTGGAGGGCTTGGAATATGATATTCCAGAGAGCAATGGAGTTAGGGTTATAACCAAGAATCACCTCCCCAATTAAAGTGAGTATACCTTTTCAGAGGAAAGGGTGGTCATTCAATGAAGTAGAGAATTTTCAAGCATTCATGATGAAAAACCAGAGGTGAATAGAAAATTTGATTTTCAAATGCAGAACTCAGGAAAAACATAAAGAGATAATCAAAAATGTGATATCATAAGGGACTTAATGAGGTTTTATCTGTTTAACATGCCTACATAGAAGGATGATACTTGTAACTCATTAGAACTTTCTCATTATTATGTTAGTTTGAAGGAGTAAAGAGAGAGGGAACAGATGTGAGTTTAATATGAAAGGATATTTTCTTTAAAATGATGAAATGAAGGAGCGAGAAAGGAATATACTACATGAAAGGAAAAGGGAAAAGCAGAATGATATAAATTACCTGCCATAAAAAGAGGCAAGAAAAAGCTTTTACACTTGGAGGAGAAAGGGAAGAGGGAGGGAGTGAACCTTACTCTTATTAGAATTGTCTCGAAGAGTAAATAATATTCACAGTCAATATGGATATAGAAATTTATCTTACCATATAGGAAAATAGGAGGGGAATTGAATATGGGAAAAGGGGAAAATGATAAAAGAGCATATTGGCAGAGGGAGGGGTCAGTAGCAAAATACTTTTGAGAAGGGACAAGGAGAAAGGAAAGAGAATAGAATAAAATACAATTAGCAATAGTAATTATAAAAAGAATTTTGAGGCAAATTTTTCTGATAAGCCTTATTTCTCAAACATAGAGAGAACTTAGTCAAATTTATTAAGAAAAATAAATAAATAAGAGCCATGCCTCAATTGATAAATGATCAAAAGATATGATCCATGGCCAAAACATTATAAATTCATGCATACTCTTTGACATAACAGTACCACTACTAGGCATGAATGCCAAAAGAGATTTAAACAGAACAAAAGAAAAGAATCTATATGTACAAAAATGTTGTAGTAGTTATTTCCTCAGGGCAAAAATTAGAAACTGAGGGGAATCAGTTGGAGACTGACTGAATAAATTGTTGCATGTGATTGTCATGGAATATGGGAAATAAGGAGGAGGATGCTCTCTGAAAAAAACCTGGAAAGTCCTTCATGAACTTAAGCAAAATGAAATGTAGTGTATACAAAGTAATAGCAATGTACTGGGATGACCAGCTATAAATGACTTTGCTATTCTCAGCAGTACAATAATCCATGACTACTCTGAAGGACTTATGATGAAAAAATCCCATCCATACCCAGAGAAGAAACTGATTGTCTCTGAATACAGTTCGAAGCATATTCTCTCTGTATGTCTCTCTGTCTCTCTGTCCCTCTCTCAGTTTCTCTCTAGCTCTCTCTGTGTGTCTCTGTGTGTGTCTGTCTGTCGCTCTCTCTCGTTTTCTCTCTCTCTCTGTCTCTCTCCCTCTGTCTCTCTCTGTCTCTCTCTCTCTCTCTCTTTCTTTCTCTCTCTCTCTCTCTCTCTCTCTCTCTCTCTCTCTGTCGCTTAACCTTATTTTTCTTGAAGGTTGTTTTATTAGGGTGAGAGATATGTGTTTTTTCACAACATGTCTTTTATGTAAATGTTTTGCGAAACTTCACAGGTGGTTTTTTAATCAGGGTTGGTATTGGGATAAAGGAGAGAATCTGGAACTCAAAGTTTTAAAAACAGATGTAAAATTGTTTTAAATAAAGGGGAAAATATTAAATAAATAATTTTAAAAGAATTAAAAAATAATAAAATAAAACAAAAAAAAAAACTTAATGGCTTCCTTTTGAGACTGTTTGACATGCAAAAATAGGTAAGTAACCCATTTGTATGTAACTATTCCATGTGTCTCTTATTCATCTCTTCTCATAATTTTACCACAGTAGTGGAAACAGGGGAGAGGGCCACTCAATGAACTGAGAGCTTTTTTAAAAATAACTTTATATTTATTTTCAGTTAACAAGCATTTATTTTCTCATTTCTCCTCCCATACACTGGGAGGAAAATACCTTGTGAATAATATGCATAATCAAGAAATACAAATTCCCAAGATGTTCATCTCCAAAAACATGTCTCATTCTGCATAGTTAATCCATCACCTCTCTGACAGAAAATTGATACTGTTCTTCATCATCAGTTTTCTGTGTTGGCTGGCTCTCTTGATTTTTTTCCATTTTCATGACATGGGATTCTTATTTTATGCTTCATTCTGATCATGAGAAAATACATTCTTCTTTTCATTCCTTCATGATTTCCTTTATAGCACTTCTCCTTCATAATGCCTTATTTATAACATGTAGCAGCCTGTTCATGTCTACCATCGCCCTTTGGATGGTAGTTAATTTCAATTTTTCAGAAACTGTCAGCTTCTTTGACTCAAAAAGCCCCTTAAAAATCAAAAGAATTCTAGTATTAAAAAGATGTGCCTTTGTTTCAGAGAGAGCCTTGGGATCAGGCCCATCACACTGCTTTCTGGCCAAACTCAAGGTATGCTCTTGATCATATACTCTTCTTTCTGTAATTCTATATCCATGCCTTCATTTCCAATTGTAGTTCTGAGAACAGTAATTAAGCCAATGTTCTCATCCAAAAAACATGTCTCTGGCTAGAACATGTCAATGATTTCATGATTACATTCCCCCCATAGTCTACATTATCGGGGAAAGACTATATTTTATGCTTATATTTCCAATCTCATGCTTAGTAAAGTGTCTGACACATAAGTATTTTAAGGTTCTGAATTTCTATTGCTAAATATGTAATAGACACTTTTTTCAGCATTTAAATTTTATTTAAATTTTCAGTCCCAAACTGTCTCCCTTCTTCTGTCTACTCCCCAGACCACAAAAAGGGTAACACAAAAGCTATTATACAAATGGCCACGTAAAACATATTTCTGCCTTAACAATATTCCAGGGGAATGAAAGAAAGGAATGAAAAAAAAAAATACTATACTCTGAATCAATCAGTTTTCTATCTGCAGGAAGAGAGCATTTTTTCATCATGAATCCTTTGGAGTTGTGGTAGACCACTGTGTAATGAGTGGCTTAGTTGTTATTTTTACAATATTGCTGTTCATTCATTACAATATTGCTATTAAGTATAGACACTTAATAAACACATGTTGACTGATCAGTTGGTTAGTTTATTTTTATCTTTACTGACTAGTTCCATGCCTGGCACAAAGTAGTTTACTTAGTAAATGTCTGTTGATTAATTGATAGAATATTAGAAATGGAATAGATCATTAGGATTATCTCATGCCACTCCTTTTCTAAGAAATGAAAAAATTGAACCCAAAAAATGTCATAAAACTTTAGAAATAAAAACAACTTTGAAATCTTATCTGCCACTTCATTCAAAAATCTTTTTCTAATAATAGTCTAAAATGAGCCTTCCTTCCAATGAGCACTCATTTGGTTTTTATCACATTACCTCCTATGCACATGTCTCTCTGTTATAGTATCTGTTCTTTGAGGTCAGGGAACAAGTCTTCCTCCTTGTATCCTACTCCTTTGGCACCTGCCTCTTTGTCTCTCTAATAAATGCCTCAAAGAATGGAAATCCAACAAAACCACTTCAATTTCTGAAGCTTATTAGGAAGGGATTGTGTGGCCGCCTCAAGCTACTTTATCACAACCCACAAAGACAGCAGGTGTGTTGAAATTCACTTTAAGTTTAGAATTAATACTCATCTTGGATAATAGAATTAACAATCTAATTACAAGAGCTATCTTCATATTATAATTCCCACTGGAATGCAAGCCCCTCAAAAACAGAGGCTATTTCATTTTTCTTTCTATCCCCAGCATCTAGCACTATACCTGACAACATTGAAGGCATTTAATAAATGCTTGTTAAATTGAACCGAATGTGATCTGCACCAGTAACAAGTCAAAAAAAAAAAAAAAAAAAGCTGAAGTTCTTCTAAATGTGTGTGGAAAAAGCTCTGGTCTACTACATAGATATAAAGTCAAACTTGTCTTGCTAGTGAACATTAATATCAAAATTTTCAATTCCTTATATTCTTTCCTTTGTAAATTGGAAAGAATGGAGTGATTTGGAACTGAATTAAATAGATTATATTGGCAAAGTGGAATGTTTCCCATGTGAATATCTTCCTTGAAGAAAAGAAAAGTATTTTTTTTTCTTTTGTCCTGTTTCCAGTTTTGACCTTCTACTCTTACTTGGACCTTATCTATCTCCATCATAGACATTTGCTTCAGCTTCTTTATTTCAATTTCTGGAGAATATAAAGTCTCTTGAAGCTCTGTTTTAATTAATCCTGAGACCCTCTAGCTCTGCTAAGAACTTTTCTCTCTGGATCTTCATTTCCCTTTATAAAATGAGAAGGAGCAAGCTAAATTCAACAGTCTCCAAAGTCCCTCAACCTCTAAATCTGATTATTCTCTCGCTTTATATTCCCTGTATCCACATAAGGTTAAGCTTCTCTGAAGACTCAGCTATTCCAGGTCACTGAGGGCCTAAGGCAGAGCCTCAAGTCCTGCACTCTCTTAAAAACACTTGACTTTAAGTCAGTGCATTTCACAGTGGTCTATGATAAGAGTGTTGGAGAGGTGCAGAACAAAGAGCTGTGTAAGTACTTGGGGAGGACACTATTGACCTGAAAGATCAAGGAAAGTTCAAGAGGGAGGAAGCAAATACAGAGAAACATGAAAAGACTTATATGTGTACCCATAAACCATAAAATAAGCAGAGCCAAGAAAAGAATATCCACAAGCATGACAACAATTTAAATGGAAAGAATACCAATCACAAAACAACAACAAAAAATCACAACAAACATCTCAAATAAAGAAATATGAATAGACATCTTTTCCCCACACTTTTGCATAAATGAGTGTCATGGGTGTCAAACTTTGTATATGTTATGAGATTTTTTTCCAATGAATTCATCACTTTTTAAAATTTTTTCCTTTTCTTTCATTTTCCTTAAAAAAAATCCTTGTTACAAGAAATGATTCTCTGTTAGGGGGAAAAGAATGAATATGGAAGGAAACTCAGGTGATATGAAAAACAGAAGATTTATGGCATTTATTTTTAAATAAAAAGAAATGACAATTGAATTGGTCTTTAAAGAATGGTAGGAATGCAATAGTGTACAAAAAGGTACCGGGACATTGCAAGTACCGGGAATAGCAAGCAAATCTATAGTGATAGGAATAAAGAGAGTCCAAGATAGTACCGAGTGTGGACATAACAAATTGAGTGAATGTTTGTGCCAGTTATAGAAATAGGGAAGTCAGAAAGAGAAAATTTGAGAGGAAAGATAAACTTGAATGTTACTTCTGTGGGGCACTTCAAGTAAAGATATGTGTGCAGAGTTCAAAATATAGGTTAATTGACGAAAAAACATTTATTAAGCAGCTAGTATTTTCCAGGCACCATGTTAAGTGATAGGGAAAGCCTGGTCTTGGAGATCAAAACTTGCGTGTCATTCATAAAGATGTGACAGCTGAAGCTATGAGACTTCATTAGGTTGCCAAGGGAGAGAAAATAGAGAGACAATAGTAGAGGTGTAAGTAAACAGAAATTTGCAGAACATTTCTTTCAAGCAGCATAGGAGATGGAGAAAAGTGGCTAAAGAGGTAAAAGGAAGGCAAGAGAGCGTGGGCCAAATTTCAGTCGTGTTGGTCAAAGGTTTCAAATGCAATAGAAGATCAACAAGGAAAAAACAGAAAGGAAAATTTACCATTGAATATGGACATTAGGAAGTATTTAGAGTCATTGGAAGAGCAGTTTTCATCAAGAGGTACAGATGGAAGCTTAACTTCAGGAGGACTTAAGAAGAAGAGGAATGTGAAAAGGAAATAAACACATGAGCTAAAGAAATTTTGGCTTTGAAGGGGAGGAAGGATGAGGTAGCTAGATGGACAAAAGGATCACAGGAAGCCTAATTTTTTTAAGAAATTGGAACAAGGCATGAGATGGTGTGCCTATAATCACAGATAATGAGGAGGTTGGGGCTTGTAGATTTCTTAAATTCAGGAGTCCTCAGCTGCACTGGGTTCTGCAGGTCAGGAATCCACATTAAATCCAATATTGATATCCTGAGTCCACATTAAAAAAAGGGTCACCAGGTCTAAGAAGGGGTAAACTGGCCAGTTCAAAAAGGGAGAAAATCAAAGCTCTTACCAATTAGTAATAGGATTGGGCCCCCTTATTAGGTATTATATTTATAATCTAATCAAGATGAAAATACATTCTTTAAAATAAAAAGGAACACAGATTTTAATATATTTGTAAGTAGATGATACAGTCAGTGGAAACAGAATAACTGAAAATGCACAGGAGAAGGGAATGATTGTTAGAGGACGGTCTAGAGCAGATAGAAAATAATTGAGATCAAGGGGACAGGTAGAGCAATTGGCTTTAACAGTAGAAATCTCTCTTGAGAATGACTTATGATACTAAGAAGTTCTGGGGAATTGAAAAGATAAATGGAGAGAATTAATATTGAATATCCTCAATTTCCTCAGAAAAATAGGAAGCTAATGCATTTATTTAAATGTTGAGAATTTCTTGCAGTTGGAGATGGGAAAAGAGAGACAAGGATTTAGGATAATCATTTGGGTGCATAAGATAGAGTTCATAAGAGTAAATCTGAATAGTAGACCAGGTACAGGCTCTACTTTTAAAAGAAGAAACATGCAAAAAAAAATCCCTCTCGGGTTGTTGAATTAATCCTAGAGTTAATTGTCTATGGGGCAGCGAGGTGATGAAGTGGATAGAGCATTAGTCTTGGAGTCAGGAATATCTGAGTTCTTATTTGGCCTAGTTTTGTGACTCTAGGCAATAACATAATCCCTATTTGCCTCTGTTCTTCATCTATAAAATGAAGACACGTTGGAGAAGAAAATGGCAAACCACTCCAGTATCTTTATCGAGATGGAACAGATGGAAGCTTAACTTCAGGAGGGCTTAAGAAGAAGAGGAATGTGAAAAGGAAATAAACACATGAGCTAAAGAAATTTTGGCTTTGAAGGGGAGGAAGGATGAGGTAGCTAGATGGGCAAAAGGATCACAGGAAGCCTAATTTTTTAAGAAATTGGAACAAGGCATGAGATGGCATGCCTATAATCACAGATAATGACTCCATGAACTTGGAGTCAGAAATACATGTGCTGAATCTAGAGAAGATAACATCCGGGAAAATCCTTGACTTAGATACACCTTACTTAGATATATCTTACTTATACAGATATACATTTATAACTCAATTTAGCCACCCACTAATTATTACTGAAAATTAAGAAGTGATCAAAAAAAAAAAAAAACCTTTGAAGTGGAGAGAAGAAAATCCAGAAATACCAAAATTATAATTCACTTGGTTCAAAAAGTTTAGTTTTAAGAGAGTAATGTCCATGTCATTCCCCAATGAATGAGTTGTCAAAGGATATGAACACACAGTTCCCAAAAGAAGAACTGCTATTAACAACCATATGGGAAATTGCTCACCATCCTTAATAATGAAAAATTCACATCAAAACAACTCTGAGGTTTCACCTCATACTCAGCAAATTAGCAAAGATGACAAAATATGAAAACAGTCAATATTGGAGGAGACAAGCCACTGTGGGTGAAGGTGTGAATTGGTCCAACCATTCTATAAAGCAATTAGAATTTTGCTTTTAAATATTACTAAAATTTACATGCCCTTTGACCCAGACATCCCACTACTAGATATACCCAAAGGAAGCCAAAGACAGAGAGATGCCATAGGCACTAAAATATTCATAGAATCACATTTTTGTGGTAGCAAAAAGCTAGAAAGAAAGTAGATGCCAATGGATTGGAGAACGGCTAACAAAATTATGATACAGGTCTGTAATAGAATATTTCTGTATTATAAGAAATGACAAATATGAAGACATGAATGGATAATGAGTAAAGTAAAAAATGAGGAAAACAATATGCACAATAACTAAATGGGAAAAAGAAATATTGTCTAATTATAAAAAAATCAAACAGGCCCCAAGGAAAGTATACATTAAAATTAAACCCTTTCTTTTATTAAAAAGATGAAAAACTGTGGAGTTTTTGTGTATATATTCAAGTTTTATCACTGTAATGGTGACTTTATGAATTTTCACTTTCTTTTTAAAAAATTCTTTGTTGCAAAATATGACTAGTTGAAGGGAAGAGAAAGAGAAAAATATTCAGAAATTAAAATGATAAAAGGCATCAATAAAACATTTTAAAATAAAAAAACTTTTTTAAAACATCCCTTCAACTTAAAAAAAATGTAGTTTTTAAAAATATTACCTTTAACGGGATTTTTCTATTTGAACTAAAATTGATATAGCTAGCCACAAACACAAATGAACCCCAAACACAATCACCTGCTCTTCCTTGCTTTGCATACAAAATGATGTCGATGTGATTAATAGAAAAATCACAAGAATTGTGTCTGAAAGCCAGCTCTACACTCACTAGCGCTGCTATCTTGAATAAGTCATTTAAACTATGTGGTTTTCCACAACTATAAAATGAGAGAAGTGGACCAGATGGGCTTTGAGTACCTTTCTTTCTTTAACGCTGTGATCCTAAGGTTGGAATAAAAACATTTCACAGGGACAAAAATCTGCAGATCAATCAGGAAAAAAAAAGATCTCTATAAGTATTCATTTTTGTTCTATATGCCTGATAAACCATATAGCCTAGCATACCTGAAGGGCCCTTTAAACTATGTATAATGGTATCATTATATAATGTAAATTAAATAGTAATGGCACAGAAGGGGGAATTGGATAATTACTGTTTTATCTACGGACATCTGTTGTCTACACTTGAGCAGTCGGAGGAGCACCAAGATGGCACTGAGGCCATTAGTGCTAATTAAGGAATTGCTCCATTTTTTTAATTCATGGATTCAGTGTTTGGGGGATGATAATTCTGGTTTTCCAAGTCAGACAGTGACGTGATTTTTCCTCATTCTCATTTGCCTTAGCAATTGCTCCTATGTTGCTTCTTTGTGCGATTGCCTCTGTCCCTTAGCCAGTAATACTGCTGGGCTGTTGCTATTCCTGACTATTTCTAAATGCCTTCCCAGTAGTGCTAAGGAATTGTGTCAAGGATATCAAATCATAGAGAGAAATGATTACCCCAGTGTTCAGCACATGCTCAAGCCATGTGTGCTGAAACCACCTCCTAGCACAGGACAGTTTAAAGGATAACTTATAAGATTTCATAAGATCTGGCCTTTGGGCAATTCTTGGACCTTTCATGGTTTCATTATATCTGGTGGTGGTGAGCCAAGAGCAAGTCAAGTTGAGTCAAGTGAACAAGCATTTATTCAGCATTGACTCTGCCAGGCATTGGGCCAAATTCTTGGGGATGTAAAAAAAGGCAAATCCAGTCCCTGCCCTCAGGAACCTTACATGCCATGAACATTTCCTTTAACATCAGATGGATGAAGCAAGTAGTACAATATCTTGCTCAAAGCAGTCACTTAATAAATATTTATTTATGAATTATTTCTGGATGTTAGATTTTCCTTTATGGAAATATGTAGGATCCTTCTGATAAAGTAGCTTTGTGAGTTTGTATCCCATAATTTCAACATATTGCTGTCCTAATTTCTGATGACACTATTATAGTGTCTGAAATGAACTTTTTCCTCATCTTGGTCTCTTAGAATCCTCAATTCCCTTCCAATATCAGTTCAAACACTGCCTCCTATATAGGGGCTTTCCTGATCTCAGCTGCTGGTGCCTACCCAACAAAATTTTCTTATATTAATTTATTTTACTCATAGTTTTCAACAACTTCCAAGCAAATGAGTTATTTCCTCTGCTAGAAGATAAGTCCCTTGTGAGCAGACCAAGGCTTTTTTTGTCTTTGTTTTCCCAGCACACAGTAAAGTTTTTGACATGCATACAATAAATCCTTAATAAATGCTCTCAGGTAGATGAATTTATTGGTTAAATAACACACATCTGAACAAATGCAACTCAATCTTTCTGTCATAAAGGCCAAACTGGAGCAAAGTCACTTTAGCAGATATTAATTAAGCACTAACTATAGGCCAGGCACTGTGGTAAATGTTAGTGATATAAAAGGAAAAAAAAATAGCATCTGTCCTCAAGAAGCTTACATATTGTCCAGGAGGTTTGATGTGTATGTAAGTGAATAAGGACTAAATCCAAAGTAATTCGAGGAGGGAGAAAACAGTAACAATGAAGGCATCCAGGAGCTTCCCTTTATCATAAAAGAAGTCAATCCAATTGGCCCTTTTAAGTTAGCCAAAAATTATTAAGTTAGATAAAAATAGTCTATTAAGGAGCTACAAACAGACTCGTCTTTTGGTGGGTAGCAGTACTTGTTTATATTCCTATCTCGTCACTGATTTATCCTTCATTTCACTGGTGATAAATCTGATCACTTAATATGATGTCACTCCTCAATTCAAAAATGCTTCCCAATGGCTCATTATTGTTTCCTGAATAAGGCTAAATTTCTTAGTCTTATAATCAAGGCCTTCTACAATATGACATACTTTGTATGTTGTATCTTTGACCAAAACAAGACTACTCGTCATCCCCCAAATACATTCTGTAGTTTCCCAGCTCCATGATTCTGTCTGTTCCCTTTCCTTTGCCTAGAATCTCCATTTTCCTACTCATTCTTCTCCTTGTCCTTTTAGACCTAGTTCACCTGGGTGGTCATGAAACCACTTACAGAAATTTTATGTATTACATGGCAATTTTTGTCTCTTATTCAATTCAACATTATATAATGGAAAAACCACAATTTTTCAGTTAGACAACATGATTTCATCTCCTATCCCTGATGATTTAGTACCTCTGTGACTTTGGATGTGACATTTAATTTTCCTAGGTCTCCTTTTACTCATTTGTAAAATGAGAGGAGTTGGACTCAATGATTTCTGAATTTCCTTTCAACTCTGTGATTCATATTTTTTACCTACTACTTTGTAACTCTTCTGCTTTAAATCCACCAAATTAACAAAATGTTATAAAATGCCTTCTCCAGAGTACTTCTGATAGAGTAGTTTAATGCTCTACCTACAGAAAAGTTAATATTATTCCAGTTCAGATGAGTAGAGGAAACCCTGGAAGCACCAGTGGTCCCTGCTGGGCTGAATTTAATTCTTCTCTTCTTTATTCTGGTTTAAATTCTGCCTTCCTAAAGGGATTTATGTAGTTAAGAGAAATGAAATGAAGATTTATCATTATTATAGCTATAGGTAGGTTATCTTCCACTCTACAGACATGTTAAAAAAAAAAAAACTATTAACAGTCAAACTCCCACTACAGAAAGGATAATGGGCTTGATTTGAATTAATCAAATCATTCATCCCATAATCTTCCCTCACATTTATCACCACCCTTGTGACCTTTTTTGATTTATAGCAACCAAGAACCACATGGTTCCTAGTTCTGATTCCTTTGAGTTAAAAGTCTGGGTCTGAGAGCATGAACTTCTCTCACAAGACAGCTCAGGGAGGCTGCACTGATTTCATAATCAGTGATAAATCTTATGAGGCACTCTGTAAGTTCAAGGTCAGTATCATTATTGTTATAATGATTTCAGCATGATACCACCCAAGGAATTTGTTCAACATTGCAATATGTTCTGCCTCCTCCAGCCTATCTTTCCAGATTTATTTTTTATTAGTATCTTTCAAATACTCTATTCCAAATCAGTTATCTTGTTATCTCCCTATACAGCATAGTTCTCCCACCTCCATACCTTTGAATAGACTATTTCCATTGCTGAAATATCATCTCTCATACACACACACACACACACACACACACACACACACACACATTTATCTGCCTCCTAGAACTACTGGCTGTCTCCAAGGCTCAGCTCAATAGCAACTCTTACATGAGGTCTTTTCTGGTCCACTTTCCTGTCCCTCACGGTCAGTGTCATGTCCATTCTGGAAATTACATCTACATACTTTGTATTTAATCATATGTATGTGTATTATATCCCCCAAGTAGGTCATAGGCTCTTTTGACATATTGATCATTTCATTTTTGCCTCTGTACCTAGCACTCATGGGGAAGCTAGATAGTACAGTGGATACAGAAGTGGGCTTGGAATCAGGAAGATTCAATGCATGAGTTCAAATCTAACCTCAGACATTTAGCAGTTAGGTGACCTTGGACAAGCCACTTGACCTTTTTAATCCCTGTTTCTCATCTATAAACTGGAAAATGAAATGGCAAGCCATTCTGGTAGCTTTGCCAAGAAAATCCCATATGGGGTTATGAAGTTTCAGACATGACTGAAGCAAATAGCCCACATCCTTGCATACAAAGAACAGTACCTGGCATATAGTAGGTGCTTAAAAAATAACACTTACTGAATTGAATTGTCATGAATCTTGCATACAGTAAGAAGTGATATCACCTTACTCTACTTAATTTTTATATGAGTTGCATCTATCAATAATGCCATAGTGAATCAGACCAATAATTTCTTCAAATAATGGGTATTTTTTCTTTGATATTGGCAACAATACTTCAAGACCTTTAAGAATCATTATCTAATCAGTATGGACACTCATTTCACTGATTCTGATCACACCCCTTTTCATCTTCAAGTTCCTGTGGCCAAATTAAAAAAAACATCTCATTTAGTCTACTTGTTAATGAACTTCCTCTGACTTCATTAGATGGTTATTTGGCACAAATATAAAACCCAGCATTTCAGGATTTTCTAACTTAGTAAAACCTGCTGAAGCTTTGAGTCTGCTGATAAAGCTTTCAAGATCTCAGCATCATCTTCACATCATGAGAAGACCATAGAGAAAATTGTTTTTATGACCTATTTACTATCCTCTGAACATCAAAATCTCATTTCAACTACTGCTCCTGGGCCTTTGCTGGAACTACCTGACAAGCATGAAATATAATCCCTCCTCACCTCAACCTCTGAGTACCCTCCATTTCCTTCCAGGCTGAATTCAAGTGTCATTCCACTAGGATCTTTTTCCAATTCTCTTTCCTCCTAGTATCTTCTCCCACTTCAAATTGTTGTGTATGTAAGTATTGGTTTAAATGTTTTATCCTTCAGTAGAATATGAGCAAGCACCTTAGAGGCAAGAAATATGTTGATTTTGTTTTTGTAATCTCAGCAGTTAGTTCATTTCTTTGGACATACTAGTTGCTTATAATTCAATAGAATTGAATTGAACTAAAGATTTACTAATGGAGATAATTTTTGTCTTCTATGATAGTATCATTGGAACTAAGACATTCCAAATCTTCATGACCTTATTTATGTTACCTAAACTTCAATTGTGAATTTGCTATATTTCATCCTTGGGTCATCTCTCAGAAAACAGCGTATTCTATACATTATCCATTGTACAAGAAAAGATCTTTTTTATTCATTATAAAATCATCAACTAATTTGTCTTTTCCCAGTCTTCCAATTTTTTTGAGTAATATGTTAATATACAGTTGCAAGAATCAGATCTCTTGCAATGTCTTTTAGTAATCTAGTACCTGTATTATTTGCTGCTCTGATTGAGGGGTGGCTATAAAAAGAGAGTAGATTTAGTGGAGTCTCTGAGTTGCTTTTTATTCCTATATTTATTATATTATATTTATGACTATAATTCATTCAACAAATATTTGATATCAGTGAACAGGTTTTGACTAGGAACTTACTATGGGCCAAGTACTATTAAGTTCTGGGTATAGAGATAGCAAAGTGAAATACTCTTTGAACCCCAGAAATTTACATTCTACTACAGGGTATATGTAAATAAAGAGGTGCATATAAGATATATACAAAGTAGACAGAAGGCAGTTTCAGTGAGGAAGTCACAATCAGCTGGGGAGACTAGAAAAGACTTTCTCCAAAGATAAGGATTTGAACTGCCTTGAAGAAAAGTGGGGGGAATTAATTGAAGGAGATTGAGGAAGAAAAGACTTCTAAGTATGAGAGAAACCCAGTACAAAGGCATAAAGATGGTAGATGGGGTATTATATAGGGAATGACAAGGAAGTCAGAAAATAGCTAAATCATAGCTAAATGTAGCTAAATCATAAAACAAGCAGAAGAGAGCAAAGTATATAAGTATATATACAGTATATAAGTATGTAAGTATATAAAGTATATTAAAACTGTAAAGATGGAAAGAGCTTTAAATGACAAACAAATGACTTTAAATTTCATTCTAGAAATAATACGAAACTATTGGAGTTTACTGAAGAGGTGATTAGACATATTTATGCTTTAGGAAAATCTCTTAGGTAAGAGTAGGAGAGATATTTGAAGCAGAGAGCAATTAGAAGAGCATTGGAATAGATTAAGAGGTGACTAGGACGTGAATTATGGTTATGGCTGTATGAATAGAAAGAAACAGAGATGTTTGAGAGATGTTGACAGAGAGAAAGGACAAATTGAATAGATGGGAAGAGGCAGGATCAGGGAAGGGAATGAATTGGAGGGATTATAAATAGATTATAAGTTAAAAGTTGGAGGAAAGTGATGGTTTGAGGATAAAATAGAACTACCATAGGCATTGCGCTATGAGTAAATACAAAGAAAATATAAGATAATCACTGATTTTGAGGAGCTCCAATCTAGTTAGGGAGATAAAATAAATATGCACATGAAAAACAATTAATGATAATACTAGAAAATAGATCAGTAAGTGGTCTTTGAAGAATATAGCCAATACTTAGTTTTGGACTTTAGCAGAAGGAAAAGACTGATGGCTACATTGTTCTGGAAAGCTTCCATGGAAGAAGAGGATCCTTAAATGTCCTTTTAGAATTAAAGGGGGAAAGAGTGATCATACTTGAACAATTTCCAGATTGGTAGGAGTTTGTACGCTATAGGAACAGTTTTCCAGAAGTCAAGGTCATCTCTGCACCATAAGTGCCTCAAACACATTAAGTTTTGGATGCTATCTTTCATTTTTCTGGTGTGGCTACTGGCTTACGATAAAAATCATCCACTTAGAAAGTGTTTGCTATTAAATAATTGAAAATACAGAAAAGAGAGTGATCATACCTTCTTTCTCCAATAAGCATCTTTAAGACCCCTAATTTAATATCTTCCAGTGTAGTCTGACTTCAACCAAGAACTTTTTAGCAATTTACTAAGAGGACTGACTGAAGAGAGCTTAAGAGAACTTTATAATACAAGTTACCAGCTTAGCAGAAAGAGAGGGTAACCAAACTGGGGTCACTCTTTCTGACTCTTTTCCTTTCATAGCTAAATGTAGCTAAATCATAAAATAAGCAGAAGAGAGCAAAGTATATAAAGTATATTATTTTCCTTTCATAGCACAGCTTGCAGTAAACTTGTTATTGTTGTCAAGTCATTTGAATCAGGTCCAAAACTCTATGACCCTATTTGGGATTCAATACCATTTCCTTCTCCAGGTCATTTTATAAATCATAACGTGAAGTAAACAGGATTAAATGACTTGCCCAGAGTCATACAGCTATGAAGTATCCAGGAGAAGATTTGAACTTGGGTCCTTTTAACTCCAATGCAGATGCTCTGTCCACTTTGCCCCCTTTTTGATGATTTTACATCATACATACATATACACACACAAACACATACTCACACACTTACATATATTATTTAAAAGAAGGAAAAGAAATGTTAAGTAAAGCTATGACCAATGCAAAATTTGAGGTCCCATTGCAGAAAAAAAAAAAAAAAGGAAAGACAAAAGGATTGGACTAAAAGGCCCCCAGGCCCAAATGATATGTGGAAGAAAACAGAAAGAACCATAAGGCAAAGAAATATCTGGGCAGGAAGACCAAGTACAAATGAAATCTGGCAGACAGATTCAGCCTGATCCCATCTGATGGGAATGACAAGAACAAGGCCCCAAAGTGCCAAACAGCTTGGTACAACAGCTTGTAGCAGCAGGCAAAGAAACCATGCATGCAGACATAGAGGCTACGGGTACAAAATTTGGGAAACCAAATGAGCAAAGACTCTCCTGGGACAAAAGGTAATTTGTAACCAAATAAAAAGGGAGATGAGGTATGCTTAGAATTGATATCTGAAAGAAAATTAAAAGGAAAAGATCAATATAAGACTTGGGATGCTATATTCACTTACATAATAGTACTTGGGTAAAATTATTATCTTCATTTTTTATTATGAATGATGAATGAAAGATATTTATTTAGTACTTACTATTTGCTAGGCATTGTATTAAGCACTCGAACTACAAACACAAAAAGCAAAGACAATCTCTTACTTCGAGGAATTTGCATTTCTAATAGGGGAAAAGTATATACATATATCTATATGTTTGTATGTATGTGTATACATATGTATGTACAAACATATATATGCGGAAGAAAGTGGCAACCTAAGAGGGATGTTTTACCAAAAAAAAAAAAAAAAAAGAAATACAATGGTGGTGATTACAGCCATAGGGTAATTATTTGATTTGTCCTTTCTGATAGTGGTAGTATTGATTTGATTACTATTCTCAGAGTAAGAGTTACAAAACAGGGAGTTAGGGAAGATGAGGGGAGTGGGTTTAGTGAAAAAAAGGGGTCCACACTCAAAAAGAATGTCATGAAAATCATCAGGAAATATGGTAGGTCTAGGGTAAGGCTGGTGAACAGTAAATGTTCACTAATCAGAAACAGAAGATCCCAAGGTAAGAGTTCGAGTTCTTGGCTAGACCCCAAAAGCAGTTTAAAAAGAAGTTTGAAGATTGCTAAAAAAAAAAAAAAAAAAAAAAAAAACCACATGGTAGACTAGTATAGTGAATATAATGCCCCATCATCAAAACATCAGGAACCTACAGCTTGATCAGCATGGGAACATCTTGAACAAGATGTCTATTGAAACCTTAGCATTTTGAATAATTTAGTAAGATTAAAAAATCTTAGAAAATTGCCTGAGTTTCAGAGAGACCAAATGGCTTGTCTATGGTCATATAGTTGGTAAGTATAAGACATGGACTTGGAACAAAAGTCTTCCTTTTTGCAATCAAACTCCTAGAAAAACCATTTATACATTCACTGCCTCCATTTCATCAAATGAGATTATATTTGTAAGGAGCCTAATACATAATAATAATAAATGCTCCTTCCCTTGCCTTTCCTTTTTTCTCCTTATTACTTTGCAAGCCAACTTCTAATTTCATCACACAACTAAAACTGTTCTCTCTAAAGTTCCCAGTGATCTCCCAGTTGCCAAATTTTATATCTTTACTCTTGCCCCATCTTTCTTTCCCTCTCTGCTGAATTTGCTTCTTCTCCTGGATTCTCTGTCCTCCTTGTAAAGTAGCTAACAATTCTCTCTGTTTCTCTTCTGACCTGAAAGCTCCTTCCTTTGCTGAACTATAATTATGTCAAATCTTTTTACTCTGGATACTTGTTATAGTTCTATCCTGTGGCTTCTTCTTTTTATTTTGTATATCAGCCATTCTGTAAAACAATTTGGAACTATGCCCAAGGGTTATCAAAGGATGCATACATTCTGATCATTCAGTGTCTCTACTGGGTCAATATCCCACAAAAAAGATCATAAAAAGGGGAAAGGACCACATTTGCAAAAATGTTTGTGGTAGCTCTTTTCATAGTGGCTAGAAACTGAGTGGGTGTCCATCAATTGGAGAATGGCTGGATAAGGTATGGTATGTGAATGTTATGGAATATTATTGTTCTATAAGCAATTATAAGCAGACTGATTTCAGAAAAGCCTAGAAAGACTTAACTGAAATAATGTTGAATAAAGTGAGCAGAACCAAGGGTACATTATACACAGTAACAAGATTATATGATGATCAACTGTGATGGATTTGGTTCTTTACAATAATGAGGTGATAGAGGCAATTTTAATAGATGAGATGAAATGTGTGATCTGCATTGAGAGAATTATGGAGATTGAATGTAGATGAAAACATCATTTTTCACCTTTTTTGTTGTTTTTGTTTACTTGGGTTTTTTTCTTTATCATTTTTTCCCTTTTGATCTGCTTTTTCTTGTAAAAGTATTGTATATGTTTAACCTGTATTGGGTTGTTTGCTGTTTTGGGAAGGATGAAGTGTGGAGGGAGGGAGAAAAATTTGGAACACAGGGTGAATGTTAAAAACTATCTTTGCATGTATTTGGAAAAAATAAAATGCTATTTTTTAAAAAGACCTTCACAACTTATCCCAATCTAATTGTTCTCTCGTATTGCATATCACTGCCTTATTCTTCTTCCTTTACTCTTTAGCCTAGTTAAACTTGCTTTCTCTCCATTCCTCACAATAAAGTCCCATCTCCCATCCACCTCTGCATTGGCCCTCCTGGAATGCTTCCCTCCTCACATCTGTCCCACAAAATTACTTTCTTCCTTCAAGATATAGCTCACACCTCACCTTTTATATGAGGCCTTTTCTGATACTCTCAGCTTCTCTTGTATTGTGTTTCCTGACTGTCTTGTATTTAACTTTCTATTCTAAGTTTATTTTGTACATATGTGCATTTTCTTCATATATTTGCATATAGAGTATAAACATTTTATACTTATGACTTGCATCAGCAGCATCTAGCACAATGCCCAGCCTAAGTATTTAATAAATGCTCACTGAGTCTTGACTCCAAGTCAAATAGCCTATGCACTGCACCACACTTCCTCTCATCCCATTGCACCTTCCTTGAAATGTGATGATATCTGCTACTTTTATGTCATCAAATTTCTGGCTTTTGTCAATTTGATTGACTTTTATCTCTCTCTCTGCAATTGTAGACATGTAGAATTGCATCTCTGGAAATGTCCTTAGAATACATTCATTTACCTAATCAGAGGATATTAAATTTGGAAAAGATCATTGAAGTCATTGAATCCAACTTTCTCCCTGTCACATGACTCTTTCTGTAATAACTTCAATAAGGTAGTCACAAAGAATAAGCTTGAATATGCTAATAACTAACGCCAAAAGAGCACTTCAGATTTCCAAAGCATTTTCTCTACAACTCTGTCAGATGAGTAGTTGTATTATTACACGACTTATGATTTGCCTCCTGACACTTAGAGGGATCAACCATTTCCTAGGAAGTATTACACTTAGAACCTGAATCCCAGATCCTCAGACATTGTTTGGTGCTTTTTGTACTGTCACACACTATCACTACTAAGTTCTTAAGGAGGCACATATCTCTGAGCCTCAGTGATCTCATTTATAAAACGGAATTAATAACAGAACTATCATCAAAGAGTGGTCCAGATTTGCCAAGCTCATGTTTTTTAAAGTGCCTTATGAATCTTAAAGTGCTATAGAAATCTGAACTATTATTATTTCCTTTTTATCACTGGTGAAAATAACTAGAGGGTAGCTAATAATTAATATTTATATAGTAATTTAAATTTGGCAAAGTATTAAGCGTACAGCACCTGACATATTTTTTGTTCACTTATTTTTCAATCATATCTGACTCTTTGTGACCCCATCTGGGCTTTTCTTGGCAAAGATACTGGAGTGGTTTGTCACTTCTTTTCTTTTTCAAGATCATTTTATAGAACTGAGGTAAACAGGATTAAGTGAATTGCCCAGAGTCACTCATCTCATAAGGGTCTGAGGCTAGATTTGAACTCAGGAAGATGAATCTTCCTATTTTTATGCCTAGCATTGTATGCAATGTATGATCCAGCTCCTAGCCTAGTACATTGTAAGTGCTAAATAAATATTTATTGAATTATATTTGATCCAGACAGGGGCTCTAACTGTGATGTTTTTGATGTAGTGAGTTTCTGGTAAAGATGTTTCTCTAATAATACAGGTCAGCACTGTTTCTTCAATTTACAGTCCCAGAGAGTTAGCTAGAGAAGTAAAAAGTTAAGTAAATTGCCCATAAGACACATTGTTTATATGAAAGCATACACCATGTGAGTGGGTTTTTGTGTACCTACCAGAATGGACTGCATATTTAAGAATATGACAGGAAGAGATTTAAGTAAATCTGGCAAAGAACGTAGCCCTTCTAACTGATAGCTAGAAAATCACTGATTCCCACATAAGGACATCTTAACATAAATTAACGTAAGATTTTCTATATAAGAAAGACACTCTCCCACTAAAATCAATCAAGCTGAAAGTGATCCCCTAGAAAGCCCATGAATCATCCTTTCTCGTCAGCACTGGAAGGCTAGAGATCCTGGGGTGACCATCCAACTGGGACAAGAGAGTCAAGGCAGATTGAATATTTCTGGATGGGCCATGTGTCATTTTGTTCCAGACAAATGTGCCTTGATGGTCATTTCATTTCACTAACTGATTCTACAAGCTTTGTCTTCTCCTGTTTAAAAGCACAAAGATTCTACAGAGCTTTGTAATTATTTGCTGGTCATGAATCTTACATACCACTTGTGAATTTGCTATACCCATCTTGGTTTCCTTAATTGAACCGATACAATAATAAATCTGAAAGTTGAGGACTTTCATTTGAATTGTAACTGGCTCTTGGGTATCAGTCCAGGATTATTAAGAACAAAAGCTAAAGGATTGAGACAGAACAGGCTGGCTTTTGAAAAGCCGGACAAGAAACAAGCCTAAAAAGGCAATAGAGATAATCTCATTTGTGTGTCATCAATCCAGCTTCCCCAACTAGCTTTTGGGGAGACCAGGAAGAGGAAGATCCCAAATATCTGCTTTAGCTACCTCTCATGTTAGAAATGTTAGCACCATGGAAACAAAAAGAACTAGCTGTTTAACTTTTCTCTGAAGCATAAAATGCTACCTTGATGTTTCTCAGTCATATTCCAGGAAAAAAAAAGAAAGGAAGAGGGCAGAGGGAGAAAAATTCTAAGAAAAGCTATAGTAATAGGAAGTTGAGGCTAAGGGGTCAATGAATTTTTCCAGTGACTTGATTCTCATGCATTTGAGGAAGATGAAAGTGTTTGAAAACACTTGTCACTCACTTCCTAGCCAGGACCCAACTCAACAGAAGGAACAGCCTGAAAATGGTTGATAAAATACAAAATAGAACAGTATTTACCCATCATACCTTTTGTTTCTTGCCCTTTCTGTCCTTAGCACAGCCTGGTTTGAAGTAGAGAAGGAAGAGCAGGGAACAAAAGTAGGAGGGAGAAAAGAAAACACGAGAGAAAAAATAACAAATGAAGGAGAAGCAACTTCATTTATTGATTTTAATTACCAAGAAGCACTCCTAGGATGCTGTATCTACAAATAGAAAGCACTTCAAAGGCCATCTCTATTAATCAATAAATATTTAAGTGCCTACTATGTGTTGGGTACAATAATAAGCATGAGAGATACAAGTGCAAAGAGATAATTTCACATTCTCATAGCAGACCCAATAAGTGCATATATAAATATATACTACGGGAATATAAAGTCCAGTGGCAAGACAAAAGCTAAGATTCTCAATGTCCTGGAAGGCAATGGATGATCTTGGGGTCTTCAATGTCTGAGTAAGTTTTAAGTACTCCATAGCTGCTTCGGGCACCTTCCTGGCCATTGGAACAAATTATTCTCATCAGACCATTCTACCCAAAGACATCTTCACATACTTGGGGTAGACATACCAACAGGGGTTTATGGAGTATTCAAGGAGAAATAGCACCTCTGGTGTGAGGGCTTGCTGAGCCCTTTTCAGCACTGGTCATCCACCTTTGGTGTCCACCTGCCATCTAACTCTCACCTCTGACTTCAAGAAGCTGTAGCATGTACAGTGGACCAGACCCCAGTAAAACCATTTTGGCAGATGGGCTAAATGAGGCTGAGAGAATGAGAAGAGAATGCTTGGCACTAGCCACGACCAGAAGCAGTTTCCCTGCCTACAAACATTTCTATGAATCCGTACTATGAATCTCTTCTTTTATCAGGAAGATATCCCAGAGTTCTTAGCCCAGTACAAAGTGTTCATAAATCTATATCCCTGGAAAGTATCTGTGTCCTGAAGAGCCCTGGGATGATATAGCCTTCATGGTCTCCCATTTAACAGGTTCAGCAGCCTCTTACCTCTTGGGAAATAACTTTCTAGTGTATGATGATGTTCAAATTTCCTTGAGAAATTCAAGGAAACTCTGGACACCTATGGTTGATCCAAACTTGCCAATCAACAGATTGTGTCCCTTCAATAGGGACAAAAATCTGTGGTAACATACTCCAGTTTATTCTGAAGCCTCAGTGAATGTTAAATCAGAAATCTGGGCCTATCTTATTAGATGTACTTTTAGAAAGCTTGATGCAGGGGCAGCTAGTGGTGCAGTGAATAAAGCACCAGCCCCAAAGTCAGGAGGCCCTGAGTTCAACTCCAGCCTGTCTGTGTGACCCTGGACAAGTCACTTAACCCCAGTTGCCTCGGGATTGGGGGGAAGTTTGATGGTACTGTAAAGGCTCATTAGTAGACTAGTTATTGATGATTTACAAAACGATAGAAAAATGCTAAATTAAATCAACAACAGTGAGCCTAAACAATTACTGATCAATACAAGCGACCAGCCCAAACCAAAGTGGAGAGTAACCAAGTAAGGATGGACCCTGAGACTGTTCTCTAATCTGATTCCCTTTTCCTTTCAGAGCTGAGCCTACAGGAAGGTTGCTGTTGAGTCATTCCAGGCAGGTACAAATTTCCATGACCCAATTTGGGGTTTTCTTGCCTTTCCTTCCACAGATTATGTTACAGATCAGGACTTGAAGCACAAGGATTAAGTGATTAGCCCAGTGTTAAGTGCCTGTGGCACACAGTTATTAAATGTCCAAGGCCAGATTTGAATTGGGGTCCTTTGGATACCAATGTTGACACTTTATTCACTGTACCACCTAACTGCCCCATACAGTTTAAAAAAAACAACTAAAGCTCCATTAATCATCAATTGCCCCGTTGTTTATATGGTAGCTAAGAAATTCATTAGGGATGTACTATTGACCATACCCCTTTTAGGACAGTCCTCCCTGAGAATATGTCCTGTCCCTGATTAGACTAGGGCCAGACAGCCTTACAAAGTCTGTATGAATTTTTATCTACCATTTATCTTTTCCAGAAACTTCTCATGAAGGAAATCCTTATTTATCTGCAAAACAAAGGCATAGAAAGCATGAGTCTACCAGACATTTCTATAACCCAGCCTGTAATCCTTGAATTAGGCTTTATTTAAATCTATTTGTTCAGAATCCCAATTCAAAAATAGCAATCTTCAAAGAGCTATATCATGAAAGAATCACTTTGTACCTTGGCTCCTCCTTTATTGTTGGGGTCTTTGAAAGTTGACCTATCTATACTTAGAGAACCCCAGAGATTCTACCAAAAAGTTATTAGAAACAATCTGCACCTTCAGCAAAGTTGCAGGATATAAAATAAACCCACATAAGTCATCAGCATTCTTATATATCACTAACAAAACCCAACAGTTAGAGTTACAAAAAGAAATTCCATTTAAAGTAACTACTGATTGTATAAAATATTTAGGAATCTATCTGCCAAGGGAAAATCAGAAACTTTATGAGCAAAACTACAAAACACTTTCCACACAAATTAAGTCTGATCTAACCAATTGGAAAACTATTAAATGCTCTTGGATTGGGCGAGCAAATATAATAAAGATGACAATACTACCTAAATTAATCTACTTATTTAGCGCTATACCAATCAGACTCCCAAAAAACTACTTTGATGAATTAGAAAAAATAACAACAAAGTTCATATGGAAAAACAAAAGGTCAAGAATTTCAAGGGAATTAATGAAAAAAAAATCAAATGAAGGTGGCCTAGCTGTACCAGATCTAAAATTATATTATAAAGCAGCAGTTACTAAAACCATCTGGTGTTGGCTAAGAAATAGACTAGTTGATCAATGGAATAGATTAGGTTCAAAGGACAAAACAGCCAATAACTTTAATAATATAGTGTTTGACAAACCCAAAGACACCAGTTTCTGGGATAAGAATGCATTATTTGACAAAAATTGCTGGGAAAATTGGAAATCAGTATGGCAGAAACTAGGCATTGACCCACACTTAACACCGTACACCAAGATAAGGTCAAAATGGGTTCATGATCTAGGCATAAAGAATGAGATGATAAATAAATTGGAAGAGCATAGGATAGTTTACCTCTCAGACCTGTGGAAGAGGGAGGAATTTATGACCAAAGAAGAACTAGAGATCACTATTGACCACAACATAGAAAATTTTGATTATATCAAATTGAAAAGTTTTTGTACAAACAAAACAAATGCAGACAAGATTAGAAGGGAAACAATAAACTGGGAAAACATTTTAACAATCAAAGGTTCTGATAAAGGCCTCATTTCCAAAATATAGAGAGAATTGACTCTAATCTATAAGAAAATTAAACCATTCTCCAATTGATAAATGGTCAAAGGATATGAACAGACAATTCTCAGACAAAGAAATTGAAACTATTTATAGACATATGAAAATATGCTCCAAATCATTATTAATCAGAGAAATGCAAATTAAGACAACTCTGAGATACCACTACACACCTCTCAGATTGGCTAGAATGACAGGGAAAGATAATGCGGAATGTTGGAGGGGATGTGGGAAAACAGGGACACTGATACATTGTTGGTGGAATTGTGAACACATCCAGCCATTCTGGGGAACAATTTGGAATTATGCAAAAAGTTATCAAACTGTGCATAGCCTTTGATCCAGCAGTATTTCTATTGGGCTTATGCCCCAAAGAGATACTAAAGAAAGGAAAGGGACCTGTATGTGCCAAAATGTTTGTGGCAGCCCTGTTTGTAGTGGCCAGAAACTGGAAATTGAATGGATACCCATCAATTGGAGAATGGCTGGGTAAATTGTGGTATATGAATGTTATGGAATATTATTGCTCTGTAAGGAATGACCAGCAGGTTGAATACAGAGAGAACTGGCGAGACTGACATGAACTGATGCTGAGTGAAATGAGCAGAACCAGGAGATCATTATATACCTCAACAACGATACTGTTTGAGGATGTATTCTGATGGAAGTGGATCTCTTCGATAAAGAGAGCCTTAATTGATCAAAGATGAACAGAAGCAGCTACACCCAGAGAAAGGACACTGGGAAATGAATATAAACTGCTTGCATTTTTGTTTTTCTTCCCGGGTTATTTCTACCTTCTGAATTCAATTCTCCCTGTGCACCAAGAAAACTGTTCGGATCTGCAAACATATATTGTATCTAGGATATACTGCAACCCATTCAACATGTAAAGGACTCTTGCCATCTGGGGGAAGGGGTGGAGGGAGGGAGGGGAAAAATTGGAACAGAAGTGAATGCAAGGGATAATGCTGTAAAAAATTACCCTGGCATGCGTTCTATAAATAAAAAGTTATTAAAAAATTAAAAAAAAAAAAGAAAGAAAGTTGACCTATCCTATCACCCTGTTTCAGTAGAATTTAAGGAGTTTCCCCTTTTCTCTATAGTTAGATCAACCAACCAGGATCAACCAAGTGCCTCCAATATACCCAGCATTGTACTAGGTGCTTGATGGAACTGCTGAATTATGAATCCTATGCAGAAACAGCATGGGAAGAAGGAAAGCGCATTGACTTTGGATTCAAATTTCTTTATTTATCTTCTGGACAGTCTTGAACAGGTCATTTCAGTTCTCTGGCCCTCAGTTCCCTCATCTATAACATAAGTGGGATTTTTCTACAGATTTTTTCTATAATCCTTTCCAGTTCTGATTTACGATCCCTCATAAAATCCAGTCTCCTAAGGACATGACACCAAATGTCTCCACTCCTTAATAAATCACCCAGTCTGTTCACTGGAAAGAGGCTTCTTGCTTCCACTATTACATTCCTCTTCAGTCCCCTTAAATTACAAGCAGAGCAGACTCGTACTCTTGCCCTTACTTATATACATTCATTTCATATAAGCTATCTTACATATGTAGGACATATTCTCTCCACAGCTCTGCCTGCTGAAATTCCCTTGCTTCAAACTTCAACTCAGATGTCATATTCTCCCTGAAACTTTCCTCAATTCCATCAGCTGGACATTTTAGTCTTTGAGATTTCTCCAACTTTCTTGAATCATTTTGTCTGGATCACTCTTTTGCTTTCTCATTTTCGACCCTGTATTCTACCTGTTAGTTTCGGGGACCATATGGAAGAGTGGGGATAACAATGAATTTGGAAGTAGAAGGGACCTGAATTTGAATCCTGAATCTGATATTATTAGCTGTATGACCAGAGACAAAACTTGTCATCTCTCTGAGTCTCAATTTCTATTAATTAAATCAAAACAATTTGGCTCAAAGTCTACCTTGAAAGCATGGAAAGGGGTAGCTATCTGAGTATTTGCTGAACAACCCTTATTACCTAACTCAATACCTTTAATATAGTGTAGTGAAAATAGTGTTGAATTGTGAGTCAAAGAATGAGTATTCAAATGTTGCTGAAAACTATCCATGTGACATCGAGTCAATCACTAGGTCTCATTTTTTGGGTCAATGAATTGAGAAGACTGGATTAGCTGATTCTCTTAAGATATCTTCAAATCCTAAATTGATGACTCATAAATTTATAAATAGATAAATAATATTAGATTTAATATATAAATAAATATACAAATATTATTCAAATTATAAAATGTATAATTTATATGGTTATATATTATATGTAAATACATTTATACAAATTATTTATTCTTGGGTTCTCTGGGCCTCTAGAATTTTGGCAAACCCAAGTGACAATCATTCATCTCTATATGCATCAAGGGAAATAATATAGATGTCATTATTCTCATTTTTCCAAATGAAGAAACTAAGACTCAGAGAGATGATTATTATATATAAATATATTTAACATATGCAAATTATAATAATTATTATAAGAATTTATAAATAAATATTTTTATAGATTCAATACCTTTTGTTTGTTACAAGGTTTGGCTCTCTGAAGAGAAAGGAATTTAAAGGCAGGAGAAGTGACATATATCTTGAATTTATACAAATTCAGTAAGTCTTACAGCACTATATAAATGTAAGCTCTCATGTATTGGTTTATCCCTCTCTATGACCTCTTGAGAGCTGAAATTGTGCTTTTTTCTCATTTCTGAATCCTCAGCATACAACAAAAAACCTTGTACATAGTAGGCACTTTATAAATACTTGCCAGTTGAGTTCAACACAATGTCTTCTAAAATGCATAGACTTGTGATGCTTTGATTTCCACTTTCTTTTTACTTTGTAACTTGATTCAAAACTCTAGATCACCCAGAGCTGATCTTATACCAAGAACTAGTCAGAAAGATAAAGTAAGAAATAAAGAACAGAGGGAGGAGAAACAGCCAACTCAGCAAGACTTGACAGGTGTTCAAGAATTTAGGCTAATTAATTGGCCACATGGTTGATGAATTAAGACAATAACCCACTTCAGAACTAAGTACACCTGCTATCCAACAATGTCGGGGATAGCACAAATTAAGTTGAGATGAAAAATAATGCCCAGCAACCATTAGAAAAAATAAGTAAATAAAAATAAGGCAGAATCAACAGAGGGAAAGTGGAACAATTGTGTAGATTCACAGATGGCTGTCTCAAGGAGTGAAGTAATGTTTTAGAGGATTGACAAATTCTGAATGACCTTCAAGCATTCTGAAAGGAGAAAGAAAACAATTTGAAAATAATAATGAGTGCAGGCGGCTAATGGATTGGAGATATATTTAGTTCCTACCACACCCTCACTGGGGCACTCTGACAATAGCCTTAGATTATGGAGAGGATGCTGTCAGGTTTTCCAAAGATAAGCCACTGCATTAATAACTCAAGTGCTCTCTATTAGGTTTACGGGAAAACTCTGATCATTGGCAACAAAGTTCAGTGTGGGACATGTATCATGCAGGAAAAGCAGACATGATAAACCAGGGATCATGTTGTCCATTTTTCCCTCCAGTCTCATTACCCAAGCCAAAATTAAACAGTTCCCAGAACTCAGCGATTTCTCTCTGTCTAAAAGATATCAGGCAATGCAAAAAGCATAAATCAAGGCTCTGACTACCGGTTCTGGACCCCTTTAGCATGTCACAACCTCTCGGGGCCTCCATTTCCTCTTTTGAAATATTAAGAGACTAGATAATATTATACTTTTGATTTGGACTTTCTCTTGAATGCCATAGAAACTTCTTGATTTGGAAGCTTTGTTTCTCCTAGATTTCTCACATTGGAAAATACCCTCTTCACTCCAATAATCTTTTCCTAGTATGGGCTGCTTCTTCTGATGCAATTACCTTTATCTCTTTTATTTGTTGTCTTCCTCCATTATAATGAAAGCTCCTTGAGGACAAGAACTGCCTCTTTTCTGCTTATATTTGTATTCTCAGTGCTTATCAGTGCCTGGCACAGAGGACATACTTAATAAATGCATATTGACTTGAGTCAATGTTTTTTTTTTTTTCAGATTTTCATTCTAAAGGAGAAAAGTAGGACAATAGATGGAGGGGGTGAAGGGGCTCAAGTAAAGATCCTTTTTGCAAGATAAAGAGATTTTTAAATATTTGAAAATATAAGAAAAAAGTAGGGAAAGAGAGATATTGAAAATGCTGGGGACTCTTATGGAATTAGCAACCCAGAGGAAAAAGAGATACTGAAGATACTGAGGACTTTTGCCTTTAGCAAGGATCAAGGGCATATATGTCCTTAGAATATCATCAAATCATAGTTAGAAGAGAGCATCTACTGCACATCCTCCCTTTTTACCTTCCAGATTAGGAAACTGAAGTCCATAGAAGTTAACTGACTCACTCATAGTCACCCAGATAGTGAGAATCATACATAGGATTAGAAGTTACAGAATATCTCCAGAACCAGTTCTCTCTCCATCATACCACTCCCTGATTTAGCATTGTCAAGGAGGAATACGTCTTTTTTCAGAAATTAGAAAAGAAAATGATAAAAATAGAAACAAAAAATATTGAAAAAGAGAAATTGTGTATAGATGGTTTCTTATTGATGTGGTAGGAGGGAGAATCACCTGTGAGCAATGTACTCTAGGAAGGAAATTAGGAGCTACAAAACTTGATGTAAGAAAAGAAGAGAATCCCAGAATTATAGATTGCCTAGCTAGACACACATGGAATATCAGGATCACCTCTGGCTCATAACTGTATTTTGAGAAGGAAAATGATAAGCCAGAGTATGTCCTAAGGAAAATAATGAAGACTAGTATGTCATCATAGTTGGAAGAATTAGAGAAGTGTAGCTTGGAGAAGAGAAGCTCCTGGGAAAACACAGTGGGTGAATTTAAGTTTTTCAAGAATTATCATGTGGGGAGAGGATGAGACGTGTTCAATTTGGCAACCAGGGAAAGGCAAAGAGAAGTCATAGTACAGAGCTGGATTTAGATTTAATGGGAGGAAGGGTTTATTAACAATTAGGATTGTCCAAGAGCTAGATGATGAAGTGGATAGAATGCTGGTCCTAGAGTCAAGAGGACTTGAGTTCAAATTTGGATGCAGCTATTTACTACCTGTGTAATCCTGAGCAAGTCACGTAATCCTCTTTGCCTCAATTCCTCAAGTCTAAAATGATCTACAGAAGGAAACGGCAAATGACTATGGCATCTTTGCCTAGGAAATCCTAAATGAGGTCAACAAAGAATTGGACATGACTGAAGAACAACCAAACATGAATGAGAATGAAAAGGATTCTTTTACTGCCATCACTAGAAGTACTCAAATAGAGATTTGATGACCATCTGTCAGACATTTGGGTATTGTAAAAGGAATCTTTGTTCAGGTAGAGACTGGACTTGCTGGTCTCTTGACTTGAGGCTCTATGAAATCATACACAGAATCTATGAGGTAAGCTCCTCAAAGAAGGGGAAGTATTATGTGAGTTCAAGAGACCACTGATAAATATCATATTCAAACATCAAAATCTTCAAAAATCAGAAACTGAGCAAATGGACACGGCTATTTGTTGCAACTGGGGAATTTGGGCTCCTGACAGGTTTACTATCAAAGATAATTGCCCTGGAGCCAAAATGTATAATTCAGAGACATGGAACTAGGGGAAAGAAAGTCACAAAAAGAAATGTCTTTCAAGCAAGTGCAGATGTTGGTGTATCTTCTATCATTTGCCCAAAATATAGCCCCATCATGATTATTTTCAGATCTGTGCAAGGAAAGGACAATAAAATGCAAACATTACCTTTTATGCTTCTCCCCACACAGAAGATCCTTTTCTATTTAAAGCCTGAAAGCAGCTTTAACAAAGAGGATAAACAAATTGTAATGGTTAAATCCAGGCATAAAGTGTGGCATTTTATTCCATGGGAAGGTTTATTTTACAAGAAGGAGAAAGCAATGTCTAACTTTCTTTTTGGAAAAACACACTGCACTTTCCAAGGTAGGTAAAAAGTCATCTTCAATACTCAGAGTTTTATAGAATGATATATTTAGAATATAAAGTGCAGAGAGACCATCTAGTCTAATCCCCTTGTTTGTGGATGAGGAAACCAAAGATCAGAGAGGACTCCAAAGTCACATAGGAAATAAGGGACAAAATTCCTCTAGCTTCAAACCCCACCCATCATCCTCTGGCTTATGCTCCTCTACCAGCCTCTTTAGAGCAGGAAAAGAAATTTTACCATCAAGTCATTTAATTCTGGGAAATCAAGAATGAACTCAGCATCAATAATATGGATCATGGAAATGGCTATAAAATATCACCTGAAATTTAAATCTGCCTTGCAAAAAGTGGTTCACCTAACACAAAGGTATCTAAAACCTGTGAGGGTTGGAGGCTATAGACAATATGGTATAATTGGTAGAATGGTGCATATGGAGTCAGAAGTCAGACTTGAATGTTACTTTATCCAATCAAAAAAACAATGAATAAACATGTATTAATTAAATTATAATTTATATATAAGGTATTTATTATTTTATGCTAAACACAGTACTTAATTTGGCATCTAGCATGGAGCAAGCACTTAATAACTGTTTGCTGACTAACAGATGGAGCTAAATCCTAGTGAATACAAAAAAAGTCATATCATCTCCCTAGAATACAGTTTTTCATATATAAAGATAAGAGTGTTGAAGTAAATAATCTCTTGGATCACTTTCTAGCTTTAAATCCTTCCCAATGGGAATTCCCTATCTGGTTCAATAGGACACGCAGAGTCTCAGAGTTAAATATATATATATATATTCAATCTTTTTACTAAAAATAAATTACAATATTCCCCTGGCAAAAGCAGCTTAGGGAGATTACAAATGTATAAAAACTACCAGGCAAGAAGGGTAAAAAGTTAGCAAACAAGTTGCCTGAAATTTCAGGAATCTAAAAATTCTTATTATATTCCTCATTCACAAAGGACCCACAACTTGAGTCCTAGGTCAATCCACCCAGTGACAAAGTTAACCAAAGTTCTAATGTCGACACAAAATTTTGCCTTTCATTGTACCAGCTGATTTTATGGGTCCGTGAGGGGTTAACTCATGCCTTACCTCCTCCATTGCTACAAACATCTACTCCATCCAACAAATTCTTTCTTCTCAAGCCCAGTAAATTCAAAGAGTCATAAAATGAAAACTTGGATAGTTCCTTGAAAGTCATAGAATTTGATGTCATCAATTTATAGATGAAGAATCAAGAGTCACAGAGATGAAATGGCTTCCTTGTGGTCATGGTAGCAAAGTAACTATAGAGCTGAGATGCAAATCCAGGTCTCCTGATTACTAACCGAATGCTCTTTAACTTTTTCCAGTTTGCTTCCCTCTTTATCCTTCTCATTAGTACATATAATATAATATAATATAATATAGATAAGAAGGCATTAACTTACCAAAATCTAAAAATACTTTTTATCATCAATTTGACCACCCATCCATTGCCTATCATAGCATATGTATTCACATCACTTTTAGTGTCTCTAGAAAATGCCAAAAGATTTTTTAAGGGATTCAGGAAGAAAAAGACTGTTCAATGTTGGGGTATCAGGGTGTTTAAAAGTTGCTAAAATGTGCAAAGTAAATGAATCACTATAAATGAAGAAATGAGTCACTTCATTGTCAAAAAAAAAAAATCCACTAGTTTATGTAGCCCTTTCCTTGAACTCGCAAGCCAATTACTTAGTCACTACTGTTGGAACTGAAAAGCAGGTATGACAATATTCCTAGCTTAGGTAGGACAATATCCTACCTATGCTGGTAGAATTTGGTGGATAAGGAAATAAAACATTAACAGTGAAACACCTAGTAACCCACCCCAGGTATGTCTCTAGGCAGTTTTCCTAAGCTGTTTTTCCCCAAGCTGTACCCACACACACAAGCTGTACTTCCTAGTTCCCTTTAATGTGGCTTATAGAGTATTCCTCCTACCTATTTATCCTAGAAAACATTTTAACGAAAAATTTTGACCAATGAACCAGTAGGCATTTATTAAGTGCCTAACCTGTGCCAGTACAGCTCTAGGTGATGGAGATTCAAATACAAAATTGAAATATTTCTGGTTTTAAGGAGCTCACTTTTTATCAGAAGAAATATCATGTATGGTTCTAATGGAGGGCTTCCAAGACCATGTAAATTTGGCTCAGTTGTATCTGCATTATAAAAGACCAATGATGCAGGGAATCATGGGAGAATCTATATCCTCACTCCCTGAGCTTAGCTTTTTCTTGTTTATCCACATGATCATCTACATGGGAGAATTGGATAGGCATAGATTATGAAAACAGAGGACTGAACCCCAGAAATTCCTAGTAAAGGGAGAGCTGTTTCTGTTGAATGGTGAAGTCAGAAGGTAGACTGCAGAGGGCTGAAAAAGATCAGATGGAAACAGACAGTGAACTTTTTCTATAAATTTGATTTTAAAAAGGAAGAGACATTTAAGGATGTCAGTTTGAGAGGATGGCAGGTCAGGAAAGATTAGGAATTCTATCATCCCAAAAAAGGTACAATGGCTTTCCAAAGTCACCCAACTGGTGAATGCCAAAGGTAAAATTTGAATCTAGATCATCTTGACTCCAAATCCAGATCTTTCCACTATGTACTATTATTCTTTATATTCTCCTTTTGGCTCTGTTCATTTTCCAACATATTATTCATCCTGACTTCATACAGGTCTTCCTGAGTTTCTCTAAACAATGCTTATGTTTGTACAGTACTCTAGAGTTTCTCAAATCTGCCAGGTGTCTTAGTGACAGTCACAAACTGAACATGTCTTCGCAACACCATAAAATATAAGTAATGGGTTAGGTGTGAGATATCTATCTAACAATCCATCCTTCCATCCATCCGTCCATCCATTTACCTACCTATTCATCCATCCACCTATTTACCTACCTATTCATCCATCTATCCATCCATCCATTCATTTGTCTATCTGTCTATCTATGTATTGATCTATTTATATCAATATATATATATATAAAATTTTATTATATATGTTTCACCTTAGTGATATATATCATTAATAACATTTACATGTTATTATTATCATTATTATATTATTAAATTTATATATTATGTGTATTTATATAAATAACAATCCTAACCCTCACACATAGTACTCATACTTATTAGGCAAAATTCCATGTAACTCAAGTGTAGATATATTCATTGTCTCCTGATAGAACAGTAAATTTGCCTGATCTTTTTTGTAAAGCAATCTGGACAGGCAGAGTAACAGTGTGAAAATATCATTTTAACCCAGTGATGTTATTAAAATCATTAATTACGCATATGCTATATGTGTGATTTCTCTGTAATAAGCTCTGAGAATGCAAATTTAAAAATTAAAATATTAAATATTCTCCATTCCCCTCCCCAAGAAGTTTACAGCCTAATTAAAAAAGGCAACATATTCAGAAGAATAGCAGTCAAGGAGATATGAGAAATCAAAGGGTGGGTGGACATGTTGAGTGACATACAAATTCCAGAAGTAATGGTAGTGTTGGCTTAATTACTGTTCCCAGAGCAAATTGGTTTGGGAAGGAAAGAAAAGAGAAGGAAAGATTAATATGCATATGATAAGGTAGATGGAGAAAAGATGACCAAGGTGAAATATAATTAGGTCTGGTGCCAGCTAAATATGGTAAGCTTTCACTAATCAGAACATCATGACCCCAGAATAAGCTACAAACCTGAATATCTGATAGTAGGAAAATAGCTAAATAAACTATGGTATATTGATATAATAATGGGTATTGATATAAAATGGGCAGTTTGGTGGTGCAATGGATAGAACACAGACTTGGAATCAGGAAGACATCTTCTTACTAGTGTTAAAACCCTAAACAAGTCACTTTATTTTGTTTGCCTCAGTTTCCTCATCTGTAAAAGGAGTTGGATAAGGAAATGGTGAAAACCACTCCTGTATTTTGCCAAAAAAACAAAACAAAACAAAACAAAACAAAACAAAACAAAACAAAACAAACTTCAAATGCAGTCATGAAGAGTTGGGCACAATTGAAAATGACTTAACAACAAGAAGAATACATTGACAAAATGGAGCATTATAATGTTTAACTGACTAATACATTTGATGCATATAAAGAAACCTTGAAAGACCTGTGTGAAATAATGCAAAGCAAAAAGCAAAGCCAAAAGAATGGAATGCATGCTAGCTATCATCATATAAGAGGAAAAACGAATGAGAATGAACAGGTAAAGAATCCTGATAAACATGAGAGAGAATGAGTAAAAATTGTTAAAATATTTTATGTATTGAAATTAATTCAATTGTACATTCATTTATAATCAAATGTAAATATAATGAGTGTTTAATGTGCGTCTATTTTTAATGAAAACATTTCAAACAGAAATAAAAATAAATATTTATAGAATGAAATTTCCTCTTCATTCCCAACTGAACAGAGACTATCTCCACATCATAGCAGGAGATTGGATTTTTTATGTGGCAAAGAAAATGTCCTAGAGATCAGCCTATAACTTCCATTAATTTAACCAAAAAGCGATCTAATTTGATTTCCACTCGAGTACAATTTCCAAAGGTGATGGCCAAATTAATACCTATAACCCTAGTTTTAAAACTAATATGTCAGTTCCAGAACAGCAAGAAAGCTTTTACTGTCTTGAAGAGCTATGAAAAAGAAAGAATAATATTCTGAATCTTGTTTCTATGTAGTCCCCATTTTCTTCTGCTACCTAAATTAAATCCACCCACTAGGATCAGACTACCTAATGATGTATGGGAAGTGATTTTAATTAAATCAAATTATTAGCCTCTATTCAGATTGTAAGGTATCTTCAGTTAATTGCCAAGTGTCATAAAATATTACGAATGTCATTCCTTAGCTTTGTTTTAAATTGATTTTTGTAGATTCCCATCTATGTCACTTTATTATTAAATTAAATCTTTATTAATGTGATTTTAAGATCTCAATGAAAATTGAGAGATCTAATTTATCCATGCCAATCATTCTGAGCATTTTATTCATAACCACTAAGTATCAATTTGGTGGCCTGATATTTCACAATATATAGATTTTTTAAAAGTCCTTAGTGGGTCAAAATCCTCACTTCTTCATCAATATTAGTTGCTATGGAAAGATACATAATATTTCTCAAATATAATTAGGCCAAATTAGAATTTTCACCTGAAAATGTATTTCCATGACTCTTATGTTGATTAGTGTTTTGAAAACGCATCTAAGCAATTTACAAACTCTCCCTACTGCTTTCACCACTTGACCACGGAGCAGTCCTTAAATGAGTAACATCCTGAGGAGTCTAAACTTAACAGCTTCAACATGTGCTCCAACTCCATAGAAACTGGTTCAAATGAGAGACAGAATGGCACAATGGACAGAACACTGACGGTCATGTCAAGAGCATCAGTATGATAAAAATGACAATATGATCAAAATCAATGTATAGGTTTAGTTAGCCAAGAAGCATTTATTAAGCACTTAATATGTATCAGAGCCCTGAAAGTATAAGAGCTACTATACAAAGCTAAACAAAGTAACAACAAATTTTGGAAGAACAAACAATGTAGACTACCAAGTGAAACGATTATATAAAAGTAAGTATAGGACTTCCAGATCTCAAATGATATAATCAATTAATGATATAATCAATAAATGATATAATCAATAAATGATATAATCAATTAATCAACAGCCATTTATTATTAAGAGGCTACTATGTTCCAGGCACTGTGCTAGAAGTGGGGAAAACAAATACAATAGGTAAAATGTTCCAAATTTTTAAGGAGCTAACAACCTAATAGAAGAAACATTAAGCATCTATAGGGATATACTTTAAAACAAGCATCAGTTAAAAATACAAAATTAGATGAAGGAAAAAAAATGAAGTTAGGGTTAATCAGAGCAGTTTGATAGCACAGCAGATAGAGCAGTGGGCCTGGAGATAGGAAGTCCTGAATTCAAATGTGATCTTTGAAACTTACTAGCTCTTTTACCCTGGGCAAGTGACTTAACCCTGTTTGCCTCAGTTTCCTCATCTATAAAACAATCTGGAGAAAGAAAAAGCAAACCACACCAGTATCTTTGCCAAAGAAAACCTCAAATGGGGTCTATAAAAAATTGGATGTGACTGAAATAAATGAACATGAACAACAATAAAAATTGAACTCAATAACTCAATATTTGAAAAATATAGAAACATAAATTACCTACAAAAGAAGTCACTGTTTGACAAGAATTTTTAGAGACACTAGAAAATGTTCTGTAGAAATTAGACCTAGACCAACAGTTTATACTTTATAGCATAATAAACTCTAAATGAATATATGATCTAAATATTAAAGATCATATTAAAAACTAGAAGAGAAACAGATCAGGTACTGGAGTTATGAATTCTCAATAAATTGAAGGACAAAAGTCATTACACAGATAAGATAGAGAATTTTGATTATCTTAAATTAAGTAACTTTTGCATAAATAATATTAAAGTAAATAATTTCAGAAAAGAAAGTAAGAAGCTGCTAAAATATTAACATTAAATATTTTCTATTAAGGAATAATATTGAAATTACATAAGCAACTAAAAAATGTGTAAGTCTAAATGCATTCCCCAGATAGACAATAGATAATCAAAGTATAGGAAGAATTTTCAAAAGATTTACAAACTGTCAAAGTCACTAAATAGGAAATAAAAATAAAAATGACTGAAGTTTCAATCAGAAAATTGGGGAAAATGATAAAATCATGCTATCATAAATGCTAAAGGCAGTATGGAAAAATGGACACATTAATGAATTTCTAATAGACCAATGAATTGCCCCAACCAATTTTTTTTTTATTTTTATAGCTTTTTATTTACAAGATATATGCATGGGTAATTTTTCAGCATTGACAATTGCAAAACCTTTTGTTACAATTTTTCCTCCTTCTTCCCCTCACCCCTCTCCCAGATGGCAGGTTGACCAATACATGTAAAATACGATAAAGTATGTTAAATACAATATATGTATGCATGTCCTAACAGTTCTTTTGCTGTACAAAAAGAATTGGACTTTGAGGTAGAGTACAATTAGCCTGTGAAGGAAATAAAAAATGCAGGCGGGCAAAAATAGAGAGATTGGGAATTCTAGGTAGTGGTTCATAGTCATCTCCCAGAGTTCTTTCGCTGGGTGTAGCTGGTTCAGTTCATTACTGCTCCACTGGAGCTGATTTGTTTCATCTCATTGTTGAAGAGGGCCACATCCATCAGAATTGATCATCATATAGTGTTGTTTTTGAAGTGTATAATGATCTCTTGGTTCTGCTCATTTCACTCAGCATCAGTTTGTGTCTCTCCAGGCCTTTCTGAAATCCTCCTGCTGGTCATTTCTTACAGAACAATAATATTCCATAACATTCATATACCACAATTCATTCAGCCATTCTCCACTTGATGGGCATCTACCCAGTTTCCAGCTTCTAGCCACTACAAACAGGGCTGCCACAAACATTTTGGCACATACAGGTCCCTTTCCTTTCTTTAGTATTTCTTTGGGATATAAGCCCAGTAGAAACACTGCTGGGTCAAAGGGTATGCACAGTTTGATAACTTTTTGAGCATAGTTCCAAATTGCTCTCCAGAATGGCTGGATGTGTTCACAATTCCACCAACAATGTATCAGTGTCCCTGTTTTCCCACATCCTCTCCAACATTCCCCATTATCTTTCCCTGTCATCCTAGCCAATCTGACAGGTGTGTAGTGGTATCTCAGAGTTGTCTTAATTTGCATTTCTCTGATTAATAATGACTTGGAGCATCTTTTCATATGGCTATAAATAGTTTTAATTTCTTCATCTGAGAATTGTCTGTTCATATCCTTTGACCATTTATCAATTGGAGAATGGCTTGATTTCTTATAAATTAGAGTCAGTTCCCTATATATTTTGAAAATGAGGCCTTTATCAGAGTCTTTGACTGTAAAAATATTTTCCCAGTTTATTGCTTCCCTTCTAATCTTTTGACCCAATCATTTTAAGGGGAATTTTAATTTTTTTGTTTGTATTTTTTTTTTTGGTGAAACAATTGAGATTAAGTGACTTGCCCAAAGTCATACAGCTAGTAAGTGTAAAGTGTCTGAGGTTGGATTTGAACTCAGGTTCTCCTGACCTCAGGACAAACTCTTTTCTCTGAGACATGGAGCTACCCTCAACCCAGCCATTTTTAAGACACAATTTGGAATTACACAAAGAGAGTGACTAGCATAATGTCCATTCCTTTTGACTCAGATATTATACTACTAGGCATATACTCCAGAGAGATCAGAAACTTTTTTTAAAGGCCCTGCATAAACTAAAATATTTATAGCAACATTGTGGGTGATAGCAAAAAAAAAAAAAGATAGAAATAAATCAAATGCTCATGTATTAGAAAATAGCTAAATCAATCCGTAATATTTCATAATATCCTTGATTGGTGATTATTTGTCATTCTTCAAGAAAGCCCAAATGGCATCAATGAGTATGTTAGAGTCAGCTTAGTGGATCCATCTGTGGCTGATTAGACCACCTGATGGTCAGGCAAGCATTCACCTGATGGTCAGAAAAAGTGATACAAGGACACTCTCAAGGTCTCTCTTAAGAACTTTAAAATTGATTGTATGACATGGGAGACACTGGCACAGAATCATCCAACCGTGAGAGCATGGCCCTCATCAGAGAAAGTGCTGTGCTCTATGTGCAAAGCAGAACTGAATTAGCTCAGAAGAAACTTGAGATACCCAATTAGAGAATCTGCTTCAATTAATCTCCTACTATGTGTCAGGCACTGTGCTAAGTTCTGGGGATGCAAAAAAAATGGCAGAATAAGTTTCTGCCCTCAAGGAGCCTATAGGCTAAAAAGGGAGATATATATATATAAAGAGAGAGAGAGAGAGAGAGAGAGAGAGAGAGAGAGAGAGAGAGAGAGAGAGAGAGAGAGAGAGAGAGAGAGAGAGACATAGACAGTATAAACAGGAAATAATGAACAGAGGGAAGAGAGAACATATAATGTTGATAGAATATACTATACCTTGCATACTTTCTAATACTGCAGGTTTCATACTATATTAGCTTTCAAACTCATATTCTGGTCACTGCCTCCTGTCACATCACAGAAATAGAATTATATGAAGATCAAGATTCCAAAAAAGCATTTAAGAACCTTTGCTATTCTACATAATTCAATATATTTGTAGGTCCAAGGAGTGATGCTGTAAACTAACTCAGCTTTCTATGATTACATAAGATCCCTTGTGCCTTCCTTCCCTTTAACACAATAGACATCAGTACACATAGCCCTTTTAGCTACCATTCTTCCAAACATGACCGTGATTAGGCCAATTCATATTGGCCCAGAGAGCTAATTATTAAAATTTTACTGGAGGTTTTCACATCTCAGAAATTGGCAAATGTCATAAAAGATTGTTTTTTGTTGATTTCTAGATTTAAGAAAATTATTGTGGGAAAAGGTATGGAGATTAATGGAAATAGGATAAAAAGGGAGTAAAAAGATTGAGGGGAGAAGATAAGGGAGGGATCCTTGGGGAGGAGCAGGGAGATTAAGTAAAAGCAAGGCAAGTTAACAGGTAGAAGATAAAAAAAAAAGATAACAGAGATAGGAAAAAGAGACATACACAAGCATAATAACAATGATCAGGAGTAGAATTTGGTAGGAAAAAAGTAGTAATCATTAGGCAAATTCAAATAAAAAAAATTCAATCAAGAGTAAAATCAACATTATATGTCAGCCATATTTAACATTGCTTTAGATGTGCATTCAAATATGTATGTGTGTATGTGTATGTATGTAGGTAGGTAGATAGGTATATGTATGTGTGTGTAGGTGTGGATATATGTGCATAAATATATCTGTGCTTAACTATAAGCTGCTTGGGGAAATGGAAGGAAAGAAAGGAGGAAAAAGAATAAAGTAAAAAGTGCACAGTAGAGAACAAAAGAAAACCTACAAGAAAGCAAAGAAAATATGGACACTTATTAATGCAATATCTTCTATTATTATACATGCTTTCTTGAAATGGAAATTTATAGTTCTGTATTTTGAATCCTCCCTGATGTTTTTTATTTTATTTTTTTTCTTTCTCTTTTCTCTTTTTTTATTTTGAATTTAAGTTCTAAATAAATAATTTTTAAAACAAAGTCATGGAGAAAAATTTTAACAATGCAAATTAAACTTAAAATTGTGTGTATATTTTTTCAGAGAGCTGATCATTAAACATTCACAAGCACACTCTTGCTTCTAACATTTCCCCAAAAGCTACCACTCATAAATCCTAACCACAATTTGGCAGTATCTTTCTCTTTACAATACTCCCTTCATTCCCTATAGTCCCTAGAGTACATTTTAAGTGAATCCTACTTCATCTAGATTCCACCTTCTCTTTATCTCTTACCAACAGCTATGTTCTTCTTCAGTATTGCCTTTTTCTCCTTTTTCTCTCCACCTTTCTAAGATCCATTCCAAATAACCGGTCATGAATCAAATAATAGCTGAGGAGAGAATGGAAGAACATAATACTCTTCTTAACCCAAGGAGTTATCAAACTTTGTATTTCAGAAACTCTGCTATGTCTTATTTATTCATTCCAGCCTTTAATCAGTTTAACCTTTGAGTTTGAATTACAAATCTATATTATTTTATCCTCACAATGTATTGGAGAAAAAGTTTTTCAGAAAGTGATAATGTTCTTTTATTTTGTAAATGAGGAATATGAGATATAAAACATTTCCTCAAAACGAAAAGAAAAATGCTACTCGTAATTAGTTGACTTACAATAATGTATTGATAGTCAAACAAATCAACAGTGAAATCAGGCAATAAGCTGGTAAATAAGTCATTTGTTTAAGCAGTTAAACTGTGCCAAATAATAAGTATCCAAAAAAAAAAAAAAAAAAAAAACCAAAGTCCTATATATCTATGCAGCTTCTCCCAGATCCCTGATCTGGGCATCCATTGTGTCAATGGATCCAATCCAAGATCTATGCTTAGGACTCCAGAGCTGAGTGGTCCCCAGAGGCAGGGGCTTACAGATATGAAACCTGCTTAAGCTTTTTCAAATACTAAGAGCTCTAGGTTAGGAAAGGCTTTCACTTAAAATGTACATCAAATATAAAAGAGCACTTCTGGATTGGTACAATAATGAATCCATCAGACTCAGAACTAAAAGTGATCCTGGAGACTATCTAGTCTGACCCACACCAGAACAAGTTACCTCTCTGAAATCCCCCAGGAATCATCCAACTTTCCCTTCCCAAAGCCCATTTCAATCTTTGACAACTCTAATATTATGAAATTCATCCTTACATTGAACCAAAATTTGTCTCTACTAATTCCACACTTCTCCTACTTCTATCCCATGTGGCCAAGTAGAATAAGTCGAATATTATTTCCAGATAAAAATCCTTACAGCAACTACTAGTGTCCTCCTAAATCTGTTCAAGTCAGTTAGCCAGTAAATAAACTTTTATTAAATGTCTGGCATTGTGCCAAGCACTGGGGATACAAAAAGGGGCAAAAGACAGTCCCAACCCTCAGAGAGCTCACAACCTGAGGAGGAGATAACAAGCCAACAAATATGTACAAACAAGTCATATATAGAATAGATGATGATTGATTGTTGCACTATGGTTTTTTTGGTTTGGTTTGGTTTGGTTTTTGCTGAGGCAATTACGGTTAAGTGACTTGCCCAGGGTCACACAACTAGAAAGTGTTAGTGTCTGAAGTCATATTTGAACTCCGGTCCTCCTGTCTTCAGGGCTGGTATTCTATCCACTGTGCCACCTCGCTGCCCCTGAACTGTGTTCTTAAAGAGAACCAAAATAACATCATTATGTTGGGGTCAAAGTACAATACTTCTAACTGTGGCTGATCAGACCAATAGAGCTCAGAAGGCTTTGCCACAGGACAGACACAAATAGCCCATATGAACATTCAGAGTGAAGAGATATCTAAATTTGGCTACCTCACAGAACTACTGCAATTCTGCTTTGCTCATAGAGCACAATACCCTCTGGTGCAGTCCCAGCATGCTGGATGGTCCTATGCCAGCATCTCACAATTGACTGTGAAGTTTTTCTGAGAAACTTTAAGTGTCCTTGTATGACTTCTGAGCTCCATGGGAGTGTTTCCTTCTGTGAGTTCTCCATGAAATAGTCTTTTAGGCAAACAGACTTTGGGCGTTTGAACAACGCGGTCAACCCAACAGAGTTCACCCTCAGTGGTAGAGTTTTAGGAATTAATTAGCAGAAGGATGACACTTGAATTAAAGGAATCAAAAAAGGATTAATATGGAAGGTGGGAGTTTAGTTGAGACTTAAAGAAATCCATCAAAGCCAGAAGGCAGAGAGGGAAAGAACTTGATTTCTAGGCTTTAAAAAGTGATGGAGAAATTTGTCCACCATGAATGTCCAACCATGAAGGAACAGGCAAAGAAAATTCCCAGAACCAAGAGCTGGAGTGTCTTGTTTACAGCACAACAAAGGCCTGTGTCATTAGCTCAAAAAGTATGTGGTAAGTGGTAAAGTGAAAGAAAATGAGAAAGGGAAGAGAGGAATAGGTTACAAAGGGCTTAGAGTGTTTCCAGGAGGAAGGACTCTTTTGAATGGAGATGGGGAGAGCTGACAAACTAAAATTTTCCATTTCCCTTTCCTTCAGTGAATGCTCAAATGATATGAAATGATCCTGGGGCTCTTTGCCACCCTGATTTCCCTCCTTGACAACTTCCAAACATCTTCCTACACTGTGATACCCAGAATTGAGCATAATGCCCTAGCAAACTAATATCAAGGGCTCTTCTGAGGAGGTACAACCACTTTAGTGCCATCTTGTGACTTAACCTTGCATAATATTTCAATCACGTTTGCTGTTCTTGTTGAGCCATTCCTATGTAATAGAGAACTCTGACTAATCTGCATCAGACACTTGGGAATGAGTGGTTGCCATAAGGGCCCCCTGAATCCTTCACTATCTCCAATATTGTTCAGTCATTTTTCAGTCATGTCCAACTCTTCATGACTCCATTTGGGTTTTCCTGGCACAGATACTGGAGTGATTTGCCATTTCCTTCTCCAGTTCATTTTATAGATGAGGAACTGAGGCAAGTAAAGTAAAGTGACTTCCCCAGTGATAGTCACCCAGTAGGAAGTGTCCGAGGCCATATTTGAACTTAGAAGGATGAGTCTTCCTGACTCCAAGGTGGGGACTCTATGTCACTGTCGCTGACTCTGTTCCACTATCAGAGGACTTCAAATTGTTTTTACTCATAACATAGCCTTTTGTTTGCCATTAACAAGGCATGCTGAGCATTTTAAGTTGGCAACAAAAACCATCAGGCCTCCATGTCTATGGCTTAGCTCTTCAGATTCCATGTTTCATCATTAGTCAATCAGTAGGAAAGGAAGTCTTTAGGAAAGTACCTCAGAGATATGTTTGATCTCTTTGTGCTTAGTTTATTTGTTTTCTGCATCTTTTTTAATTTTCTAATTCTGAATCTAATAAACTACTGAAAAAAGAGAACATTTCCATCGAAAAAGTAGAGCATCCCCAAAAGAGATTGTATATGAAATCATGAATCTCTATTGTGTACAACTTGTTTTTAAGTACATCATAAATTCAATTTGCTGTTTTAGAAAGATTCCTTGCTTCTATCTCCATTCCTTACCTCTTCACTTCCTTCTTTCTTTAATTGACAGGGGAGGAGACAGCTCCCCTGTTTCATTTTCAACTTCTTAGATAGAACTGTTCTCATAATCTCCCTGATGCCAAGCCAGGAAGTTCAGGCAGCCAACTGCATCTGGGAGTGAAGGCTGGGGTTTTCCTGGATGTCTAGCAAAACTCGGAACAGCCTTGAATCTGCGGTACGCTTTTTGAGATCTGTTACATTAGAGTCCTTGAAAGTAACTACATTATATGCATACAACCCATTCTCCAAAATATGAAAGCTTTTGAAAAACAAAAACAATCATGCAATTAGTGGGAAGTTCTGAGCTTGAGCTTTCATTAGATGTCAGGAGAGATGGCTAAGACCAGGAGGCAAAGGATGAGAAGAAGCAAAATTCTTCTTTTCACCCTAGAAGTCAGACTTCATCAGGTGCACAACATTGAGTCTGATAGCAGAAATGTCATTTGAATGAGAGGGGCATAAGGCATCTAGGGAGAATAGGATAAAGTACCAGACTTGAGTTCAAATCTTGCCTCAAACTCTGTGACCCTTTTACTTTTGTTTCCCTCAGTTTCATCTTCTGTAAAATGGGGAAATAATAGGATTTACCTACCCAGAGTTGTTGTGATAATCAAGTGGGTGCTTTGAAAGTTTTAAAGTTCTACATTCATGATCTTATTATTATTAGGCTTGACATCAATATGCCAGCTGGTAATACATACTACATCTTCTACCAGAGCCAAAGAGAAAATGTCTCAAGTAGGTTCATTGAAAACTATTCCAGAATCATTGTAAATAATTCACTAGGCACTGTAGAGCTTGGTACAGCACAAATAAATATTTATAATACCAAATGGGGCAATAGCATCCCTCACAGCCATTTCTTGAATACAAGCTGAATACAATATGTCTCCCTTCTAAACCTCACTAGCCTACTGACAGTGCTCCAAAATTACAGGTGCAGAAAACCTCAGGAAATGACCTGTTTCTGGAGTTGAAATCAAGCGCAGGGTCTTGAATAGGCAAGAAAAGGCTGCATTGAAAAGGACTTTTGAACTGGTGAAATTGTGAAGGGCCATAGAGATGCTAAAACCCAAAAGGATTCTTGAAAGGTTTGTTGACAAGGAACAAATACATTACTACCTATAACAAAGAGTGACTGTTTATGTCACTCAATAAAATTCTCAATAAAATCTTCATTTGTTAGATGCAGATTATGACACTGAAACTTTCTGGGATCCAGTGTTAAAAAGGGTATTTCTTCATTTGAGGGTCCTGTGTTTGGATTTTGCTTCATTTTTTTTTACCACCAATCTTCATCACTATATGATAAGTTTTTCAAGTATATTGGGAACTTCTGAAATTATAAGCTATAAAAGGGGAAAAAAGGAAACCCAAGGTGTGCGACTGAGGTACTGGGGGACCTCACTAAGCGGTGAGGCATCTGTGATAGAAATAACACCGATTAAATTGGATAAAGAAGTTAGAACCTTGTCTATAAGACTTTGGAGTTGAAATTTATCAACTAAACCATGGGGAGCCATTGCACATTCTGCAGAAAGGGTATGATGTGATGAGAGTTTTGTAGAAGCAGCACAGACCTTGTTATGTATGGTATTCATTCTTAACCTAATACAAATATCATTTACTTGAGCATAAACAAAAGAAGCTACTACCCATAATTTCCTAGGAATGTGAGATTGGCAAGGGACCCTAGGTGACAATTTTCTTTCACTGATTGGGTTGCAGAGTGCAGAGACAAGAAACAGCTTGGCATTCATTCTATTTTCCAGTTCCAGTGCCAATAAGCCTGCTGCTTGCTGGGCTGTTTATTCAGCCCACCCACTGTTCCCTCATTGGGTGTTATCACGGCTTCTGTGTAAACATCTTTTTTTCTTTCTATTCAGCATTATTTTTTTAAATGTCAGGGTTTATTGGTTTGTTGGTGATGTCTTTTTTAAACACACATACATTTTCTGTATCACATCCATTGGCTTAAAAACTAATTTCATCCACTTATCTCTAAAAATGGTCCTGCTAAGTAGCAACACCAGAGTACACTCTCCCGTACGTTTCCACGGGGTCCACTGATTCCAATCAAGACTAAACAGATTAACAACTGCATCTGTCAGGTGTGTAAGACAGACTACCATCTTGGTCATTTTATGGAGGTCCCAACAATTGTCTAACCTTTCAGGGGACAGACTGACTTAAAAGTCCATTCCACAGTCTACTTTCTCTCACTTTAAACCTTGGCTATATTGATGAAGGAACTGCTGACTTATCACATGAGGGAGTACTTCCTATTGGGAGTTAAACCTTAAGCCATTGATATCTTCCTGCTGTTAGGATCTTATGGATACACCCAATTCTCATTTTCACCCTTGAATCCTAAACTTCATTAGGCCAGTCGATGTTTACTTTTACATCCAAAATGTTGCTTGATTAATTCAAAAGCTAATTTGTGTCTAACAATCACCAACCACCACACATCTGTACTGCCAAAGTGAACTATTGATTAGCATTTGTGAAAACTGCAGAAACACACCAATGAAAAGTGTTAAAGTAAACCATATTGCTGCTTGCTTTCTTGCTTGAAGGCACTATGGGCAAAACCAGTACCAACAGTATTTTCTTTGTTTAGACCTAATGGAATAACCTTGGAAACAGAGAATAAGTTGACTTTACTTTCAGGGGTCCTCAAACTTTTTAAATAGGGGGTCAGTTCACTATCTCTCAGACTGTTGGAGGGCCGGACTATAGTAAAAACAAAAACTTTGTTTTGTGGGCCTTTAAAGAAAGAAACTTCCTAGCCCTGGGTGAGGGGGATAAACGTCCTCAGCTGCTGCATCTGGCCCACGGCCGTAGTTTGAGGACCCCTGCATCTAGGTTCTCTGTACTACAATTCATCCTGCAAAAATATGCTGCCTACTCACCATCCTAGAACTTTTTGAAGCAAAGTATTCCTCATGGGGAAAAAAGGAAGGAAGGAAGAAAGGAAGGAAGGAAAGAAGGAAGGAAGGAAGGAAGGAAGGAAGGAAGGAAGGAAGGAAGGAAGGAAGGAAGGAAGGAAGGAAGGAAGGAAGGAAGGAAGGAAGGAAGGAAGGAAGGAAGGAAGGAAGGAAGGAAAGAAAATGAAGGAAGGAAGGAAAATGAAGGAAGGAAGAAAGGAAGGAAGGAAGGCTCCACAGACAGATGGGTGGTTAGATGGAAAGAAAGACTGATAGATGGATAGATAGATGGATGATAGATACATAGACAGACAGAAGGATAGACAGCCAGTTGGATTATAAATATACCTAGATAGATTAAATATTGATATATAAGTATGTAACATGTATATATACATCTATGTGTCTATATGGAAATGTGACCAAGGTAAAATCCACAGGCTTTTGGAAGAGATTGGAAATGACAGGTAAGAAACAGTGAGCAACTCAGAATGAGACCTAGGTCACTAGCCTGAGGGACTGGGAGGATAGTGTTGCCCTCTACAGTAAGTAGCAAAGAAGATAGGAGCAAGAAAGGATTTTGAGGCAAAACAATGAAATCTATTTTTGGACATATTGAACTTGAAATGTCAACTGGACATCCAGTTCAAGATGTCTGGTAGGCAGTTAGAAATGGGAAATTGGAAGTCAATAGAGTTTAGGACAGAATAGGTAGATCTGAAAATCATTAGTGCAGAGATGGTAATTAAATTCAAGAGGGCTATTGAGATCACCAAGTGAAACAGTATAGAAAAAGAGGACTCAGGACAGAACAATGAAGAACCTGTAAGGTTAGGTGGTTGTTGCTGTTTGTTCTTTTTGTTGTTCTTTTGCTTCTTCTAAGACAATGACTTCAAGAGGTAATGTCTTGACTTGCAAATGCATTGGATTTGTGTGAAACAGGGCTACCCAAAGTCATCAGCCTCACTTTCTCCTCCAGAATGAGTACAGTGGCAAGACATAAGTCAGAATGACTGGAGAGGACCCCATATGCAATGAAGAGACAATGGTCTTTTTAAGTAAAAGTCTTTCCCAGATCACAGTTCATCTGAGTCAATACCCATTCAGTGATTCAGTGATTTAAAGTTAGATAAGAAATGAAGCAAAAAATAGCCTAATTTGCTTACTCAAAAAAAAAAAAATCTGGGAAGTGGAGACCCTTAGGGGCCAGAATAGAACCAACTGTTATTTAGGCTCCCTCTGAGTATCAAAATTCAAACAATGACCAAGTGAGGCTTGGACTGGGACCTATTACTGGTCAATCAGTGAGAGCCAGAGTCATAGAGGCATAGCCAAGTAAATCCATTTGACTCCCAATAGGCTTTATCAAAGCCTGGTTTTCCAGAAGTTAGCAACTATGAAATGAAAGAGGATTAATCAAAGGCAACTGAGAAAAACTGGTCAGCTAAGTAGGAGGAGAATAAGAGTGTAGTAACCTGAAAATCAAAAAGAAGACAGTATCATGGAGGAGTGATCAACAGTTTCAAAGGCTTCAGGGGGTCAAAAAGAATGAGGATTGAAAAAAAAGCCATTGGATTTGGCAAGTAACAAATCACTTGTATCTGGGGAAAATAAGGTCAGAAAGCTGGATTTTAAAGGTTTGGAAGAGAATAAGAGAAGAGAAAGTGGAGGCATTCATTGTCCATGGTCTTTTCCAGGAGTTTAGCCATAAAGAGCAAAAGTGATATAACTCAAGTGAGGGATTTTTCAGGATAGGAGAGACATGGGCATGTTTGTAGGTAGTGGTGAAAAAATTGAAAGAGAGAGGTTGAAAATAAGTAAAAGAGTGGGATTAACAGAGAAGGACACAAGATAGAATGAGATTGATTATAAGTAAAAGTGAAAAGTATAAGTAAAAGGTCAAAAAAACTAGTATTTTATCATGTGAAACATGAGTAAAGTGACAAAAGGCATCTAAGTGATAGGAGATGAGAAATAGGGGAAGAAGAAATAGTTCGCGGCAAATGATTTCATTTTTTCTAGAAATTATGAAGCAAAGTTTTCATCTGAGAAAAGTAGGAGAAGGGCAGTCATTTATAGTTTGAGTGGGGTGAAAAGTTTTGAAAGAGGCACTGTAGAGAGCGGGATGTTGAGTTGAGAAGAGATGTGCTACGTGGGAATTGGATGAGGGTTTAGTTTTCACAGAGGTATGAAACTTAAATCAGAAAAAATGAAATTGAAACCTAAGAAATGGAGTTTAGGCTAATGCAAAACAAGGAAACAAAAATTTATAGAGGAAAACATAATCAGAGGTAAGGACTTAGAAAAAGAAACACCTTATAAAATATAATAAGAGGTGAAGATTCACTCACAAATGGAAGGGAAGATGTAGTGGTGTAATCAGAAGTGAAGACTCAGATAGGGGAATTAGGCTCTCCAGATAGGCTGTAACCTCTATAGTACCCAGCCAATAGGTTAAACAGAAGAGGTCCTTGCCTAAAGTACAGATAAGATTATAAAATTTCCTGAGGCAAACAGGGAAGATGGGCGCTTGTGGGATCAGTTCAGCCTTACAATCTCATCCCTGTGAAAGTCTTGGAAAATCCCACCTTACTATATTCAATCAGAAAGCTAAATTATAATGTCAAATTTCCAAAGTTAAATTTCCCCTTTACACTGCTTTGCTGAATCCCTCCACACACCATCAGGGATATCTTTCTTCTCACCCACTCCCTCCATGTTTCATGGTGTCTTTCTCCTTATTATAATTAACTCTTTTTTGAGTGCTAAATTCCTCTATGGATTTAGTCTGACAGTCAAAGCATATCCCACCTCATGGCACATTCTTTTTCTCCTGGTTAATTGTGAGTTCTACTAGGAAACATGTCCTTCCCCTTGTTGATTGGTAAAAAGTCCTTTCCTTGCTAACTATATACTCTCATGAATCTATTTCATCTTTACCACTCTTGGTGTCTGTTCAATAGGTATATGTAGTAGTAAAGGCAAGGAATGATGGGAGTGACCCAGCACTGAGGTTTGGTTGGGTCGAATTAGAAGTATGATTTAAAAAAAAAAAAATCTTAGAGATTCAAGAGAGAAGGACAGTAAAGAATTGAATTATTCACAAAGGGATCAAAATAGGGAGAAAAGAGTGGCTAGTGCAAAGGAAATGGCCTAGGAGAGAATTAGAGGATCAAGGGATTAAAGGTCAGAGTGTGGATAGAGTAGGATTTTGTAAGGGAAGGCAGAGGAAGAGGTGAAAAGCCAGTACATTATGGTAAAATAAGAGGATTTGAAAATTCTTGAACAGAAAGGTGATATATTTGTAGGTGATGGCAAGATCAAGGATAGGATCCTTTTGTAGGTAGCTGAGCTAGAATGGAGAAATAGCTAATGGGAAGTGAAGAGGTTAAGGAATTGAGTGCTTAGGATGTTTGAGCATCCGTCTATGTACATATCCAAGTCCCCTAGTAGAAGTCAGGAATTGGGAGAAGAGAAAATCTGTGAACAAGTAACAACTCATTGAAGAAGAAGAGAAATGGCCTTTGGGTCAGCAGATAATAGATACCAGAGAATTGTTTTTTCTTTCCACTAAAAGTTTTTCATGTTCCATTTGACAGACTGTGTATGCAACAGGATGTTGACATTGCCTTGGGCTGATGGCAATGGTTGCTTTGGGGCAAAGAGAAGAGTAAGAGTAACTCACTCTTGAGCCAGAAAGAACCTTAGAAGTTGGATCAGGGCAGGAGTTATGAGAGTAGAAGAGAGGCAGCAACAGAGCTGAACTCTCCCAACATTCCCCTCCAAACAACTTTAAATTATGTCTCAAATCAAATTTTGGAGTGGCAGAATCACAAACAGGTAGGAAAAGCCAATTTGGAGATTCATTACAGAATACCAAATAAACCAAAAAGAACTTGATATCCCCATGAAAATATCCGGAAAATATGGCACCGGGTCTATACCAGGGTAGTTGTAAAACTTATTGCAGCATCTCTGATTTATGCTAGTTGCTGAAATGAACATACATTTAGGCATGTGTTTGTGCCTCTGTGGGCATGGCTGTAGAGGGACCAACCAGGAAGACGAGGTCAATCCTTCTGATACATACCAGATGTGTGATGCTGGGCAAGTTTCTTAATCTATCAGTGCCCCAGGCAACTAAGACAGTAAATTGCCTCAAACATGCCCATTTGAACTGATAGTTTTATTATTGCTCATACAAATAAATCACAGATCAAGTTCTACCTCCTTATCCCTTTTTTGTGATAGAAAAAACATGTTCAAAATCCAGCTAGTTGAAAAGTACAACCACATATTTTGAGAGACACGAGGAACCCTGATGGTCAATAAGCAATTATCTAGGAATCATCTTTTTAATATTTTATTTTAATATATTTATTTACTATTTTATTTATAGTATTAAAATATATTGTTTATAATAATATAAAATAATTTTAGTACTTTCTAATTTTTTAAATTTAAATTCTCTCTGGCCTCTCCCTCTTTATTGAGAAAACAAATAGTTTTATGTAGATTATAGGTGATTAGTCATGCAAAACATATTTCCATATTAATATTTTGAGGGGGAAAAGGCCCAAAAATTCCCACTAAAAATAAAGTTTAAAAAAAGTATGTTTCAATCTGCATTCAGACTCCAGTTTTTTTTTTTTTTTCCTCTGGATCTGGAGAAGAATAGCGTTTTTCATCATAAGTTCTTCAGAATTATCTTGGGTCATTATTTTCCTGAGAATAGCTAAGTCATTCACAGTTGATCATAATACAATATTGCTGTTACTATGTACAGTATTCTCCTGGTTCTTCTCATTTTACTCAGCATCAGTTCATATAATGACTTCCCAGGTTTTTCTGACAGCATCTTGCTCATCATTCCTAATAGCACAATGGTATTCCATCATTCTGGCCACAATTTGTTCAGCCATTTTCCAGTTAATGGGCATCCCCTTCAATTTCCAATTCTTTGCTACCACAAAAAGAGCTCCTATAAATATTTTTCTACAAATTGGTTTTTTTTTTCCTTTAAAAATGTTTTCTTTGGGATGCAGACTTTGTAGTGGTATTGCTGGATCAGAGCATGCATGGTATAAAGCCCTTTGGGCATAGTTTCAAATTACTCTCCAGAATGGTTGGATCAGTTCATAATTCTGCCAATAGTATATCAGTGTCTCAATTTTCCCACACCCCTCCAATATTTGTCACTTTTCTTTGTCATTGTATTAGTTGATCTGCTGGGAGTCATCTTAGAAAAGTGAAAACCCTTGAGTGACAATAATAATGAGTTATTTTAATGTTCTCAAAATTTCAAATTTCTTCATTTCTTACAGAAAAATCTGTGATTGTGCTAATATGGATACTACCTTTAGTTATGTAAATTATAAGTCCTCAATTATTTAGTAAATGATTTTTAAGAGTTCCTGTGCTGTGACTCTAGAAGATTGATGATAAAACAAGCTACATGTCTTTTGCAAGGGTGTAAAGAGGAAAGTGAGATTATGGATTCAATATGTAGAATAATACATTTTTGGATACCACTGATGCTAAAATTTTTTGTAATCATCTAAGTCAATGTATTTTAAAATGGTTTAGTTTTTCTGTTCTAATTTGGGAAAAGGAGGAAGGGGAAAGGGGGAAAAGCCTGTTAATTGAAAATCAAATTAAATTAAATTATAAAGAAGAGTTTCTGTAGTAGGAAGTTTTGTCACCCTGCAGCTAGCTAAATGATGAGTCTCTCCAAAATGAGTTAGGGTGGTCCTTGAATAAAAGACATACCATCTGTTGTAGAATATATACTTGAACAATTTCTAGATTGGCAGGAATTTGTAGTGTTTTGGCATAGTTTTCCAGAAGCCAAGGTCATTTCTGCACCATATAAGTTATTGGTCTCAAACAGTAAACTTTTATGTAGGAGCTGTCTTTCATTTTTCTGGTATGGTTCACAACAAAATCATCCATTTAAAAACTATTTGCTATTAAGTAATTGGGAATACTGACAAGAACTTAATCACATTTTATTTCTCTAATAAACATCTTTAAAACTCCCAATTTGATTATCTTGTAATATAATCTGACTTCAAGGAAAAACTTTTTAGCCATTTACTGAGAATGACTGAAGAGAGCTTTATAGCTTTTGAGAGGTTTTTAAAAACTTTTAAAAGAACTTTTAAAAAGATCTTCATAGCCTTTTGGCTGAGTGTCTCTAGAGAATAAAAAATAATGTAACAAGTGTTCTAAAGCAAGAAACTAAGTTAAATATATATCTGAATCATCATAATGGGCTAAAAAGTATATAGAACAGTCAGAAGAAGAGATTTATTAGCTGCAGCATTTTGTACTAACTGGTGGAGATAGCTGAAAAACTTGGTTGAAACAGTGACAATCCTCCATTGCAGGAGAAGCTTGTTAACCACAACGGCCTTGGAGGATATTACATAATATTAGGCATACCAGAAGATAGTTAGTTAAAACAGCTGAAGCAGAGATGGGATAGCTAGGAGAGAGCAGCTGAGACACCTAGATTCATACAATCATTGAAGTAAAGAAGAAAGAGTCCTCAAAGACCATCCTGGTCCTGGAAGTAAAAAGATTCAACAGAGAACAAAATGCCCATTTTTATTTAAATTTATTGATTTGATATTTCCCCAGCTACATTTAAAACAATTTTAACAATTGTTTTAACTTTTGAGTTCCAATTCTCTACCTTATCCCTACCCGCAGCCCCCATTAAGAAACCACATGTGAAGTTATATAAAATATTTCCATTAAAGTCATGTTGTGAAAGAAAATGTAGACTTCCTGCCCTCATTTTAAAAACCTTCAAGAAAAATAAAATTTAAAAGAGAGTTGGATGAGAGAAAGAGAGAGGCGGAGAGAAAGAGAGAGACGGAGAGAGAGAGAGAAAGAGACAAAGACAGACAGGCAGAGACAGTGAGTCTGAGACAGAGACAGACAAAGAGGGAGGGAAGACAGAGAAAAACAGAAGGGGGAAGGAAAGACAGACAGTGAAAGAGGGACAGGGAGACAGAGGAAGAAAGAGAGAGAGAGAGAGTAGAAAGAGAGAGAAAGAGAGAAAGAAAGAGTAAAAGAGGGGGGGGAGAGAGAGAGAAGAGAGACAGAGACAGAGACAGAGAGAGAGAGAGAGACAGAGAGACAGAGAGAGACAGAGACAGAGAGAGACAGAGACAGACAGAGACAGAGAGAGACAGAGAGACAGAGAGAGAGAATATGTTTCAAATTATATTCAGACAATTACTTTATTTTCTGTGTATCAATAGACATGGATGATCGTACTGCTGAGAATAGTAGTCATTTACAGCTGGTCTTCCCAGAACATTGCTATTACTTTATATACAGTACATTTCACTTTGAGTTCATGGAGGACTTTCCAAGTTTTTTCTGAGAGCATTCTGCTTGACATTTCCCATAGAACAATAATATTTCATAACGATCACATCCATGATTTATCCAACCATTCCCCAGTTGATGGGCACTCTCTCAATTTCCAATTTTTTGCCCAACATGATTATTTTTGATGGGAGATGTTGGCAATTTTACATCTTTGGAAATGTCAATTGACTTTCAGTGTGTGTGTGTGTGTGTGTGTGTGTGTGTGTTCTGATCATGTTTTCCTTGTGTGTCCATCTCCTTCACAGAGGTGCTCTGGTGCATGGTCCATGCATTAACCCTATACTTTTCTATTCTTAATGCACTAAAAGTGTGTCCATGTGAGAAAACTGACTCAAGATTTATAGATTTATGTTCTGTTGCTGTAATGCTTCTTCACTGATATCTTTATTGTCGAGAGTGTCCTCTGGCTTGGCTAGTAAATGTAAACATATCAGCAGGGGGTCATGAGCGATGTCCAGAAAAGATCATGATTCAGAAAGAGATTATAATTGAATCCAGAGTGAGGAGGGTCTCAAGCATGACATGCAGGTAAAAAGCTGATACTCTGACAGGTAAAGTATCTTACACGCCACAGCTAGGATCTTCTCTCAAAGCAATGGAAAATATTCCTATAAAAGTCATGTCATGAAAGAAAACATAGATTTCCCACCCTAATTAAGTTCTCTCTGGCCTTCTGACTCAAAGCTAAGCAATTTTTTCATTATGGCGCACAAATTCCTTCACCCAGACCATCGTCCACAACAATCTGAAAAAGGAATGGTTGTTTAAAAATCAAGGAAGTAAAAAGAGACATCTTTAAAAAAACCAAAACTGAATTGTATACAACTAAAACCAACCGACTCTGACAGCAGGTGAAGAGATAACTATAATTCTCTCATAACATGATAAAAAAAAACCTAGATATCATAATGCAATAAATAATACAAGAAAACTTCCCAGAACTTCTGAATGTAGAGAACGGTGCATTGATTGAGAGAATCCACAGCTCACTTCCAGGGGAGTGGGGAGGTGGGAAAGTACTTTAAAAATAAAAGAAGTAAATATTTCTGAAATCTTTAACTCTAAATTCTCAAAATGCTTTTCCTCCAGAACAGCGCTGTCATCCCTCAGTAAGATGAATAACTCAATAGCCAAATATCACCATCCTGGGGAGAGAGATTCTGAAAAAGAGTCCAAGGTCACCTCCATGAAGGGATGAGTGGTGACAAAAGGATTCCTGTCCCCTTCCATCATGAGCTATTCCTCATACCCCGTGTGATACTTAAGAGCTACAACATCTGTCTTTCACCAGGCAGGAAAAGAAAGCAGCTGCCCAGGTATAAAAATAGAAGGCAAAGACAAGACAAATGATTAAAAGCACATCTCTCAGAGGAAAGGTTTGACTAAACAGTCAAACTTCCTGGTTATCTATCTTGGCATATGACATTTTTTTTTCTGGAGAACAACACACACACACACACACACACACACACACACACACACACACTGACACCTGTTGGGTTGTAGAGTGTTTACCAAACACTTTCACACAGGATTGCTTCATCTGAATTCACATGTACTATTTTAGAGGGGTCCCTCAAAAGGACAGATTCAGAACTTATGGAAAATATTCTTCACTCTGCCATTATAATTATACTATATATATATATAAATAATAGAAATTATTTATTTTTAATTTAATATTTTATTTTCCCCCAGTTACAAGTAAAACAATTTTTACAATTTTTTAAAACTTTGAGTAGCCGATTCTCTCCCTTTCTCCCCCCTACCCCCTGCCCCATTCCCATTGAGAAGTCTGCCATTATAAAATTAAACCTCACCTATTCCTGTATTGCTTACTAAGGCCTGGACAATCTTGTTTTTTCTTTAATTTAATCCTCTGGGTAAAATGCCCACCCCAGTAAAGGCAGATCTGGAAAGCTCTGTAGAGTTAAGCAGATTAGGAAGCAGCAAAACAGGGTCATTATTTGTTAGGAGAGTGGGAAGGAAAAACTCTCTCTTTAATCACATATGCAGGCCCTTTTTTCAGAGAATATGATTTTCTTTAGCTCCATAGTTCCATGAGAAAAGCACACTCACCAGCTCTCTGCCTTGTGTCCTTCACATTTCTAAAGACTTTACATGTTTGTCAAAGCATTTTAAAACTGAATCGATGTGCTTCTTTGTCACGCAATGAAAACAATTTCAGTCCAGAGGGAGACAGACAGACAGACAAGACAGAGGGACACAGTGATAGAGACAGTGAGACAGAGACAGGCAGAAACAGAGAGAGACAGAGATTTAGAGACAGACAGACAGGGAGAGGGAAAGAGAGAGGGGGAGAGAAAGTGCAGCTTTCATTAGTGGAAAACTTACCCCCTTTCATTTTTTGAAGCCAATAAGCTCTCAATAGCTCACGCTAATAACATCACACTCATTAGTCTGTCTGCTTGGTATTATTAGCTGAATAGGTCTGTATACAGTTCTAAAAAGTCAGTTTATTTTTACACAGTTTGTTCTTAGCATCTTTCAGTCTTCTGGCAAATTGAGACAAGAGCTGCACTGCATTGTTCTATTATATATAATTAATATTACTCAAACTTGGCAACTGAATATGAAGTTACTGTTAATAAAGCTACTTTTCTAGTTTTAAGACAAACAAGCTAATGTTCAGAAACTGAGCCTCTGTTGTATTCAAGTTAGTAATATTTTCATAACACTTGACATTTGTTTTTTTTTTTCCCTTTAACTCAGATACACCAATAGATCTGTGGTCTCCTATGAATATTCTCCTCCAGTGATAGCAATTGCAACCTAACCAGGTCAGTCCATCCTGCAAACTCTTGTGCATGTTCTTCTGTAAGGTTGCCAAAAGCATACCATGGTGAGAAATAATTATTTCTCTTATATTGATAACCATTTTCTAGAAAGATCCAGGATTTTTTCCCTTCACATTTTCTCATTTAGAAGTCAGTTCCTTATAGGTTATTCAGTCAGCATCTGAGGAACATTGCCAATAATGAGATTATATTTATTTTCTCTTCAATCTTGTGCAGATCCTACCCAAGTGGGGAAGCCTGTTGTGTTCTACTCAGGCTTGGGTAGGGGGCAGATTCTTTGTCTCAATAGCCAACATTTATATAAAATTTCCTATGTGCCAGACACTGTTCTAAGAACTTTACAATTATTATATCATATAATTATGTATTATTTCATATATTCACTATATTCATATATTATTATCTCATAAATGTTTATTGAATTCAATTTTATTGAATTTGAAAAGGACTACAGCTCATTTTCTCTCTCCTGAATATAAAATGGCACTCTCCTTAACTCCTGGGCCAATTTAGCTATGCTTGTAATTCCAAGCAAGGGGAGTTTCCATGAACATAAAACTAACACTTCATTGGCTGGTGCAGCTGATCAGTATCTATATCTTTGTAGTCTTCTCATATTGATATTCCTATTCCTATAACATTATTGATTGGATGCCAGAGTATCAGTAAACCTGGTAATTACCAGGAGTGAGGAGCTGTGTTCTCTTCCTCAAGATCCCGAACCAGATGATTTCACTTTCACTCTCATAAAGTTGGGGGGAGGGGGAGAATTCTAGCACAATGTATGTGCTACTCATCCATCAGCTTTTGTTCTTGGTGTATGTCCAGCCTCCTTTCCCAAATAAAAATTACATGGGTGATAATTTTTCCACTATTTCTTGCACTGAGGTAATTATTAGTAATATATCATAGCCTACTTATGACCATCATATCTGTCCTTTGAGGATTCCCCTTTGGGGAATTTGGTTTAGATTTCTCAACAACTATGATGTTTCAGGATTCAGAGCTAAATAACTTCAGTGGAAGAATATTGGTGTTATAAAAATGAACGCTTGTGTCAGGAAGCTTTGGGGCTTTTCGAAAGCATTGTACAGATTTCCAAATGCAAACCAGCTTTCTCTTTCCCTTCTAATCAATATTGGGCTTAACTCACTGCCATCTGCTCAAGATACGTGTACTAAAAGCCTTATTCAATAGAGTAACTCAGAGTTTTCAAAGAACTAATTGCAAGATACTAGACATTCATGTATATTGCAACAATTAACAGCTTTAGCAAAGTTGCAGAATATAAAATGAACCCACATAAATTATCAGCATTTCAATATGAAGCCCAGCAGCAAGAGATAGGGAAGTTCTATTTAAAATAACTGCAGACAAAATAAAATATTTGAGCATCTATCATCCAAGGAAAACCCAGGAACACAATTACAATACACTTCACACAAATAAAGTCAGATCAAAACAAAGTTCAATTGCTCATGGGTAAGCCAAGCTAATATAATAAAACTAAAAATTCTATCTGAATTAGTCTATTTGTTCAGTTGCCATATTAAAATGGCAATAAAGAACTTTATAGAGATAAAAAATAATAACAAAATTCATCTGGAAGAACAAAAGGTCAAGAATATCAAAAGAATTAATGAAAAATGCAAAGAATGGTAGCCTAGAACTACCAAGACTTAAAACTCTATTATAAAGCTGTAGTTATCAAAACTATCTCATACTGACCAAGATATAAAGTGGTAGATCAGTGGAATAGATTAAATACACATAATGAAATAATTGATGACTATAATAATCTAGTGTTTGATAAACCCCCAAACTCCAGCTTCTAGGATAAGAACTTAGTATTTCACGAAAATTGCCAGGAAAACTGAAAAATAATGTCAGAAATTTGACATAGACCTACATCTCACACGTGATTTAGACATAAAGAATGATATGATAAGCAAATTAAGAAAGCAAGGGATCGTTTACCTATCAGATTTTTGGAAAAGGGAGAAATTTATGGCCAAAGAATAACCAAAGAACATTATGAAATGAAAAATGGACAACTTTAATTACATTAAGTTATATAGGTTTTACAGAAACAAAACCAATACAGCTAAGATTAGAAAGGAATCAGAAAGCAAGGGGGAAAAAATTTACAGCCAATATTTCTAAGAAAGGTCTTATTTCTAGAATATACAAAGAATAGAGTCAAATTTATAAGAATATAAGTCATTTCTCATTGATAAGTGGTCAAAGAATATGAACAGACAATTTTCAGATGAAGAAATTAAAACCATCTAAGTCATGAAAAAAATGCTCTAAATCACTATTGATAAGAGAATATTAAAACAACTCTGAGGTACTACTTTGCACCTCTCAGATTGCCTAAGGTGACAGTAAAAGATGATAAATGTTGGAGGGGATGTGGGGAAAACTAGGACAATAATACATTATTGGTGGAGTTGTGAAATAATCCAACCATTCTGGAGAGCAATTTAGAACTATCCCAAAGGGCTATAAAACTGTGCATACCCTTTGATCTAGCAGTCCCATTACTGGGTCTGGATCCCAAAGAGATCATAAAAATCATAAAAGAGGGAAAAGGACCCATGCATGCAAAAAATGTTTGTAGAAGCTACTTTTGTGGTGATAAAGAATTGGCAAAATGAGTAGATGTCCATAAATGGGGAATGACTGACTGCATTATGGAATATGAAAGTAAAAGAATATTATTGTTCTATAAAAAATGATAAACAGGCTGATTTTAGAAAGACCTAGAAAGATTTACATGAACTGATTCAGAAACAAGCAGAACTAGGAAAATACCAATAGCAAGATTGTGTGATGGCCAGCTATGACAGATTTAATGGGTCAGTGATCCAAGGTAATCCCGATAAAATTTTGATGAAAAATGACATCCATATCCAAAGAGAGATTCAAAAGGAAATTTTAAAAATGAATGTACATTTATAACCAAAAAAAAATGTTGTGAAATTGGGGAAGATAAAAAAATTTTATTACTTTTTTAATCTAGCTTCTAATGTTCTTTTTTTTGTTTTTTCTGCTTTGAGCTATAACATTCCAAACACTGGAAAGTTTCCAAAAAACTTTAAGAATAATTCAAGCTTACAATTTAATTGCAAAGATTTAAATATGTGAAAATAACAAATGAGAACACACACACATACACACACACACACACGTACTGTCAATATACCCCGACAAAATACAATAATGCAAATAATGCAATAAAGCAAAATGACATAACAAGGAATGAACTTGATATAAGTGAATAGTCATAAATTCATTTGTCACCATTAGACAATTTGTTTGGGTCCTCAGGAGCTCAAAAATAAAATGGAGAATTGGTCTGAAAATTGTATGATTCATTGATGACACAGAATCTAATCTTCTTTGTTTCCTGAGTCAAGAATATGTTGGTTCCCTGTCCTCAAATGTTAAATTTCTGCCTTTCATTTTAAACCTAACTCAACTTATTATCTACTCTCCTGCTTGAAGACTTTACATAGCACATTTGACAACCAGGTATAGAGGATAGAATGAGTAATGGATAATTATAAATGAATAGGTAAATAAGTAGGTAAATGATAGATTAAATATATACATGTATATATATACATACATACATACATGAAAGGATATATAGATTAGATATATACATACATGTCTCTATATATAGATACATACATACATGGATAGATGAATAGATAGATAGATAGATAGATAGATAGATAGATAAGATAGACAGATGTATAGATGCACAGATGGGCAGAAAGACAGATAGATAAATGGATGGATAGATGATAGATAAGATAGATAAAGATTTACATAGTTCTGTATTCTATGGATGCATGGATATAAATTCAGGAAACAAGATTGTCCCTGCCTTCAAGGAAATAACATTCTAAAGAGAGACAGCACATGAAAAGAAGCTAGAAAAGCACAAGGAGAATGTTATGGTGGCAAGGAGAGAAAATAGTATCCTAGAAATGAAATGGGCCCCCAAAAAATCAAGGCCAAAGCTCACCTAGAAGACCTAGGGAACATGAGGATTTAGTCCAAGGCTCCAGTTGAAGAGAAAAGATAAAATGGTAATGAGAGAGGAGCTGATATGTTGTCACTCCTGGAAATCATGGAATCAGATGCCTGAATGTGAGCCTGACCACCAGGCTTTTCAGCTGTGAGATCATAAACTACTTACACTACATGAAAGTGCTTTGTAAACATTAAAGAACTAACAAAACGTGAGTTTATTATTCTTTTCTACCTCTCCAATCCTTCTACACTTTTATTATTTTAGGTATTTCCATCATAAATTATATCTCTCATCACAGCAACTTCCATGAGTGCAAAGATCATATCTTATCTATTTTTTACCTCTCATATTACCTAGCACAGAGCTCTGGACACAATGAGAACTTGAAAATGCTTCTAGTATTTAAATTAATTTACTACATGAGCAGTGAACTGAATGATGTAATTGGGGAGCTCAGATCTTGACTTTATTGCAGAATTATATTGGCAATATTAGTTAATTGTGTATGACATTACTTAAAGCAAACGTCTAGCAGAACATAACAGATACTAAACTATGACTTGTATATACAAATGGTTTTGTAAAGCAAATTAGAAAATAGAAATTCAAGAATGATTTGGATTTTGGATGATAGCTAGACAAAGAGGAAAGGGGAAGCATTTCAATAGAACACAATTCATTGGCTCCTTGAATGAGTTTTTTGAAATAGAAAGGAAGGGAATGTGTCTTTATTAAGCACCTACTATGCGGTAGACATCCTGCTGAGTGGTTAACAGATACTATCTCATTTGATCCTCATATCAATCCTCTGAGGTAAGTGTATTATCCCTATTTATCACCTAGAAATCATTCAACTTTCAAATTATTTCTCTATTTTATCTTGAGTTGATGAGTATCGAAGCTAATTAAATAATTGTAGTTCATGACTTGTTGGTATATCATTAATGTCATGAAATCCATTTATAATACTGATGTATAAGAACAAGACTGTATTGTTCCAAGTATGTAGATCCTCACCACATATAAGTCATCTTAGATAACTTTGAAAGAAAATGTATATGCGTTTATATGTGTGTGTCAAGAAGTCTCAATATTGTCCATACATTCTGAAAAACAATTCCAGTTAAAGCAATAACACAAGTTCTACAGAAACCAGGTTTGCAGAAGGAAATCTAACCTGTGTTCTAATCAATGTGACTTATAGGCTAACTATATTTTATTAGACTGTTAGTGTTATTGTACTGAAAGAAATGATTTGATCAAAGTATATCTGAATCTAAGGACTGTTTTAATTGGCTTCTATTAATGCAGAAGAAATAACATTATTATCCATTTTTATTTTCCCATGATTTTTTTCAGAGTAGATATTCTTCACACTAGTGAAGATGAGAATCCGTCAGTGCATTGGATGAGAATCCAATGTAATTAGAATGTAAAGTCCTTGAGGGTGTAAAGTTTTATTTCTGTCTTTACATCCTCAGAATCAAGCATACTGTCTCTCCATACTTAAAAATGTTTTAACTGAAGCATTGTCCACATATTCCTGTAAATCCTCTCTTAAATATCTACTCAAAGTAGCTAAACTTCCCCATTCTGTTTTGTTTCCATTAATTATTTCAGGAATACTAATGTAACATGTACATTGTCTATCTGTTATCCTTCAACATTGCTCACCTCCTTTGCCAATCAAAATGGCCATGATGGAAAATCCTGGAAAGATATACATGGAGTAATACAAAGTAAAAGGAGCAAAACAAGAAGAATGCTGTATACGGTAACAGCGATTTTTTCAGTGATGGACTATGAATGACTCAGTTCCTCTCAGAAGTGCAATGATCCAAGATGAGCCCAAAGGGGCTCATGATGAAAAAATGCTCTCTGCCTCCAGAGAAAGAACTGATGTTGTCTGAATACAAATTGAAGTATAATATTTTTCTCTTGCTTTTCTTCTTTCTCTCATTTTTTCATTTCTTGCTTTTTGTTCAAGTCTTTTTGCATAAAATGACTGATATAGATATGTTTTACATGATTGCACATGTATAACCTACATCAGATTGTTTACCATCTCAAGGAGGGAAGAAAAAAGGGAGAGAGGGATAGAATTTAGAACTCAAACTCTAGAAAAAAATAACAAATGTTTAAAAACTGTTTTTACATGCAATTGGGGGACATAAAAATATATTTCTAAAAAGGTCATGATGACATCTTTTATGATACTTCTAATGTGCAAGTCATCACTGGTAATGGCAGTGCCCTTTAGCCAACTCCCCCCACACACACACACACATTGTGAATCTTTTGAACTGAAGAAAGGAATCTTCCACACATAAATAGATATAAAGACACATGATGGAGGCAATTTTTCTAAACTGAATATTGATATCAAGAAAGGAATCATATGCTGTCATGAAGGATATACTACTTAGAATCCAAGGGGAAATTTTTCAATTTCAAGGCTCTCCAGATGTTCCTGTTTATGGATAATTTGAGCCCAGAATTGCATAACTAGTAAGTATCTATGGCAGGATTTGAACTCATGTCTTCCTGAGTCTAAGTCCAGCATTGGGCCACTTAGCTGCAAGAGTGATCTTAAAGACTGATTCTAAGTTACCAATCAGATAATTTGATTAAACTAAGAAGTCAAGTAGCTTGATAACACATAATCCAGAAATAAGGAAGAATCTGTAATTTCACCATCATGAGAAATTCTCTTCATAAATACACATTGTAAATTTATTAAGTATAACTTAATAGATAATTCTGAGGAAAATTTCCTGAAGCACATGAAAACTCAAGTCTGCACACCTAGAAAGTGTCACAGCTGATACATGAACTCAAGTCTTCCATATTCCAAGCCTTTTATCCCACTACTGCTTGCACAAAGACAGAATTGACCAAAAAATGGTCCATCCAATGGTTCCATTTAGCTATCAGAGACAGGTTAGGTCTGTCTCTCTGTCATGCTATAGACATTGAAAATGGCAGGGGCATTTTTTCTTACTACTGGCAACAATGGAGGAGCAGCTTGGAGATGTGTTGCACAAAATCCTGCAGTCCCCACACGGTGGGTAGTGGAGGTAATCATTTCTGGACGAATTCTCACCATTATGTTCATGCAATACCAAGGTGCCAGGTGAGATCATGGGAGTCCTTTGTGTTTGATTTCATTGATGACTTTGAGTGCCAAGGGCAGAAGGAAGACCTTCTGGAATAGGGCAGGAATGGGGTGCATCTTCTCTTTGACAGTTGATTCCTATGGCTGTTTGTAAAGAATTTGTTAGTAGCTGCCTAAGGTATATGGAAGGCATTTGGAAAGCAGCAGGAAAAGAGTATACTCCTGGCTAGACCCTGGAGGAGAGCAAAGACATGGTAGGACCATGGCCAGCAACAGACCTTCTGTTCATTCATTATTAGGCTAGCAATCTAGGAATAAAATTCAGAGCCATTCCCAAGGCTCCTTTCCAGTTGTAAATTGACAGTGTTACATGCTAATATAAATTTTCTTTCATTTTGAAATGGTCTTTTCTCCTATTCTTTTTCTAAAGCTAAATTCTCTGATTTGTATCATCAAAAGTCTAGGGGAAAAACTATTAACTGGAGAAAAAATGTATGTCCCTGGAAATTGCAATAGGCAAAATGCCTCCTTAATTTCATTTTCAAGGCACCAGAGTTGAAAAGAAGGCTCAGTTGAGAAATTTTGTGACATAAGAAAAAAACAAAAGTCACAAAAGTAACAAGTAGCAGAATCAGAATTTGAACCCAGGACCCCTAATTCCAAATTCAATGTTCTCCAGTTGATATTAATTGATACCTCTCATTTGATATAAATTTATGAAAACTGGACTTTCTAACAGAAAAATGATCAAAGAATACAGAAAAGCAGTTAACAAAGGAGGAAACAAATAATAAAGTCGTCCAAAATATTCAGGTTTGTTAATCATATAAGAATTGCACATTAAATGTAAAAAGAATTGCATGATTTAAAGGAATGGAACCAAAAGAACAATATGCATAATGACTACAATAAAATTATATGCATATATATAATAAAATAATATAAAATAAAATATAATAATATAAAAATAAATTAAACAAATAAAAAATATAAATAAATAGATTGATAGATGAATGAATGAATGAATGAACGAATGTAAAATCAATAAATGAAATAAAACTAAACTTCTAGTAACTGAAAAACTAAGGATGGCCCTAGAGAGCAAACAATGAGAAAGGAGGAAGGAATGCAACAAGCATTTATTAAGTACCTACTATGTACAAGGCACTGAATTTAGCAAATTCTTTACAAATATTATCTCATTTGGTCCTTACAACAACCCTAGAAAACAAGAAAATTAATGGCCTCATTTTATAGTTGAAGACACTGAAGCAGACAGAGGTTAAATAATTTAATCAGAGTTACATGGCTAGGAAGTTTCAGGGGCTGGATTTAAAGTAAAGTATTCCTGATTCCAGGACTAGCATTCAACTACTATATCCTTTCACTAATAATAAAACAGACTTCCCTCTTCATTAGGATCATACAAGATTACAAGTGCTAAGATTCAATGCTGCTAAACTAAATATCAATAACAATTTAGAAATCAATAAGGGAGATAATATTCCCAGAGAGCAATGAGATTAGGGGACAGAATGATGTATACATTGTCAGATGTACACACTAAATTGAGTGATTTTGCTTGTTTTTCCTTGAGACAAATAAAGGATATGTCTGGAAGATAAGCTAAGAAGTTTGTTAGTTTTTAAAAGACATGATGATTAAAAACAAAAGACACCAAAAACACATTTCAAAACAAAGTCATAATTAAACAACTAAACAAAAATCAATAAAAACTAAATGCTAATGTGAATGGGGAGAAAACAAGCACATTTATCCTCTGACACCAAATGGTACTTTCCTGACAAGTTGGAACCACACAGCAAGATTATGAAACTGTTCCTGCCTTTTAACCTGGTAATTCCCCTATTGGGAATTCACCCAAATGAGCTAATTAAAGAAAAAAGGCTGAGTTATAAACAATAGCCCAAAGCTGAAAACCAAAATGCACAAAGGTCAAGGAAATATAGTGCTGTTCCAGGGTTACCAAGCACTGTACCACTCTGCTAAGTGATGAATATTAGGAATATTCAAAAAGATGAACTAATTCAAAGAAAGAAAAAGAAACTGAAGTTTAGTATATGCATTAAGCACAATCACATAGAATGTATGTATGTTCGTATACATACAGATTGTATAATAAAAAGAACAGGAAGGAGCACAGACTGAGTTACTGAAAAATTATCACTAAAATGTACTGGATTGCCTGAGCTTTATTCTTGTTGTTCAAATATTTCCAATTTTTGACTCCATTTGAGGTTTTTTGGGCAAAGATATTAGAGTAGTTTGCCATCTGCTTCAGCATGCCTTCTCTTCAGCTCATTTTTACACATGAGGAACTGAGGTAAACTGAGGATTCAGTGAAGTGCTCAGAATCACACATCCAGTAACTATCTGAGGCCATATTTGAACTCAGCTTTTCCTGACTTTAGGGCTGGCATTCTATCCATCATTAATTGGGCTGAACAATATTTTAAATATCTAGTAAAAAATACTTTATATTTAGAAAGCACTTAATGTTTGTTGAATGCTTATATGTTCACATGGTTTTTTATTAGTTGGTTCTTAACCACAAAACAAAATGAACTCACCCAAAAAAAATAAATTTTGGAGCTGTTGGTTTTCTTTTTGCTGGACATATATAAGTTGGAAGTTTAAAATCTCTTCTTTTAGTAAAGGGGAGGATACCAAACATTCTCCATGTTCTTGCCTTGCTTAAACGGTCTCTCCATGATCTGAGTGTACACTAATTATTGTGAAAGAGAAGGGAATCTTAGAAGCAATTGAGTGAGTAGTGTGAAAAGATAAAAATATGAGTAAAATGCATGGCTCATCTTTTCTGATTGATGGGAGTTTCAAAAATAGAGTTGACAGGTAGGGATCAGCAGCATGTAAGTTTCTTTCTGAACTGTGATAAATCTGTTCCTCTATGACAAGTGATGCTTACTGAAATGGATATTGGATTATAACAAGGCTTTTGTCTACTAACTCTCATTCATCAGGAAGGCTTAGAAAATTGCCACAAGTACTCTTTGCAATGCTAAGACCCTATCAAAATTCCAACATCTGACTTGGAAATATTCCCCTTCCTTTCTATATGTCTATACAGAACTGAAAATGGTTTTTAAAAGAAGGCAGAACCAAAATTTGTACAGGAATAAGTGGAGAGGAAAAAAAGGCTGGTTCACTTGGGTTTTTGTTTAGATCTTTCAGAATAAAAATACAGTAATTATTTTTGAAGCATTTCTTTTTTATAGCTTTTTATTTACAAGATATATGCATGGGTAATTTTTCAGCATTGACAGTTGCATAACTTTTTGTTCCAATTTTTCCCCTCGTTTTCCCCTCCCCCTCTCCCAGACAGCAGGTTGACCAATACATGTTAAATATGTTAAAGTATAAATTAAATACAATATCAGTATACATGTCCAAACAGTTATTTTGCTGTACAAAAAGAATTGGACTTTGAAATAGTGTACAATTAGCCTGTGAAGGAAATCAAAAATGCAGTTGGACAAAAATAGAGGGACTGGGAATTCTATGTAGTGGTTCATACTCATTTCCCAGAGTTCTTTCACTGGGTGTAACTGGTTCAATTCATTACTGCTCTATTGGAACTGATTTGGTTCATCTCGTTGTTGAAGAGGGCCATGTCCATCAGAATTGATGTGGAAGTTAATAATGATCTCCTGGTCCTGCTCATTTCACTCAGCATCAGTTCATGTAAGTCTTTCCAGGCCTCTCTGAAATCATCCTGCTGGTCATCTGAAGCATTTCTTAAATGCCACTTATGTGCCAGTAATTCTTCCATGTACTTAAGAAAGACAATAATGAGAAATAGCAGGCTCTCAAGAAGCTGACATTCTATCAGGGAGACAATATGTACACAAATGAATATGGGCAAGGTAAATTTTTTCAGGAGAGCACACTGATACTGCTGCTGCTGCTGCTGTTAAATTTTTTTTTGGTCATGACTGAATCTTCATGATTCCATTTGGAGTTTTCTTGGCAAAGATGTTGGAATGGTTTGATATTTCATTTCTTCATTGTATAGATAATGAAACTAAAGCAAAGAGCGTGAAGTGATTTGCTTAGGTTCATAGAGTTAATAAGTATCTGAGGCCAGATTTGAATTCATGAAATGGGTCTTCTTGACTACAGAACCAGTGCTCTATCCCCTACACCATCTAGCTGCCCCTTATAGAGAACACTAGTATCTATCATATTGATTCCCATCATTGTGACCAGAGACAACAACTCAATTTGGTCATTCAAATCCACTACAATTCATTACCTCAACTTCTCAAATATGTGATGAAGGACAAAAGGGGATATGGAAAGCAATGAACTGAAAAATGGGCAACTCATCATCTTACTCATTCCAAAGCTTAGCATTGTGTATGTCCTTAGTAGGGATTTAATGAAAACTTGTTGACAAGACTAAGTCTTAGTTTTCTTATCTATAATATAGGGTATAGGTGAGCACCTACCTCCCAGAACTATCATGAGAGTCAATAACATAACAACCGTAAAGTTCTTTGCAAGCCTTAAAGCAATGTCAATGGAAACAATTATTATTGCTGCTGTTTCTGGTGTTGTTTCCCAAATGGACCAGACTCAATGATCCATGTGTGTAACTATTGTCTGGGTCCTCTAAGTTTTCCAAGTGGCGGTCCAAACTACAGCTTGGAGCATTCTGATCATCCTTTTTTCCACTTGGCTTCAGAAAGGAGAATTAGAAGCAATATTTGGAGGCAGAAGAAAGAAGAGCAAGAAGAAAAACAAGAACAAGAACAGCAAGAGCAAGAAGGAGAAGGCGGAAGAGAAGGAGGAGGAGGAGGAGGAGAAGGAGGAGGAGAAGAAGAAGAAGAAGAAGAAGAAGAAGAAGAAGAAGAAGAAGAAGAAGAAGAAGAAGAAGAAAAAGAAGAAGAAGAAGAAGGAGGAGGAGGAGGAGGAGGAGGAGGAGGAGGAGGAGGAGAGGAGGAGGAGGAGGAGGAGGAGAGGAGGAGGAGGAGGAGGAGGAGGAGGAGGAGGAGGAGGAGGAGGAGGAGAAGGAGGAGGAAGAGGAGGAGGAGGAGGAGGAGGAGGAGGAGGAGGAGAGGAAGAAGAAGAAAATAGAAGAAGAAAAAGAAGAAGAAGAGCAACAACAACAACAACAAAAGAACAAGAACAAGAACAAGAAAGAAACGAAAAGAGAAAGAGAGCTAAAACTTAGGCTGGATGGAAATGCACCTGGCAGTCACAGAGTCATCTTGGAACTTCATAACTTTTTCCATTCCAGAAAGGAATTATGGAACTATGGAGATGATCTCAGATTCTGTAGTACATGGAGGAGGTTTTTTCTCTTGCAATGGGAGTCTTTGAACTATTTTGAGTGCATGCACGTACACATCTGTGTGTGTGTGTGTGTGTGTGTGTGTGTGTGTGTGTGTGTGAAAGAGAGGGAGAATTGGGAAAGAGTGAGAAAGACACAGAGAGAGACAGAGAGAGACAGAGAGAAACAGACAGACAGATGTAGACAAAAATAGAAACAGATCCACAGAAACAGAATCAGCGACAGAAGAGAGGATAGGACAAGAGAGAATAGGAAAGGAGAAGAAAGGAAAGAAAGAGAAGAGAGGAAAAGACATAGAGACACAGAGGAAGAGAGGAGCAAAGGAATGAAACACAAAAGTTCCATTGCTCTAGTAACTGGAACTGTGAACAAAGGATAAAGAGTCAGTTCAGCAGTTCAATAGCCCATTTACAGAAAAGAGAACACAGACTGATTTTTACCAGGAAGTAACTCTTCCTCTTTAAGAATTATGGGAAGGCTCTGGAAAGATGTTCTCTCTGCAACTTCTTCCTCGGAAGTTACTTTTTGTTACTGGACATACCTTTATTTGCCCACATTTCTTCAAGTTGTGTCTTCTCTTATATAAATTTTATGTGCAATCACAAGTACAATGCTATCTGCATCTTAGTTGGGAACCAGAAAGCATGAATTTGCAAAAGTCGGTATCTATTTAAATATGCAGAATCTACCTACTTCAGAAGTCTCATTTGCAGTCTGGCAACCAAAAGATTGCCTGGGGGTGTTGCTGAACTATTATGATTTCATTAATAATTTGTGGATTTATACAAACTGGGTTCCCAAAAACTTAAGTTTAAATAGATCCATGGTTTTTCTTTTGCCTCTGAACTGTCATCATTTCCAACCAGAGAGTATGCCTGATAATGAGACAATTTCCCAACCTTACAAGAGAAAGGAGTGGACACAAAGGAAAAATAGAGAGCAGTGGCCAAAAGGGAAGTCCCATTCAGAATCAACACCATGGACAGAGACAATTGTAGTCGGCAAGATTTTTTATCCAATCATTTTCTGAGTGAAGGAATAAAGGCTTCCTCCACCAATCAATTCCAGCCCTCCACAAAAGCATCTAAATACATAAAGAAAAGAATGCTAAAAAGCAGATCTCTCCAAGAGAGGAATGGTATGCCATAGAAAGTAATAAGTTTACTTTCATTGGAAGTCTTCAAACAAAAACTATCAAGGGTGCATAATAAAAATTCTTTATCTGGCATGGACTAGAGTAGATCAGCAGTTCTTAATCTTTTTTGTGTCATGGATCCCTCTGGCAGTCTGGTGAAACATGTGGAGGAGCCCTTCTCAAATAATGTTTGCAGATATGCAGAATAGAATAGATAGGGTTGCAAAGAAAGGCTGTTGTTTTGAAATAAGGAAAATATTTCTTTTTATAAACATTTAATAACATTTTATGGATTGTAATATTTAATACTTTAATAATTTTAAATAAGGCCATGGATCCCAGTTTAAGAACCCTGAATTTTATTGAAATGGAAAATACTTCCTATGATGAATTCTATGATAACTATAATCAAATAGGCAAAATGTTTCTAGCTTTAAGGCATAGAAAATGTATAATAATAAACTTATAGTATTTGAAGATATAGCAATAGCTTTTATATAAAATGTGAAAGGGATTCCCTTATTCTTCCAGCCTTGTAGTCTCTTTTTTAAGGAAAAGTAATTCACTAAATCTGTCATCCACAGGAGAAACTTCAATTTCCCTCTTTTATGGAGCATACAAAAAAAAAAAATATGCAGTGGCCAAAAAGTTATTTCAGTTGAGATTCATTTAATGGCCTTTTCCAGGTGATGGCTAAGTCCTCTCCTAAACTACAAATGAACAGTTGAAGGAAGCAGTCAGTATGTCCCTATTGAGAAGATGAAGGAATCCATTCTTCCCTCTGCATCCAAAGACCTCACAGTTATAAAGGATGGAAAAAAAGCATGAAGTTATTCTTTGAGAAAAGAAAAGTAAATAAGAAAAGTAGATAGGCTTTACAAAGAGTAGACTTGTATCTTTTGTCAGGGGGAAAAGAATCTGAACTAATGCCATCTTAGCGCTTGCCAGAGAACCTCTCAGTCCCAGAGATGGCATCCATAACAAGTCAATAGCCGAGTAACAAAGAATCTCTAATGACACAAACGCCCCATGGAGGAGTTCCTGAACCAAGTTTCTGGAAGGAGACGTTCTTGAACTATTATGAGTCCCCAGTCCACACAAAAGATGGGACCATGTTAAGGCAAGAACCAAGCTGTGACATGGAGGAACAAAGCCTAGCCTGGCCATTCATCAATAATAGAAAAAATCTAAGTCATAGTATGAAGTTTACAAGGGAAGTTCTGGGTCATAGAACAAGCCAAAAAAGACTAATTTATGAGAGAGATGTCATCAAAATTGAACGTAGTCAGTGTAAATACAGAGCAGCTGGATAACTGGGTGGTATAAAGGATAGAGCACCAGCCCTGGATTCAGCAGAACCTGAATTCAAAATCAAACTTGACACATATTAACTGTAAGACCCTGGGCAAGTCACTTAACCCCAATTACTTCTGATCCCTGGTTTATGACAACAGTAATAATAATAATAATAATGAAGTATTTATATAACATTTAGGATTTGCAAAGCACTTTATAAATATCTCACTTGATCCTCAAAACAACCTAGGTAAATGTAATTATTGTTCCATTTTTACAGATGAGGAACCTGGGGTAAAGAAAGGTTATATGAATTAATAATGCTACATTTAAATAGGACTTTTTACTTTTCAGTTGTTTTCATAGCTACTAATTCTCTCTCCTGCCTTATGTCACTTTGTATTTACTTATATATACTTTATACTCATATTGTATTTACATAAACTCCTTAAGGGTAGGGACTATTGTTCATTTTTTGTGCCTGCAATCCTAGAAACTATCTATTAAAGTTCCTAGGACAATATATATCCAAAAAGATTTGCCTACTATCAATCACATCATCACAATACTATGATGACATGTATTCATCCAGTGCTGCTTGAAGACCTAGAAGAAAAGGTAGTAATCCACTGCCTCCAAAGCCAGCTCATTCCTCTTTTGGATAGCTCTAATTATAAGGAAGTTTTTACCGATATCAAGTTTAAATCTGTCCCTTTACAACTTCTTTAAAAATCTTGAATTTTGTTGAAATTTGACTTTTTGGAGTCCAAAGTGGAGAGGGCTGGAACTCTGGCGATGTGTACTTGAAACAAGGATACTTACAACAAGGTGTTAACTCATTGGAATTGATGAGATGATAGTTCTTTAGTTCACATATATCTAGTATGATATAATGTTATAATCACTCTAGTTTGATATAATGATATAATCACTCTGGTTGGCATATACTTAGTATGTTGTAATGATATAATTGTAATAAGGTATTTAAGGGCTGAGATAACTGGGGACACAGACTGAGACAGATTGGGTCAGACTGTGACAGATACAAATTGTGAATGAAACACTAAAGACCTTAGACTCTATTCCTGATCATCCTCATGGTGACTATCCTGCTGAGACCAAGACCCAACTGAAGGAGCTTCAGAAAGCTAGCCCAGACATTACACAAAGGTTCGTCTAGATTGGTCACTTCTACCTTCACCAATTTTATTCATTCTTTCTCCAAAATAAAGAAAACATCTTGAATTCTAAACCATAGGTTTATTCTCAATCTAAACTAGAATTATCTATCTTAGCTATAATTACTTCTGAGTCTGAAAAAGCAACAGGTCGTTTGCATATTGGTATGTCTGGGAATCTAATCTGAGGGTAGAATTAGATAAAAGTGCTTTCTAAACAAAATGATGAGGGAGTCAATTAGAAAAGCCCTCTGGGGCTATGGAAGCATGATCATCATTAAACTATAATAAGCTGAAATATTACTTAAGGGGAAAAGAAAGAATAGGACATTAATTTCTTGATGACTTGGAGAATACAGTATTCTTGGATGGATTCAAACAGCTTGCTGACTTTTATTAGAAGAAAGTACAAACTACCTGAATTGAAAAGATTCACTTAATAGAACCAGATAAATCAGAATAACAAGGGATCTCAGTGTTCATCTCGTTCAATATGTATCCAAAAAGATTTGCCTACTATCAATCACATCATCACAGTACTATGATGACATGTCTTCATCCAGTGCTGCTTGAAGACCTAGAAGAAAAGGTAGTAACCCACTGCCTCCAAAGCCAGCTCATTCCTCTTTTAGATAACTCTAATTATAAGGAAGTTTTTACTGACACCAAGTTTAAATCTGTCCCTTTACAACTTCTACCCTTTCTTTCTGATTCTACTTTCTGGAATCAAACAAAACAAATCTAAAGTTCTTCTACATGACAGCCCTTGCAATATTTGAATACAACTATCATGCTTCACCATCTTCAATTCTTCATTTCTCTGGATTATGTATTTCCCCATTTCTTTCAACCAATTCTTATATAGCATAAACTCAGGATGTGGTCTTCAAGGATCCATTCCATCAGAGAAATAGAACGTGCTTTCTTTCCAAGGGTCTCCTTGAGGATGGGGAGCTGTCTTTTGCTTTTCTCATTACAAGAGCTTAGCACAATATATGGCACATATAGGATTTTAGAAAATGCTTATTGACTTATTGACTTGCTAGAGAAATCACCTTATATAATGGATTCACCAATACATGGTATGTTCCTTTTAAGATAAAGGTGCCCAGACAAGATGTTGTACATAATCAATAGCATAACCTCTTTCAGGAATATCACTGTGCATTCTGCATCTCAGGATCTTAAAATCCAGTCCAACATAAGTCTATAAACTGCTATCTAATTCAAGGAAACTATCAGTCTTTATAAAAGCAGTATGAGTGGGCCATAATGTATAGATAACTTGGCACAATACTTGCCTCCAATATAGATAGATAGATAGATAGATAGACTGGGCAAATCATGTAACCTCTTAGTACTTCAGATAGATCTCTAGGACCATAAATCTTAGAAAAAATGCTAACCACCATTGGATGAGGAAATTTCCTTATTTGGGAATTTTTATACTAGTGAAATCAAGATCCATTCCCAATACTTTAGTATATTAGACTATATTAAGGCCATATTTTCCCAAATGGTCAATGTTTTCATCACTTGTATATTCTTAATTCATTGATATATTCATTAATTCATTCAAATGATAAAGCGGGCCCAAAAGTCCGCTGAAGAAAATAATGTCTTTAAAAAAACAGAACTGTCCACATAGAAAAAGATGTACAAAATTTCACAAAAGAAAAGAATTATTTAAAAAGTAGAATTGACCAAAGGTAAAAAGGATACACAAAAACTCACTGAAGAAAATAAGTTCCTTAATGATTAGACTTAGGTAAGTAGAATTTATAAATGTAGTTGGAAAAAAAGTAAAATATTAAATTTTAAAAAGAGAGAATGCACCCAAAGCACTGTGAACTCTCTATCCACAATGTCATGCTACCTCTCTTCATTGGAATATTACTGTTAAAAATATGTGCTTTAGGAGAAGAAAGTAGCATAGAATCTTTATCAATTTTCCCAAATTTGATCTAGCTCACTCTTGTCCTTTTCAATTAATATCCCAGCTCAATACTCCTAAAGTGTCTTCCAAGACACTTTATTATTTATTATTTTTATTATTATTTTATTTTTTTTATTTTTTAGTATTATTATTTTACATTATTTTTATTTATTTATTGGTTATTATTATATTACAAATGAAATCAATGGACCATTCTTATGAACCTGTCATAATCTTGATTTTCAATGTACATTTGTGTTTTCTTTTATATGATTGTGAATCTCCCTGATAAATTGCTGTAGTATCAAGACCTTCCTTTTCAGGATGTTGTTGAATATCATAAGATCATAGCTTTAGAGCTAAAAGACACCTTAGTGATTATCTAATGCAATCTCCTTATTTTACAGATAAGGAAATTGAGGCCCAAATAAGGGAAGTGATTTGTCCAAGCTCAAACATTTAACGTAACTATAGTCTGATTTAATTGGAATTTAAACCACAATTTTCAGACACATATTCCCCTTTGTCCTTCTGTTTTCTTTTTATAGCATAATACCTCTGTAATATTTTGCCAATGAATTTGTACTCTCCACTATTATTCCTTTGGGCTTCCAAGTTCCTTTATTTAGCAAAGTAACAAAACGTGTGTTTGCTGAGGAAGTTTAGGAGACTTTTGTCTTCCTCTTGTTGTGACTGCTTTATGACTTTTACATTTTTCAAATAATACTTTCTTAACTTTTTTTTCATTTATTAGAATCAACAGAGCTTTTTTAGGAGATTGAAACAAAACTCTTGTAATTGTGTTCAGTGGCTTTTTCTCCCACTTGATCTTTCTTCCAATTTAGTTTTAATGGATCAGTGACCTGACTGCATGTAGACAGCATATTCTAAAATGGATTCCCACACAATTTCCCATCAATACATCATAATTTCAGTTCTTCTGATGTTGATGATGCTCATGCTCATTATACTCAGTATCTTCTGACTACTTTTGAAGAAAATATTCATGATATGGTGTGAAATATCTAAGCAAAAGACCAACCTTTAGTCTTTCATTTCTAATCACAAATGGCATTTCCAAATATATGCTTTTGCCATTCTCCACTGTGCCTACATTCCCAGTGAAGTCATAGTATAGTGAGATATGTATTGATTTGGGGAATACGATCTTCATGCAACTATTTCTTCATCCTCTGTAACAAGTATTCCTGTATGAGCTGCAACTATATTATGAAAGTATCCTGATCTCTATTAATCATATGACACCATAAAATTTTGGTTTTTGTTGCCACTGGCAGCACAATAAAATGGACTTTTCTAATACCCTTATTTGCCTTTGCAAGAAGACTTTTTAAGTTGTCCTGCCACTAAGCAGCAACTTCTATCATCAGCTTTTATTTGTTGCAAGAATATAAATACTGATACAGCCCAAGAAGCTCACATTCCAAATTTCTTCATTTTGATTTTTGAGCCAGATCTCTGGTTTTATTGGTGTAGGGAGTTCCCAGGAAGGAAATCCTTCTATAAAAGCAAGTCTGCACTTTCACTGAAACTTTTACCCTGAGAATTCTTATACCCTTTTCAGACTGTCTGTACACATTAATTTAACTGTTGGTTTGATCACTCGAGATAGAATAATTCTCAGTCAGAGTAAAAGTGACTTGCCCAAGTTCATACATACAGCCAGTATATAACAAAGGCAGGATTTGATTCAGGGATTCCTTTTTTGTTTGTATTTGTCTCTCCAGAACTTTAACACAGTGTCTAGAATAGAGTAAGTATATAATGAATGCTTTAATCTATCTATCTACCTATCTATATACATATATTTTTCTATATTTCTATGTAACTACCTATCTTTCTGTCTGTCTACCTTGATTGATCATACCAACAGTTAAATTAATGTGTGTAGACAGTCTTAACAGGGTATAATTATGAGATTCTTTAGTATCTTCTCCTGCTATTCTGAAACAGTCACAGAAAATCGAAGGGGACCAGAGTAGGGGGCATTTGGAGGGTTTTTTATTTCTTTTGAGAAGAAATATGGCATTTGGCCCATAATAGGTACTTGATAAATTCTTGTTGAATTAAAGTAATACCGAGATGCCCTTCGGGTCAGGAAAATCTGGATTTAAATCCTGCTTCTGACATACTGTTTGAATGATCCTGTATGTTACTTAACTCTCAGTGCCGAAGGCAACCCTTAAGACTATAATTTTCCTGTTTTTATGGAGGAATTTTTCCCCACTGGAAATTCTCTATAATAGTGAAATCACATGTCTTTCTTCCCCAAAAATCTTTCTTCTAAGTCTCAATGGCTGACAAATTTATTACCTGCCTTGAGGACACAGGATAACTACATTGAAAATGCCAGGGTCTTAGGCACAGTGGAGAATGGGAAAAATATATATTGGGAAGTGCCATTTGTGATTTAGCTCAGTCACTGCCAGGTCCCCCTGCCAAGTGTTCCCTCATAAAGCCAAACATCAGAAACATGGCACCATTGCCCATCAAAACCCCACTTAAAGGGCCAGATGCAAGAGAAAAAAGAACAACATGGTAAACAAGATATGACATGAATTCAAGGCCACTGTTTGCTGTGAAAATTATGCAGTTAGTTGATAGAACTCTGATATGCATTATTTTCTATATTTCTTAATGTTTTAAGAAACTCAAAAGAAAGATTTTTTTTAAAAATCTGAGGTGGGGAAAAGTGCAGAAAGTGATTTGTTCTTTTGTTCCTCAAGGTTTGGAAGGATTTCTTCTTTAATGTGATTTACGTGCAACCTATAAATAAGAAGGAATATCACAGAATTTCAGAGTTGAAAGAAAAGGCAAAGGTCAGTTAACTAGTTCTGAATCTATCTAAGTGTATTATTTTTAAAATAAATTCTATTGATATCTTCTGTTTTTATTTAACCTAAATTCCCTTCTATTTCCTTTCCTCTCCTTCTAATTGTACTTTTGACAATCCCAAATCTCTCCATCTTTTCCTATTAATGGTATTCCCCCAAGCTCTAAATCATAATACCTCACCTAAGTGGAGTACACGTACAGCAATTGAGACAAGAAACAGAACTTTTTTTAAGGCTTTGGAAGGAAGTTGTTAGTTCTTAATGTGACGGCTCCAGCGGGCTGAAGACTTGCATTGTGAAGTCCAGAAATTAGAATTTGTATTGACCTAGAAGCACGAAGTGTCACAGATTCCTGTGTAGATATGGTCACAATTTCTGACTTTTGAAGCGTGCTGTGCTCAGTTTGAGGCCTGAAGCAGGAAAAAGTTTGTAGTTGGAAAGCCCTCTGTGAAGGTGACAGTGATTCATAAAGGAAATGAATAATTGGAAGAGGAGGATGAGGAGGAAGAGGAGAAGGATGAAAAGAAGTGGTAGTAGTAGTAACAGTAGCAGCTGTAATAATAATAATATAGTAGCATTCATATACACTTTAAAGTTTGCAAGGCATTTTACAAATATCATTTTATTTTATTCTCCCAACAACCTTGAGAGATGAGATTCTCATAGATGAGAAAACTGAGGCAGGTGAAATGATTTACTTAGAATAACTCAGCTAATAAGGTCTGAGGCCAAATTTAAACTCATTTCTTCCTGACTCTAGGTCTAACATTCTATCTACTAATCACCTCGTCTATTAACTCTACTGCCTTCTCTCTATCAATTATTTCCTATGTATTTTGTTCATAGCATATTTGTACATATTTTATTTGCTATCTAGTTGTCTCTCCTAATAGATTTGAGGTCCTTGAGGACAGATCTTATTTTTTATATCCCTAACTCTTAGTTTAATGACTGAAACAAAGTAGGTAATTAATAAATGTTTACTGACTGACTAACTGTATGGATATAAATCTCATTTAAGAAAATATGATCTACTCTAATCCCATAGCACCTATCTACAGGTCTCAGATGACACAACCTTAATCATCATCCCAGAATTGTTTTCCCCAGGACATGAGACAGGAATATTTTGCTAAGAACAAAATTGGGCTCAGATTTTCTGAGTGTTGTAGCAGTTCTGAGCTGTGTCTGCTCTCTAGTCAAGAAGTAGCAATATTCTTTTATGTACAGAAGCAATTTTAATATAAATGACAAATCTAAAAACTGCTTCTTTTGTATTTATTTCTAAAGAATTTTGGAATTTGGTTGTGAGGGTATAAAGGTAATACGTCTAAGAATAACTGGATTTAACAAGAACCTAAGATGGACAGACTATCACAACAATGACTCAATTTCATTTGTGAAAGTGAAAGAATAAGGATCAAGCCTATGATTCTATTGATATAAAGATTTCTGGATAAGGACTTTTTTTTCCTATTAATGCAGGTTTTCTCCAACTTAGCTGCCCAGAAAATATACATGTCATGTGACTTGGCCAGGTTTACATAGTTTTTATTTGTCTAAGGAAGGTCTTGAACCCTGGATTTCTTGATTCCTTAAGATTGTTTTTTATACATCACACCACAATCGAAGGTTTGTAAAAATGACTTTCTGCTATACTTAGGCATTTCAAATCCCTCAAATTTTCCTTTCTGGATAGTTGTGTCCATCAAGAATCTGAAATCTATGTTTTGAATGAATTCATATGTATAATGGGTATCTTATTGTTTGCCTTCTCAGTGGGTGGAGAAGGGCCTGAATGGAGGGAAGAAAGTTATAACTTGAATATTTTAAATATTTTAATTTAATTTAATTTTCATATTTTTCATTGAAAAAATAAAAGAAGTTTGAAGTTTGCCATCTCAGAGTAATCAGGTACCTTCTGATACTGATATTATTGTCCTTTAGGGTTTAGGAATGAGTATTGACAGTCAGGAAAAGTTCTGCTATATTTAAGTACCTAGAAGTGCCATGAAATGTTGTCATCAGTGACTGATTTACCACACATAATTAATGTAAATACTATTAGATGATACATTTCAGAAAATGGGATTGAGATGGTGTTTAGGGCAACTAACAGCCGCATTTGTTACTAGTGCAATAATACAGACAATATAGAAATTCAGAGAAGAAAACAACAGATGTCCTAAAATTTCTTTAAGCCTGGATGCATGCCTAGAATTTGGGCCCACCCAAGAAAATAAAAGACAGAATAACTCACATTAGTCCTTGCTTTTTTTTCATTCTTTTCAAAATTTATTTAATTCATTTTTTATTCATTCTTTTTAAAATTAATTTTCATTTATCCTTTACAAGTGCCAAAATGCTTTCTTTACAATGACTCCATAAATTAGGTAATCTGTGGTTATTTCCATTTTGCATTTGAAGAAAAATAGGCACATAGAGGTAATTAACTTGTCTGTGGTCATGGAGATAATAAATAGCATTATCAGATTTGAACTTGAAACTCCTTACTATAAGGCCAGACCTCTTCCCATCATACCAGTCTGCTCTAAATTTATCTGGACCTCAATTTATCCAAAGGTAAAAATGGAACAGAGGTGCTATGCTGTCATTTGAAATGTTCACATGGCACCATTTCCATGAAACAGAAACCATTGTAACCCTCTACAAAAAATGAAGTTGGGAACATCAAAAGGTGTATTCCAAAGTAATTGCCTCTTTTTCACTGAGCTTAACTGGTCTCAAATAGAATAAGGAATGGAAAAGCTGCTTCCCCTAAAAAATAATTTGTTCTCTTCTGCAACCTTTCCAGAAGAGTTTGTGACAACTTTGATTGACTGCATCAACAACCACCCTGTAGACTTTTCCCCAGCAATCCCCTCTGCTAATTTCTAAAATCAAATTCAGAGAGCATAATCTCTCTCCTGGACGTCATTGCCATGTTACCAAATGATTATTATATATATTAAAATGAATGAACCATAGATATCTCAAACTCAACATTTCTAAAACAAAACTCATCATGAAATTACCCATATTCTTCACTCTCCCTCACCCAGTTATGCATTTAGTTATGACTTATGATTTTGAACTCCATACATCTTTTACATCCATATCCCATCCTGAAATTAGCCTCTTTTTATTTTGTCTCCATTTTATTTATGTTTATCAGTGTGTTTTATTTTCCCCATTAGAATGTTACCTTCTGGAGGTTAGGGACTATTTTCTCTCTTTTGTTCTCTAGAACCTAGTACATTCCCTGGAACATTTCAGATTCTTAATAAATGCTTGTGTAGTGATTAATTAATTGACTGATTGCAAAATTGTGACAGGTGAGGGAGCCTGGGAAGAAATCCAGACACATCTTCCCTGTGGGACCTTTGATTATTGGTAGATCACATAATACTAAAAGTTTACTGACTGAATTATATGTCAAATGCTTTATGATTATTTCCAGGGCTATCTAATAATGTATTTAAATGGGTAATTGGCTCACTAAGTACTTGACCAGAAGAGTCTTCTGTACCTAGACTAAAAATTCTGTTAGGTCATGTATGCATCCTAAACGTTTTTGGAGATGTTCAAAAAGATTTTTGTTAAGAGATTTTCCAATAGAATATAAGTTTCCTGAGAGAGGAATGGTTTCTTCGGTTTTTGGCTTAGCATTCCTAGAACCTGGCAAACTGTCTGGCACATAGTAGGTGCTTAAATGTCATTGAGTTGAATCGAATTGTAGAAAATGAAAACAACTAGGAAGCATTATGACTCTGGGAGATGAGGAAAAAGAAACTTTGGAGTCTGCTGATCTTGAGTTGCACACCTGCACTCTTATTTACCACTTTTATCACTTTGTACAAAAGGTAAATGTTATAGTGAGTGCAGAATGTCAAACACAAATACAAGAATTACTAATCCATACAGAAGAATCCCTGTGGATGACGTATCAATCTAGAAACTAACATATCATATTATTTTCTTATTTGCTTTCTGAAACATATTCCCATACTTTTTAATCTGATTTGGGTTGCATTTAGGAGTATTCAATCCATATGATCAGCAACTCCAGTGTGATGAATAGAAAGTTGGTCTCAGAGGAGGGGGACCTTGGTTCAAATCTTCCCTTCATTTAATACTGGCTATTTGACCCTAGGCAAGTCCCTTAACCTTCCAATAACCTAAGAAATTTTCTAAGACTATTAGTTATAAAGGGAGTTTTCTCCCTCAAAACCAGATTCTTTATATCAGTGAACTCTCAGATCCAGTCTTCACATTAGGTAACTCATTTAGTCTGTCTTATCTTAATTTCTTCATTTTTAGAATAAGATGATTAGACTAGATGGTCTTCTGAGATCTTTTTTATCTCCTCTGAGAAAAAGAAATTACCCCCAATGTTTTTGAATCAAGATTATTGACTTTTGCCCAAAGAAAATGAGGATGACTTAAATCTCATTTCTTGACCCAGACATTTTTATCACACTGTACCCTTCTTTCAAAAGTCTTCCTTGGCCTTCATACTCCTCTTCATTGGTAGCTTTTTTCGATCATTGAGCACTTTTAAGGGAACTGTACTATTCAGGGATTTTTTTTCATTCTCTTTATGTCATTTTCTTGATTTAAAAGATCTGAACAGGTCTAGCTAATTATACCAAGCATTAAAAAGGACTCAGAGAACACTTTTGTCATGAGCCTGATTAAATTAATCTCCTACATGCTCCCATAGCACCTTTCCTGTATATATTCTCTACTCTTCATCTCTTTTACCCATTCTTTTTTCCTATTTTCACTCCCTCCTCTTTCTTGCTCCTTCTTTATTCTCTTCTATTCATTCCCAGAATGTTTCTCAGACCTATTCAAGACATGCTCCCTTGGATTCAAGATGCACTTAATTGCTTTAAGGACAAAATTCCAGTTCTTCCTTATGCAGTATGACCTTAGACAACTCACTTCACCCCTCTGGACCTCAGTTTTATAATCTAAATTGTATGGTGGGTTGGACTAGATACCAATGAAGTCCTTCTTGTTTATATCTAGGATCACACAAAGTCCTCCTTTATATAACATGTGATCATAATTCTCCAGTTTTCTGATAGTTTATACAATATAATATATAGTGATACTTTTATATATGATATATATTACAAACACATATACTCTTAAAACTTCAATTTAGGGAGTCATGTAACTGAATGTGGGAGTAGTAAAAAGTTTGACAACAGTAAAAGATTTCTGAGTATTCTGTGTCCTAATTTAATTTTTATGTAATTTAATTCTTTATGTAAAAAATAAACAAATATATCTATCTCACTAGTGTGCAAATTTGCTTTCCTCTTTAATAAGTGACAAAATTATATGTATGCCAGAGAATTATTTTAAAACAAATTTCTTTATGACTTGTTATCAGTAAATGTTTGATTCGTATGCCCATTTTATGTTCCTATATACCTTAGGTCATGTAAAAATTTGTAAAAATCATGTAAAAATGTGAAAAAGTTGAAGAAGTTCTAGTACAGAGACAGATATGTGTGTCTTTTGTATGCATGTTTCTTTACATATGTGTGTATGTATGTATGTTTGTATGCTTGCCACGTGCATGGGGAGGAGGCACTATAAGAATAGGAATAATTTGAGAGGAAAGCACGAGAAGGCAGACATGAGCACTCTACCACAGAATCTGCAGACTGTTCAGTCCAGCCCAACCCAAATTCTCAATAGTGAAGCGTCCTTTGAATCCAGTGGAAGGAAAAAAATATATAAACCTCCTTCATCCTTTCTAGCAACCTAACTGCAGTATTTTTTCTGGTTTAGAAGTTCAAGTCAATTCACCACTGTTTATGGAGTCAAGCAATGCATGAGCCTCAATGAGGGTCAGGAAAAAGTGTAAGATCTGAGCCTGCCCTCACATTTTTGATATTTTTGATGAACTATATGTGACTGCACATATCTATCATAGATTTGTGAGGGCTAATAATAGATCCAGGAGAGATTGCCCAGAAATCCCCAGAAACCACTATGTTAATCCACATCTAAGGCTCAAACCAAAGCAAAAAATATATATATACATATATATGTATGTGTGTGTGTAATACACACACACACAACTCTTTAACTCCTCCTTAAAGATAAACCACAACTTTAAACTGACCCCAGTGAAAAACAAAAGCAGAATAAATGCTAGGATGGACAGCATGGGATAGAATCTATGGAGATATAAAAATCAATTTATGAGCAGATAATTCATTTTTCAGCCAGAGAATACACCTGCCTCTCTCCTTTGCCTGTCTCTTGCAGCAGGGAAACAGGCTGCTCTGTTCTGAGCCTAGGAGAACCAGAACCAGCCAAACAAAAATTAAAAAATTAACTTCAGGATATTTTCATAAATTCTGCCTTTCATTTCTATTTAATTTTTGTTTATCTTTTATGGAAAGATGTCTTTGCCTTGGGCATCGAGTGGGAGAGGGGAAATGATGAGGATAACAGTTCCAGACATCTATTTGTATTCTTTGGGTCCATTAACCAACATCCTTACACCTTACTCTCCCCCACATATTCTATGATCTACTAACATTGGCCTTCATGCAGCTCCTCAAACTTGACATTTTGTCTCCAAACTCCAGGAAATTTTCAATGGCTCTTCCTCAGGCCTGGATTCTCCTTTTCAGCTCTACCTCCTGGATTCCTCCTATTCCTTGAAGTTCCAACTAAAGCTTTGCCTTCTACAAGAAGCCTTTCCTCGTCACCCTTGATGTTAGTGCTCTCCCTCTCTTGGTTATCTGAATTCATCCTGCTTGTGCATATCTTTTTCATGCTGTCTCCCCCCATTCAGTCATGAACTTCCAGAGAGTAAGGACTATTTTACTTTACTTTGTATCCCTAAAACTTACCATACTGTCTGGAACATAGTAGGAGCTTAACAAATACTAGTTGATTAACATAACAGGAAGAAATGAGAGATGCAAAAAAGGATAATCAGAATACCATATAACAAGTGTGCTGAGGTAAATAGCATTACTTGGGACTCGTTGAGTCTTCATGGCTCCGAAAATTGTATCGCAGATAGAAATTGTATGGCTAGGTTGGGAAAACATTAGTTTAAAATCTGTACAAAATGAACAAAGTGAAGGAAACAAAACCATAAGGACAACTCTTGTAATAATCACAATAATGGAAAATAAAACAACATTAAAAGGCATTAGTGTGGCCTAGTAGAAAGATTTCTAGAACTGAAGTCAGGCAGGACCTAAGTTTAAATCCCTACTCAAGACATTTACTAACTGCAATCCCAACCAAATTGTCTAACCTCTCTGTCTCAGATTCCTCGTCTATTAAAGGAAGGGGCTGGATTTAATGGCTTCTAGGTTCCCTTCCAACTCTAAATCTAGGAACTTTGAATTCAGCTTGAGTGCAGTGGCCCACCTTGGTTCCAGAAGACCATGACACATTTCCCTACTTTCAGTAGAGAGGTGGTAGAATACAGTTATAGAAATGATACAGGCTGTCAAATTCAATTGCTGTGAGGATTTGTTTTGCTCAATTTCCTTATTCCAAGGGAATAGTCAGCAAGTACTATACTGGGAAGAAAGAATGATGAAAAAGATGAAAAGCATAAATAAAGCATTGGGACATTGATTTTCAATGTGTGATTTGTGTTTGAAGAAACAACCAGCTTTCCTCTGATATAAAGAAGTCTATGATCTCCTTCATTCAAACAAGATTACTTCTAGGTTTTATATATATATATACACATACACACACACATTCACACACATTATATATAATATACATATACATGTGTAGGGGAACATCAGCCCAGGCAGGGACTTTGGGTCTGAGACTAGGAGACTGGGGAAGCATGGGTAAAAAAATGATATATAAAATTGTTGGTTGGCGTGCCTTTTTCAAAAGTCCTATTAGTTTTGATTTGAATATTGTGCTAAGTGTGGTAGGACAGATAAGTAGATGAATAGGATGTGAAACATGAGCCAGTCTAGGTTAGTCAGATATGATGAGTGGGCTAGATAAATTGTCTTGTAATTGCCCACTAATCAAAACCATTCAGCATTATGACAGGAGTTCCAAAACAGAGTTCCTTAGGGACTTGGGCATGATTTCTATAGATATAATCAGGGCTAGATGATATTGATCCAGGTGAGAGAAATGATTAGAAAGATATCAAGATAGCCTTTCTGATAGGGGGGCACAATGGATAGGGAATTAAGCCTGGAGTCAACATCTGAATGCAACTCCACCCTCAAACACTTACTAGATGTATGCTCTTAGGAAAGTCACTTAATCTCTATGTACCTCAGTTTCCTCATCTGTAAAGTTGAGATAATAATTGTACCTGTTTCCAGGGGTTGTTGTGAAAGTGATACAAGATAATGCAACTATTAATGTATGTTTTAATTATTTGTATATATGCCATCCTCCCCACATATCTTTAACTCTTAGATTGATTTCATTGTTTCTGTAGGACTTAGAAAAATACTTTGCACACAGTATACATTTAATAAATGTTGCTTTAATTAAATTGAAGTTTAATTATAGGCTACTTTCATACTTGCTTTATTTTCAGTCTTCCATTTAAATAATTTGATCCCTGTATCCTAATTTACTCTCTGAATCAAATCTGCTCCAAAGGTTGATTTAGCTCCTTAATCTTTCAAGCACAGATATTTGCTTATTTAATTATCATTGAATAGATATAAAATGAGTTCAGCTTATTAGTAAAATAATAAGATATAGAATATTGTGGAACAAATTCCTGAGAACTGGGGTTATTTTTACCTTTCATTTTATCTGCAAAAAGCCCTTTTAGCTTTCCTGAAATAAAGCAAATTATTGAATGAATGGCAGGCTTCAAAAAAATTATGTATTCCCTGATTCCAATTCATGATTACATTTACCTTTTAAATATCAAGCCACATTCTCTCAACCCAGTAAACTGATCTGTAGGGAATCTTCCACTGGAAGACATCAGAATGGAATCCAATAAATTTTTGTAGAGTAAAATATTAGCTCCTTGAGGACAAGGGCTGTTTCATTATTTTTTTTTTCCATTTTCACATCCCCAATACTCATCATAGTACTTTGAAAATTATTAAACAGATATTTCTTAAATGTTTATTGAATTAAACACAATTCTGTCTGGTAGGAGAGAAAAACTGATTTTACTGGCAAATTTGAGCTACTTTTATTATAGTAATAACTAATTTAACTAATCCATTGTTATTATGATCAGGAAGGCATGGCAGCTGATGTGAAAGAAGAGTAGGAGAGCAGCTCATGGCAGGAACCCTCACAAAAGACATCACTGGCTTCTTTGATACTCATAATACTGATAAGAGAAACACTCATACTAATTAATCCAAACCTTCTGAGTTGAATCTCTTAAGCTGGCTCTTCCGCTGGGCCTGCAGAATTGAGCATAATGCAGTATACTGACAGAAATAAAGAGGGGTGAGATTTCTTTATGTCCCAGCAGTATTGTTCTGACAAATATATTTCTATTTTTGTATTTGCTGCTTGTTTGTGGTGTGTGTGTGTGTGTGTGTGTGTGTGTGTGTGTGTGTCCCTAAGCTCTTAAACATAGAGCACACCAAAGATTTAGGGTAAAAAAGACTGGACAAGATAAGTGACAGCTTTGTCCTTGACTATACGTTCTTTCTAAGCCATTCTTAATTCCTGTAAGACAGAGGTTGCAGAACCATGACAAAACTGTTGGAGAAAACAGCCATTAAAAACTGCCATTTTGTTTTCAAATTGTCCCTTCCCCTGTTTAATGGACAGCAATAGATGCACTCTAAGAACTACTAGGTACAGATTAAAAGTCACATCAATCTTAACAAGTCCATAAGAAGTGTAATGGAAGGGGGAAGAAATGAAACATCCCTCACTTTATTTCTAAGTGAAAAAATCACTCTTATTAGGGAATTAGGCACATATCTCTAAAACTGGAAGAGATCCTAAAAGCCACCAATTGCTTATTCTACATATGAGGAAACTGAGGTTCAGAAAAATCAAGTGACCTGCCCTATATCACATAGACAGTAAGTCTGAGGGTAAAACTTGACTCTGGATCTTCCTAAATCCAAGCCCAATGTTCCACTTGCTTTACTATATGGTCTTTCTATGTTAACTTTTGTAATCTATTATTTATAAACTGAGGTAAAGGAATTCTCTGTAATAATAGTTGACATTTATACAAAGCTTTAAAGCTTTCAAAGTGATTTCCAAATATCTTTTTTGTCTACACAATAACTCCGGGAGATGAATGCTATTATCATATCCGTTTTATAGATGAGGAAACTCTGGCAGATGGAGATTAAGTGACTTGCCCAAAGTTGTACAATTAGTAAATGCATAAGGTTGCATTTCATCTTACTTCTTCCTAACTCCAGGTCTAGCACCCTATGTGCCAGCTAGTTGTCATGATGTGATCCTTTCAGTATAAAATACAAAGGTCACCATGAGGATCTTGAGGAACTGTTCTAATATTATTTCTCTTATAAGAAATTTAATCTCAGCATCATATTAACCTCTCTAAAAGTTCTCTTTCTACTTTAGCATGGGAGTGATCTGGATTCTAGAAAGGAAGGTGAATGGAGTCTGAACTCTTGTTCTTACCAAACAGGGAAAATGCTCATGTCGACCAAATAATTAAGTGCATGTCTATTATCCAGGGATCAGCCTGGAACAATACAGAAAAGTTCATTGCCAGAAGGTTGGCTACCAGATAAGAAATTTTTTGGCCAAGGCAATGCACAAAATAGAAAAACAGAAGAAGGTACAATCTGCTTCATTGGACAATGTCCCCACAATGACAAAAACATGAATCCTTCAAAGTGTCAAAGAACACTGATGAAAATCTTTGGCTTCAAATGAAATAATTCATCTGGTCATGTCTTTTTCCCCAAAGGCACTTTTTCTCTTTGTACACATTCACACATACACACACACAAAAACTGATGATTTGATACAAAGAGACTTGTATGCATAATGTTCAGTCCTCTCTATTAAATTATCAAAGCTGAAGGGGAATGGGAGTCTTGGTAGAAATATGACTCTTGTATTTATTCTACCAAGATTCCTACTAGAGTTGATGAAAATAAATGGAACTACAATCTTGCAAAAGTATACACCATGAACAAATGAGACCCAAACAGAAAGAAAGAAAGAAGAAGAGAAAGAGAGAGAAAGAAAGAAAAAGAAAGGGAGGGAGGGAGGGAGGAAGAGAGAAAGGAAGGAAGAGAGGAAGGAAGGAAGAGAAAGAAAGAGAGAGAGAGAGAAAGAAAGAAAGAAAAGGAGGGAGGGAGGAAGAGAGAAAGGAAGAAAGGAAAGAAAGAAAGAAAAAGAAAGGGAGGAGGAAGAGAGAAAAGAAGAAAGAGAGAGAAAGAAAGAAAGAAAAGGAGGGAGGAAGAGAGAAAGAAAGAAAAAAAGAAAGAAAGAAAGAAAGAAAGAAAGGAAAGAAAGAAAGAAAGAAAGAAAGAAAAAAGAAAGAAAGAAAGAAAGAAAGAAAAAAAGAAAGGGAGGGAGGAAGAGAGAAAGGAAAAAAGGGAAAGAAAGAAAGAAAAAGAAAGGGAGGGAGGAAGAGAGAAAGAAAGAAAAAGAAAGAAAGAAGAAGAGAAAGAAAGAAAAGGAGGGAGGAAGAGAGAAAGGAAGGAAGAGAAAGAAAGAAAGAAAGAAAGAAAGAGAGAGAAGGAAAGAAAGGAAAGAGAGAAAAAGAGAGAAGAAAAGAAGAAAGAAAGAAAGAAAGAAAGAAAGAAAGAAAGAAAAAGAAAGGGAGGGAGGAAGAGAGAAAAGAAGAAGAGAAAGAAAGAAAGAGATATAAAGAAAGGAAAGAGAGAGAAGGAAAGAAAGGAGAGAGAGAGAAAGAGAAAAGGAAAGAAAGGAAAGAGAGAAAAAGAGAGAAGAAAAGAAAGAGGGAAGGAAGGAAGAAAAACACATGAGATTTTGACTAACACCAATTTATTCAACCTCACAGCCCAATTTTTGGGTTTGTCAATGAGTCTGCACAACAGAAGGTGAAATAGAAATTTGACAATTAACTTTTAACAAAGAAATTGGAATTTTTAGTAATTAACATTGCTCAAATTAAACAGATGATTGCCATCTCGGAGAGCAATATTGAAATCTTCCACTTCAAACCTTTCCATAAGCTATCCTGAATGGCCTCCCTTCTTAATGCTGCCCCTTAGATTCCTGTGACCTTTGAGCCTCAACCATATAGGAAGCCTTCCTTGATTCCACTAGTTGTTAAACTTTCCTAAGATTGTCTGGCATCTAAAATGTTTTGACTCTGGCATCTGGCTAATATTATTTTATAGGAACATGTCATTAAAACTCAAAAGTAAGACTCTATCAGTCTAACCCTCTAACCCATACAGATGGGGCACTAAAGCCTAAAAAAGTTAAAGGATTTGCCTAAGCTCACCAAAAAATGACAGTTTGGATTTGAATCCAGTCCCTCTGATTACAAATCTGGTGTTCTTTTCCATATAGTATGTTGAGTATTTTTTCCCATCATGCCATGGTAACATGATGGTTCCTGAATATCTCCCCTAATGTTCAGCAGACTTCAAGAGCAATGGTCATTTTTGTCTCCAGCACCTAGTATATTCCCTTGTACATGTAAAGCCCCTTACAAACCTTAAAGCATTCTATAAATGTTAGTAATAAATGTTTATTGAATTAAAATGTTTTGATAAACCTACCAATAATTCCTAACTCTGTTGGGTTTTAATGTGATATATAGTAGAAACAGCAATAGTTTTGTCGTCAGAGCCTCTCAGTCTGAATCATAATCCAACAACTACCTGAGGGACTTTGGACAACAATTTGATTAGGTTAGAGGCATTCCGAGATCATTCTAACTTTAAATTCTATGGCCTGTGATTTCTCAATGAATGATAAATTTTGGAAAAATAAAAAAGAAATTAGAAAAGGAAAAATAAAATAAAACATACTTTTCTACGTTGTTATGAGGAAAAACCTTTGAAAAGACAAATTTGAAAAGATCACTTAACAATTTTTTTGATTTTTCTTTTAATGGATCCAAATGTTTCTATCCCTTAAATAGGGGTGGATTCCAAGATCAACCTCCTATGTCTTTTGTTCTCCATTCCTTTGTCATAACTCTCATCCTCTCCTGATTTCAAACATCATCTCCACAAACAAAATAATCTGTTCTGAGATTTATTCCAACATTTTTCAATATAAGCTGGACAAATCTCTTTGAACTGACTCCAGCCAGCATCTTGTACTGTATAAATATACTTGTTTTCTTTTTTGCAAGGTGATTGGAGTTAAATGACTCACCCAGGGTCACACAATTATTGTGTTAAGTATCTGAAATTGGATCTGAACTAAAGTCTCCTGACTTGAGGGCCAGTTCTCTATCCACTGCACCATTTAGCTGACCCTGTGTCAATATGTTTGAAAGGCAGTAGGTGACACAGAGGAAAGAGTGCTGGGTCTCAAGTCAAGACTTGAGGTCAAATTCAATTAATCTCAGACACTAGTTGTATGCAAAGTCACTTAACCACTGCTTGCCTCTGTTTCCTCATCTATAAACTAGGGTTGATTACAGAACCTATCTTCAGGATTGTTGTGAGGACCAAATGAAATAACATTTGTAAAATACTTTGCAAATCTGAAAGTGTTATATTAATGCTAGCTATTATTGTTATTAATAATTAATCATAATTAATTGACATATAATTATTAAATTAACCAATGTAAATATAATATAATAATATTAAATTAATAAATAATAATTATTTTATTATTCTTATTAAATTGATTAAGAACAATAAATAAAGGATTTGGATCTTGTAAATGAGGCAACTCTCTGCAATGTATGGTCTGAGAGAATTGAAAGGCTAAATGCTAGTAGATGTCTGAGGCAGGACTTGAACACAGGTCTTCTTGCTCTGAGGTCAGCTTTCCATCCACCTGGACGTGCTGCCTTTGGATAAATAATCAGTCATCATATCTGACTTTTATATAGCTCATCAAAGTTTTCAAAATTCCTTTAAATTTACCATTTTATTTGATACAACAGTCTCATGAAGGTAGTGGGGATCATTATCCCCATTGTACAGATGAGAGAGCTGAGCCTCAGAGTAGCACCCTGAGAATATGGGATCTGACATTTCTATGGCTCCGGCCTGACCCCTGAATGCCTTTCAGATCTCTTCGATTGTTTGGAGGCAGGTGTCTGAGCATCTGCACAAAAGGCCCAGCTGAAAGATGCTCCGGCCCCTAGAGAAATCGGCCATTGCCGAACTTCAGACAGTGCTTGGCTCATTGACTTGCTTTTTATTGTGTGTTCCCTGAAAGTCTGCTTATCTCAGCAACTTTTCTGATCTTCTTTACTAGGGAGACTTAGGGGGGGGAACAAAAGGGGATAATACACCCATTCTCTTCAATAATTAATTACTCCCCAAAATATAGTTGAACTGACAGAAGCTTAGCTGAACTCAGGCATCCTATTGTCTTTAGGCTTTGTTGCCTGCTCCTGTTTGGCCCCAAAAGCAGGTTTTTGGGGCTTTCACCATAGATTTTCTGTAGTCTGTCAATTGGAAGATTTCTTTTTATAAACCCCAAGCCTCCCTGTACAATTCTCCCTTTCAAAGGGGAACTAAAGGAGTGGTTTTTTTATCTCCCCTCAGAAGATTTTTGCTTTTCGCATGTTATTTTTACTACCAGGTTTGGTCATTCACATAGCCGTAAGATCTGGGTCCTCCACAAAAAGATGATGTGCTAAAAATATCTTCTTTGATAATAATCTCTGCGTTTACAGAACTGGGTAGGAAGATGGTTCACAAGGAAAAAAATTAAGTATCTTTCCTTTTCTTCTCATTTTCATCCTGAGGTAGCTAAGTATAGAGTAGATAGAGCACTGGACTTGGAGTCGAGGAAATGACTTCTGGCCTTTCTGGCCCCGAGCAAATCATTTGATAGCTCCCAGCCTCAGTTTACTCATCCAAAAAAAAAAAATAAGTATAATCACATCTACCTCCAAGATGATTGTATCACATGAAGTAAAATAGGTGCTATATAAATATTCTGGAGAAAATAAATGGCAACAATTTGATTTCACAATTTGAGGGTCATTGTCTGATCTTATTGCATTTTAAGTGTCTGTTAGTTATGTCATCTTCATGTTGTAAAATGGATAGAGAGCTGGACCAGGAGTTGGGAAGATCTGAGTTCAAATTCTCCCTTTAACTCTCACAAGCTGTGTGATCATGGGCAAACCAATTAACCACTCTGAGTCACAAGTAATGCTCTAAGATTTGGAGGGCTATACAGTGTAAGAGACAGAGTCCTGCATTTGGAATCAAAGAACTTCCTTCCTTGTGACTTTCAGTCTGCCGGTTGTTTTTAATTCTGGCTCTTCTCCTTCCTACCTGTGACCTGTCACATCCTCTCTAGGTCTGTTTCCTCATATGTAAAATGAAAAGGTTGCATTACATGACTTCTAAGGTTCCGTCCAGCTGGTATTTTAGCATCCTAAGATCCATTTTTTAAGTTCTAGACGGGTTATGATTTCTCATACACACAAAACCAATGTATCCATGTAGCAATGGATTGCCATTGTATTTGTATTCTTTTTATCTCTTCATAATTGATCTTTACTCCCTAGATTTTAGCCCTTAAATGCAAACACCAGGTTTGTTTGATTCTGTGTCTCTCCCCCCAAACCCCAACTCTCCATCCTTCTGCCCACAGCCAACAAAATGAGTTGGCAATGGTAAGTGTTATCACCCAAGGCTTTGGAGTAAAGCAGCTCAAGAAACATGGGTTTAAGTCACAACTCAATCATTTGCCAACTTTGTGAAGAGCAAAGAAAGAGTTTTCCCCTTAATTTTTTCCCTGAGACAATTAGGGTTAAGTGACTTGCCCAGGATCGCACAGCTAGGAAGTGTTAAGTGTCTAAGACACAGAACTCGGGTCCTCCTGACTTCAGGGCTGGTGCTCTATCCACTGCACCACCTCAATTTTCATATAATATGATGCAACTTAATGAAACAACTTCATGATTTGGAATCAAGAGATCTGAATTCAAGTGCTGCCTCTATGACTCTACCATTCACTATCTGGGAGACCCAGGGACATGAGATTTCACCTCTCTGGACTTCATTTTTCTTATCTGTCCCTAGAAGACTTCTGAACACCCTTGCAGCTCTAATAGGTTTTTCTAAAGTCTCTTCCAGATCTAATATTCTCCTCTGTTTCTTTTCAGTTTCAGGTAATTGGAGATGACAAGATGATGCTCTTTCAAGATAGATGATCTCCACAGTGTCTTTCACCTCTAGATTTATGATCTTTAGAATGAGGGAAACAATGGATAGTGGGTATGATATTAAAAAGACCATTTTAACCCTTTTCTTTATTCTGACAAATGTTTCCAATATGTGGATGGCTTGAGAATTGAAGAAATTTGAGCTTTTTTGTTAGAATATAGGAAAGGGAAGATATTTGGGGAAAATAACCACTGAACAATAGACTTGTGCAAAAAGCAGAAGTATCAGTGATTTTTGTATTCACATTCTATTTTTTAAAATCTCCTTCTTCATTGATTCTCTACCTGTCTAACCTGTGAGAAAAGGGAGTCAGAGAGCAGACCCAAAGTCTGTGTGGGTGTCCCATCCTTAAAAATCAAACCCCAGGAATTGTTCTTAGCAGGGTTATGCAAGGAGCCCCTAGCTTTATACTGATCACTTTAAAAATCAAATGCAATGATTTCTGGTGGTGGGAGGAATTATAGAGACAGGAAGGAGACAAAAACCTAACAGAAAGAGCACTACAGATTCAACCTCAAAAGCAACAAGGCAGCAGCCCGGGAGGGTAATGCCTTCACAGCATCTTCTCTCCCTCCCCCCCAACTTCCCTTCCTCCTTTTCTCCCTGGTTCCTTTCTTCTCACTATCCCTTCTGGCTCTTTCCAGTTTCAGACACTCAGAACAAACAAACAAACAAGTCTTTCATTCCCCCCTCATTGTTTTCTTCTCTTAGCTTCAAGCTAGCTGTCAGAGCTGGATAAGCCACAGCTTAGAAGCGATATTAATTTTCACCAACCCTTTTTTTAATACACTATCTCCTTCCCCACCTCCACCACTGTGATAAATCAATCAGCGAACAAATTTGTTTTTGAAGACTTAGACATATTTGACGTGGAACAAAAAATTCCACTCGTATTGCTTGGCTCCTGAGGGAAGAAATAGGGGCAAAAGGTAAAAACTGCCAAGAGGTAAATTTAAGCTTGATATAAATGAGGGAAGCCCAATTCCCTGTCAATTGCAGTTATATCAGGGCTGAGTGGGTTGCCTCTGGAGGTAGAGGATTTCCCATTACTGGAGGTCTTTGATAATCAGCTGTCGAGTGTGGTATAGAAAGGGGAAATTTTGAAGATTTGGATTAGACTAGATGGTCACTGGGGCTCCTTCCAACTCTGAAATTCTGATATTCCATAACCATGTTGTTCTCTTTTTTCACATAGGAGCAATCAAAGCTCAATTGATTCCATGAGATGAATCAGCTGGAATCTCCCATCTGCAGCACAGACCATATTGGTCCGAACACTACATTTTCCTGAAACATAAAACCGGTGTGATTCCATCTGTTGTCAAGAAAGTGCTGACCCACCTTTACCCCACGCCTGTCTATAGCATATCTTTCCTCCCTTCAAAGAAGAGTTATTGTCCAGGAGATCAGGTGAAAAGAAAGAAGAAAAAAAATATCCTGATCAGACACAAAGAAGGAAGTGAAGGCTGCATTTAAAAGGGAATAGGAAAATGAAGTGTGTGTGTGTGTGTGTGTGTGTGTGTGTGTGTGTGTCGGTTTCCTAGGTTACAGGTAATGGGCAAAAAGGAGAGGAGATAAGAATATTTGAAACTCAAATATCAAGAAAGAGAGAGCGAACAACGGATGGAAAAAGAGGAAAATAATTAGGGAATTAGCAAAGTGAACAGGGTAAATGAGGAAATTATCTTGAGCATTGAATATGAAATTAAACACTCCAACTGAAGCCAGAGAATGCCAGGCAGAAGGGTTTTGTTTTTCCATGAATGACATCAATATTTTGCTTCTACCTTCAGTTTCCCTTTGCCAGTGGAGACCTGGCCAGCAAAAAGGTGGGGGGTGGGGGGGATGGGATGGAACCAATTTATTAGAACATGGAACAGCCCTTCAATTACCACGAAACTCCAGCCAGGTATGGCATAATAGAAAAGTAATAGGATGTGCTGGAGAGAGGAGTTCTGAAGCCCTACCGAGATGAGGTCAAAAAGCTTTTTCTCCATGTTTTTTAATGATGCCTTGAGACCAGCTGTCAAACTATAGCTTAAGAAGCCTGTTAATCTGTCATGGCAATATGGTGGGGACAGGGGAATTGGAGGAGCGGTAAGTAGCCTTCCACTGTCCAAATGACTCCCTTAGCTCAATATAGATTGACAGACTGTTCTGTGATTCCTTGTCCCAATTTTCTCACAGTAGGTTTAAAAGAGTCTCATTAGTCTGAAAATTACTCAGATTAATGCTGCCGGTCAGGCAAAATGTCCCCACGGTGGGGAGATCTATTTCTAGATTAGGAAATAGGTTCAACAAATTAACAAATGTTTAAGTTCCTACTATGTGCTAGGGACATAAATCCCAAACAGGAGGGTTTATAATGTTAGAAACAATAGGGATCTCCCTAGAGTTTGACCTGTGCTTTAGGAAATCACTTAAGATCACTATAATTTAGGGTCACAAATTTGAAGCTATAAGACATCTTGTCTAAACTCCTTATTTTATAAAGGAGAAGAGACACAGAGAGAGAGGGTGAATGTCCAAGTTTATGCAATGAGACAGCCAGGTGACGCAGTGAATAAGGCATTGACCCTGTTTTTAAAAATACTTGAGTTCAAATTCACCAGTGTTCAGACATCGATAAGCTACGGTGATCTCGGCTACGAGGTTAAATGACTTACCTCTGTCTGTCTCAGTCTCCTCATTTATAAAATGGGGATAATAAAAATATTTACTTCCCAGGGTTATTATGTAAATAAAGAGATAATATTTGGAAACTTTAAACACTATAGAAGTGGTATCTGTTATTATTGTTCTTGTTGCTGTTATGTAGAACTGAAATTTGAATCTAGCCTCTGTCAAACCATAACAAGTCTAGCAAATCGGAGCTACCCTGCATCAGAACATGGTACACTCTAATGTAGTAAATAAACTCTACGAGTCAAAGATCAGCTGCTTGCAAGGGGATTTAAAAGCTAGAGACAGTGAGGGAAGGCTCTGTGCTCACATTTTCAACAGAACAATTCCCCCTACTGTCCACCCTGGTGCACACTAGCAGTTTGCATTTCCATAAATAGATCCTGTACTGATTTTTTTTTCAGTTTCTAGAATTGAATTTGAACTTTCAAGAGGCTTGGTTTGGCTTTTATTTTTCAGTTCTCTCATCAGGGATTGAATTTCAGACCCATGGTATTTTCGGTCCCTCTCAAAGAAAGCCATCCATATACAATGAGGAACAGAGGGTGGTGACATAGAAACAAACAGAATTTTACTCCTGATTAAGCAAAGACACACAACAGGGGGTGTGGGCTGGAGGGAAAGGGGGATGGGGAGGTACATGTCTCTTCAAGGTCATTGAAAGATAAAGGCATCTAACTCTATTATATAAGATGTCAACTGACAATAAAGGACTCCTGGATGGTTTGGTGCAATGAGGCAGGGAGGGGGTGAGTAGGGAAGAGGAGGAACTGTAGGCTTTATTTTTCACATTTCTCTTACACCGTAGACAAACATTAAGTCTTAATAATGTACATCAAATGATTCAGTGGAAGGAAAAAATGGTAACTGATAGAATCAAGAAGGTAGAATTTCATTGTAACCTAGGTAACTGTCTTCCAATTATATTTTGGATGCTTACCTTTCACAAGATCCTTCCAACCCCACCCTCAATTTTTCTTCTATCCTCTTTCCAACTGCCAAATTTTTTTTAGTCAGGGTTTTATTTAATTCTATAAAATGTATGGAAGGAAGTCAACGAGGATCACTGGGATGCAAAGGAAAAAAGTACTACTATATTTATAATATAGGGTGTTTGAGGAATATCTTTGCCATTTCTTACCTGTGTGATTTTGAGCACATCACTTCTCTTTTAAAGATCTCACCTTTTTCCTCTGAAAAATTGGGAAATCAGACTACATGACTTTTAAAGTCCCTTGGATCTATGATCTGACCCATTTGATCCACAATACCAACATTATCTGGAGAGGATAATTTTTTTTCTTATTCCTGACATTGAATTTTAAGATGAATGTATACCTGGAGATCCTTAGGTAAGGGAAATTAGATCATGCATGGGGTTTTCTAGGATTTCAAGACTGAGAGGACTTTATCAACTAATACAACTTTTCCAATTTCAGAGTTAGGAAATTGAGGGACAGAAGCGCAAAGTGAGCTAGCTGTTCATGATTGGAGACTCAAGATTTGAAATCAAGTCTAGTTCTTCTCCCTCCAAATTGACTTAATGAGACCAATAAAATGCCATCCTTTTGGCTATGATCATACAGTAGTATGCCTGTTTTAAATAACTGTATACCATGTCATATATAAATCTCCCTAGGTGAAAAGGAGTTACAAGTGGAAAAAATTTAAGAAACCCTGGTATAAAGGATTCTGGGTCTCACAACCTGTATGTTTCAGAGGCAGGACTTAAACTCAGTTTTTCAGGCTTTAAGACCATCTGTCTGTCCACTAGGCCACATTGACTATTATTTTTATTATAATTCAATTTATAATTATAATTTTATTATAATTCAATTTTTGTTGATTATCAAAGAAATATATGATAAAAAGTTAAGACAGAATAGTCATAGGACAAGAATAAGAGATAAGCAATTGGTGTGCTTCATTTGTATCCTCAAGGTTCCAAGAGCATATGAGAAGAGCTCAGCACATGTTGACTTGACTCCTCTGTGACAAAATTTATGGAAGAACATTAATAAGGGTTGCTCAGAATGGGCCAGGATATAGATGTTATCTGCTTCATTAGGAAAACATTGGCATTGATGTGATCCTAGATCAACTTAAATATTTAGGGCATGATATGAAATTGGGGATGGGGAAGGTTGAGAAATTTTTTGCAAAAGTTGGAAACTTGACTTGTATCCTTTTCCAGATGGAGAAGTGGGTGGACCTAGGTACTTTATAGCAAAATGAGTAGGAGTCGCCAACCTGCTAAAATGGACCTGAGTCTATTTTCTAACCCTTCTTCCCATCTTTGAAAATCCAAACTAAAAATAACATCCTATGTGACTCTTGGCAAGATATTTAGAGTCACAGAATTTAGAACTAGAAGGCTATCTATCTGCCCTAAAACCTCTCATTTTACAAAAGAGGAAACTAAGGTATAAAGATGTACCAGAAGTGATTTGTTGAAGTTCACACAAGTTGTAAGTGACAGAACCAGGATGTCAATCCAAACCTACTTATGCTAACTCCAGAACCCTTTCAACTGTCCCATTTGTTGTGCCTCAGTTTTCCCCCACCATAAAATGAAAGGATCAAACTAACTGATCTCTAAGATGTTGTATATGGCAAGAGGAGCCTAAACTAAGACTTATGAGTTATTAGATTTGGATTTGAATACCTCAGCTTCTACCTATATGACTTTAGGAAAGTCAATTCAACTATCTAGGCTTTATAAAATGACAGTGTCAAATTAAATACTAGATAACTCTGAGGTCCTTCTAGTTCCAGATGTGGGAGCCAATGCTCTTTTGTCTCTGAATCTGAGAACTTCATTCTCTGAGCCTACTGCTAAATGCTTGTTAACTGATTGACTATCAAACATGCCAGATTGTAAGAAAAATTGGTCTTGATCAAGATGTTGTTTAAAAAAAAGATGCATTAGCTTTGAAGCATCAGTGGTTGGAGTTAGACTATACTAATAATAACATCATCACATCTCTCCCAGGTAGTATGATTAGTATGGGCTGTGGTGACAGCTCATAGGACATCATTTGACTCCAGGATCATAGACAAAGCTCCTGCCAAAGGCCACTGCTGTCATACTGGCAGCCCAAATGTTGACAAAGCCTTGGAAATGAGATGGCAGCTGGAGGTGCTCAGAGATGATTCTCTAAATGATGAATGACCTATTTGCAGAATTTTATTAGGAACGCCTAAGCGGCATTTTGGGGTACTTGTGATTTCATGTCAGAGAAAGATAGGATGGTTGAAAGGAAAATAACTAATGTAATCCATGAGGCATCTCAGCTTCTTTCGGGGGAGTTCCAGGATAGGAGGAAAAATTATAATTTCTCTTCATCTCACTAGACCAAGTCAAAATCTTTGCAAATAATTTCTGTAGCTAACAATGTACAATGTACAAACTAATGATCACATTGAGCAAAAGTGTTACTACTACCTGGAGAAGGACAAAAACTATGTATTAGTAATGCTTTAATGTGATGACCGTGTTAGCACCCTGGATACCTTAGAATCAGCCGGAGTCAGGATAAGCAAAAGTCCTTAGTCTCTATTCTTGGTGTTTAGAGGTAGCATTGAATTGGATGGATGCAGAATCTCCGCGACCTCCTTCTTCCTCATCTACCACCAAAGTGACCCTGGCTAGTCTTACTCCACCCCCTAGTCCCTCCTACAATTCTCTGTATATATCAATTATCGGGCCAACACAGGATAGTGGGAAGGACCATTTTCCAAGTATATGCTAATATTGTCCAATCAGTAATTAACCTTAAGTGCTCAGTTGTCTGGACCTCAGTGCATAAACTTGAGAGTTTCAGCCCTCTACACTTTAACATTTATTTAAACCTTCCTTTCCATATGGCTCAATGTTCCCTTTAGGTACTGAAGAACAGCTCCCTGCAATGTGCCCACTTCATGTCTGACTACTGGTTATTTTTCAGGAAGCAAAATGGAGAACAGATTGTGAGATCCTCCTGTTCATCATCACCTAGTTATCAAATTCTATCAGCCTTCATTCTATGAACATTGTGCACAGTGGCAAAGAGCACTGGCCATGGACTCAGGAAGACCTGAGTCATTTTAATCTTTTTTGAGGATAATATATCAAGGGCAAGAAAATTTACAGATAGTTATTTTACTGAAAAGGGTGCTTCACAAAAGACACTGTCGTGTTTTAAAATGAAATTTGTAAGAAATAAAGGATAGCATTTGAAAGTCAGAAAATCTACAGAGCACTTATGAGCCTGCAGAGCTAAAAACAAAGCCAGGTGGAATGTCTAAAGAGGAGAACTGGAGTCAAGATCTGACTTCAAGTCCCAACTCTTAACACTTACTGGCTGTGTGCTCTGTGCCTTAACTCCTAGATTGTGCAGTAGATAGAATCCTGGGCCTGAAGTCACAAAGAAGTGAGTTCAAATTTGACCTCAGACAATTATTAATGTATGACATTTAACATTTCTGTGCCTCAATATCCTCATCTATAAAATGGGGATAATATTAGAAGCTATCTTCCAGAGTTTTTGTGAAGATCAAATGAGACAATATTTGTAAAATGCTAAGCATAGTACTTAATACACAGTAGATATTATATAAATGGCAGCTATTTAGTAAAACTATATTCTGCAGAGTAATTCTGAACCATTGCCAAAGGGCTATCAAATTGTACATACCATTTGATCCATTAGTGCCATTACTGGGTCTATATCCCAAGGAAATCATAGAGGAGGAGAAAGTACCCATATGTGCAAAAAAAAAAAAAGTTTGTAGCAGCCCTTTTTGTGGTGGCAAGGAACTGGAAATTGAATGGATGCCCATCAATTGGGGAATGGCTAATTAAATTATGGCATATGAATATAATGGAATATTATTGTTCTATAAGAAATGATCAGGAAGATGATTTCAGAAAAGTCTGGAAAGACTTACATAACCAATGCTAAGTGAAGTGAGAAGATCCAAGAAAACATTGTACACAGTAAAAATTATATGATGTTCAACTGCAATAAGATGATTCAAGGCAATTCCAACAAACTTGTGATGGAAAATGCCATCCATATCCAAAGAGAAAACTATGGAGGACTGAATCTGGATCAAAGCATAGTATTTTAACCTTTTTGTTGTTGTTATTTGTCTATCCATTTTTTCCCCTTTTGATCTGATTTTTCTGCTCAGCATGATGAATATGGAAATATGTTTAACCTATTTAAAAAGAGTGTAAGTTAAAAGCAAGTTGCCCACATGCATTGATACACGTAGTTTACTCACAAGGATCTTCTGATACCAATGAAATCATAAATTTGTGCCAAAATAATAATAGCAAGTAATATGTAGTGTTTTGAGGTACTTTGCATATGTCCCATTTGGTCCTCACCACAACCCTATAAAGTTGGTGTGATCCAAGCAAATATTGCTATTATCTCTAGGAAACTGAGGCTCAGAAAAATGAAATGACTTGCCTAGATTCATGCATCTGGTAATTGTCAGAAACTGGATTTGAACCCAGACTCTCCTTGTTCTCCAGGTAGATATCAAGTCCACTCTTCAGTACACAGTGCTTTCCTTGGGGATCGGGGGGAGGGAAAGGAGTGGAATTTCAATCTAGACAAAATACATTCTTCCAGTCTAGGCTCCTCCACAGCCTTATAAATCCAAGGTTTGCAAGAAAATAATTAATCTATAATTTATCCAAACATTCTCCAGCTGGTGGTGGTGTTAATATTGTTGTTTCCTTATTGATTCAGATTAAAGGGTATATAATGTTAGCAACCACATGTTTGCAAAATACTCTGGATAAGGCACATCTTCAGCATCCAATTGGCTATTTCTGACTTCAGGATCTTGGGAATTTATGGTATCATTTGGACATATGTGAGTACTCTCCCAGAAACATAGGTTATACCTCAGGTGTAACTTACTAGATGATCTTCAAGAGGACTGTGAATGGAAAAAAAATAATTTCCTTGCAGCCAAGCTAGTAATGAGCCTCTCTGAAGTGAACCAAGCTTTATTGAAGCCTTGTCTCAACAACTCCCTATGATAATAGTGTGAAGCTGACCCCCATTTCTCAAAGGTTTCCACAGACAAATGCAAGCTCTGAAAATCCTATCAAGCTGAAAAATTGTCAAGAATTGGCCCTGTGAAGAACTATAGACCTGGTGGCAAATTCATTTGCAAGGCTATGTTTAGCAATAACTTACCTGATTCCTGATGCATTTATCTTAAACTTAAGCCTTTAATTCAAGAGTTTTAAAAGACTTTTTCATCCTGGTGTATGTAGAAAAAAAATTTCTTGTGCAATTTATTTTAAGCCGGTATACCGCCATTAAAGGCAACAAAGAAAACCATCATCCAGAGCTCATAGCTACCATCAAGCCCGGCTACATTGCTCAGAATAAAGTTAGGAGTTATAAGGTAAAAGGATTCTTTCCTGAGGAATTTTTTTCAAGCTTCATTTTTTCCATTGAAAATGGAGAAGGTATTATGGATTTAATTTAGAATTATGACAAGAACTGAGAGATTAAATGTTTACAGCCCTTATTCTCAAAAACTGTTTACAATCCTTATTCTCAAAAAAAGGATTTATAAAAATTATGATATGCAAAGATTTGTGTGTAAAACAATCTCCAGTGATCACTACATATGACTCAAACAGTGAAATGTTGTTAGATAAATTATTTGCTAAATAGGTCACACAAATGCTTATTATCAAATTTAAGAACAAAAGAAAGTAAATGACTATCGAGAAATAAGAAGAATTGCTTTCAGATAATTCATGATCTTGTCAATCTTCTCTATTCATAGTCAGAAATGGAAGTGAGGAGAGCATTATAGTCATAGCTCATAGTGACTATAGGTTTTATTCTAGATTACCACAATAAAGTAAATATCACAATAAAGTCATGTGAATTTTTTGGTTTCCTAGAGCATATGAAAATTATTATACTGTGGTCTATTAAGTGTGTGATAGTATTATGATTAAAAAAACAGTATATGCCTTAATTTAAAAAATACTTTATTGCTTAAAAAATGCTAACCATTATCTGAATCTTCATTGAAAAGTAACCTTCCTGGTGGAGAATCTTGCCTCAATATTAATGGCTGCTGAGTGTCACTCAGGGTGGTGGTTGCTGAAGATTGGGGGAGCTCTGAGATAATTTCTTAAAATAAGACAATGAAATTTGCCAAATCGATTGACTCTTCCTTTCAGCAGAACCCTTAGAAGCCATTGTAAGGTTATTAATTGGCCTCATTTCAATATTATTGTGTCTCAGGGAATAGGGAGGCTAGAGGAAAGGGGAAGAGAGACGGGAAACAACACTCAATAGAAGCCAGAACACACACAATATTTATTGATTAAGCTTGCTGCTTTATATGAAAGTGATTTGTGATGCCCCAAAGCAATTACAACAGTAAAATCAAAGATCACTGATCACAATCACCATAATAGATATAATAATAATTAAAGAGTTTGAAATATTGGGAGAATTATCCAAATATGAGAGAGACACGTTAACACATGCCATTGGGGAAAATGGTATTGAGAGACTTGCCCAAAGCAACAAACTTTCAATTTATAATTATCTGCAAAGCACAATAAAATGTCCATAATTCCTATACCTGAGCAGGATAATAAAAGAAGCAGCATATTTAGGACTGGATTTGGGAAAGATTTTTCCAAATGTTGAAGCACAAAGAACATGTGTCCTAGGGATGTAATATAGACATTTTCTATAATTCCTTCCAAAAAGAATGCAAGGCCTTTGCAATGCACAACCTCCAGCTCCTCTACGTCTTACCTTTCAGGTTCTTCTATCTTCTCTAAAAGAAATCATCATATGTTTGTAAATATTCCCACAAAATCTGGAAAAAAATTAGTTTATAAAAGGGTAGAGATGCTTCTTTCAATATGAGCCACGCATGAATTTTCAAAAATATGTAATAACCAAATTAAAGTATCAAAAGGAATAAAAATAGATTACATAGATAGACCAAAATGAGACTGACCGTACAAAGTTGCATGTGGGAAAAATCATCATGGAGGTGAAAGGGGAAGAGGAGTGAAGGAATTTCCCAGTATTTTTTTCTTTTTTTTAATTGCTTGCTTTATATATACACTTGACACCTTACAAGTCATTAAATCCAGGTTATAATGTCTATAGTTCCTTCTACTTCCATTTTTGCCTATTGCTCATAAACTGGAAAAAAAAAGTTAATATTAGATATAGCAGCTGGTAACTCCAAGTATATTAAAAATTAAAATATTTAAAAGCAAATTCAATTAGTAAATTGGGAATCACTAACTAAAGCAAGCTCCCCTTTTAAATTAAATATATCAAACATGATCATTTTGTGAATAAACCAAATTATGTCTAGTACATATTTAATGTGCCTGAAACTAACTGGCCCAAGGTCTGTAAAGTCAATTTCATTCATTCTTGAATGTTTCTACATTTGTTGAGTGCCACTGTGTACACAACTCTGTTCTCAGCATTGTACACACACACACACACACATTTCACACAGAGCAGGGAGAGAGACAGAGACAGAGACAGATAGAGACAGAAATATGAGAGAGACAGAGACAGAGAAACAGAGAGAGACAGAGACAGATAGACAGAGACAGAAATATGAGAGAGATAGAGACAGAGAGAGAGAGAGAGAGAGAGAGAGAGAGAGAGAGAGAGAGAAAATGTTGTAGTCCTTTCCTATATACACTGTCCTGTATCAGAATGTAAGTACTTAGCACACAGTAACTGCTTATTAAATGCTTTTCATTCATTCATTCATTCATTCATTCATTGCCTAATGAATGCATAGAATTTCAAGAGGCAAAGATAGAGAGGAAGAAGCTTCTAAATAGAGAGCATATCATGAAGGATTGAACAAAATAGATGGGGATGCTAATGTAAGAAGGATCTGACCCAGACCCCAACTCCATTTGACATAATTAACAGGTCTCTCCATGCTTCTGTCAGATGCGATGGCAATCTCTGTGATTGAATTGTGGAGTCAATCAATCAAAGGCAGGTTGGGTATAGGCAATCCTAGAATAGGAGGATAAAGCACTCCTGCTTTATCAAATGGTCAGTGGGGGTATAGGTGAACTGGGACTGCAGACCATGTATGGAATAATCAACTGAGGGAACTAGACAGTATAAAGAAAGGGAGGTGATGGTAAGCATTTTCCAATGATCCCTCAATCCTATGCCAGGAGGCTGTAGGGAGAAGAGAAGAGATGCAGATTCCATTTCCTACCTTTTTCTCCCTCATCCTACAAGAACCACGTTATCATAAAGAGACTGAATCAATAAAAAACCAATTCAGCTCCCCAAGAGTCATGGAAAAGTAGTTTCAGGACTCTTCAAGGACCCCCTGACTCTTAGAGCCCAGCAGAGAACTATGCATATCATAGGAGGACATTATGAAGACTTCACAAAAGAAAAAGCCCTCTAATCAGAAGTTTTAAATTAGCCCTTTATTATGTGTGCTCTCTAAGCTTAAGCCCACTTCCTTCTGAGTATCATATGTATTTATTCATGGGCAATTGTTTCTTAGATTTAGGAAAGAAGCAAGGAATTGAAGAGGGTTCTTGTGCTTAGGTCTATCCTGTATCTTCTCAGGAAATGATCCTATAAAAAGGAGAATTGATATTAATTGGTTTATGAGTATTGGGAAGATTTGAGCTGGTTAAATTAGATTAGAGAAGCTACTGGATGGAAACATGTGAGAAATAATATTAGAAATCAATTTCCATCCCTTAAGTTCTCCCAGAACCTTGAAGAGAAAAGTAATTTCCATCCTCTGGTGAGCCAACTGAGAGTATAGGTTCAAATTGAGAAATCAAAAGTTATATTGGGAATGACTTTGGAGGAAATTAGTTTTGAGTTAAGGTTTTGTTTTGCTTTGTTTTGTTTGTGCTATATTAGGGGAAAGAAGATTAGAAAAGCAAGAGATCTCCTGCTTAAGGAGGATTAAATAATAGATGACTGAGTGAAGGAAGAAATACTCCACTCTCATTTTACTTCTGTTATTTCTGACAAAAACAACAATCTTCATTCTAGAAAAAGAAAAACAAAAGAAAATATTTAATAGAAAAATGAAATCCTAGAAGAGGAGATAGAAATGAGAAAGTTTCAAAATATCAGTTTCTATAGCTATCAATGGGATATAACATGTAAACAATATAATTAATGAGAATAACACATATGCATGAGAAAATATTATAAAGCTTTATACTATTATTGTTGTTATTCAGTCCTGTCTGAGTCTTTATGATGCCATGGACCACAGCACATCAATACTGTCCAGGGAATTTTCTCATCAAAGACATTAAAGTAATTTGCGATTTTCTTCTCCAGCAGATTAAGACAAAGGTTAAATGATTTGCCCAAGATCACATAACTAGTGACTCCAGGCAAAGTGCTCTATTCACTGATGTCATCTAAATCCATTGAAGCATTTTTTTTCTTGTCATAGGATCATAAATCTGGACGGAAAAAAAAACTTACATGAAAAAAACAACTTACATGTCACTTAATCCAAATTCGGAGACCCAGAGATGTAAACTGATTTCTCCAAGATAACATAGATAGGTAGCACTTGCAGTAGAATTTGACCCTAAAGTCATTCCTCTCTTTTAATATATCATACCCCTTCTCCTCCATATTCTGGTCCTTTAAACAGCCAACAGCAACTATGTCATTTTGCAAATTTCCTTTGTGAATTGTTGAAAGCCTCCATAAACACAACATAATCTGAACAGTTTCTTTGTGGGGAACAGAAATGATCTAAATAGAGAATTTCAGAATTGGCAAGAAACATCATATTGTCTTTTGGCCGCCTGTCCAGAGTCACAGTTGACCCGCCTCTTCAATGAATACAATATTTATAACATTCAGATAAAGGACTCTAATCACAGCACATTCTTTTCTCTGACCTAAGTTGGCATTCATAGTCAGTCCATCAAAATAAAAAAAGATTTGATCAATCATTTTGCCTTCTCAAGCTATTATCCCATGTCCCCAATGTCCCTCTTTCTGTTCACAGTCACACTTCTCAAAGGAATGATAAAAAATTGCTACTTCAACTTGGACAGAAGAGTTCTGGTTTCTAATATTGGATCTGATACTTACCAGCTATGTGACCCTGAGATCTTATGTCTAGTGACAGTGTCATCATCCGTAAAATGACAATATTCACACATGTACTTCCTACATCACAGAATCATTATGAGGGGAGGACATCATAAATCAGACAACTAATATAGAAATATGAGTTGTTGTTGAGTCTATGTACTCACTTTTAGTCCATTGACGTCTGGCTTCCATCTTTACCACTTTACTGAAATTGTTCTACTTAATGGTCACAATCTCTTTATTGCCTAAATCAATAGTACTTCCTACATTCTAATTCTCCTAGACCTCTCAGTTTTCTTTGATAGTCAAGCAACTCTGATACCATTAGTTTCCTAAAACTAAGTGTTCATTTTGTCTGCTATTAAGTTTGTCTCCTTTTATTTCATAAATTTTGTGTACCTCTATCCCTTTATCTCAAACTGTGTCCAAAATTGAATCATCTTTCCACATCAAACTCTGTTAATCCTGCTATTTCTATTAATGACACTACCCTTCTAGTCAGATGAATTACCTTGATGAAAATATGATAGTAACATTTGAATTCTTCTCCTCCTATTCTCCTTCCCAACTATACCAAGAACCAACTGGTCATTATGTTATCTTAGAAATGAACTTTTAACTGAGAATACAAAGGAATAAGAAGTAACAAGAGAACCTACCACTTCAACATCCCTTTTAAAATAGTAACAGCAACACCAAAAAGGTGTAATTATCAGATATTTTGAAAACAAAACCATTTTTAGAAAAAAAATAATGGGTCACTAAAAGTTTAAAAATAATAAATACCTTATAAGAAAAGTGAATAAAGAAATATGAGAAGAATCCACAACAAAAGCATGACAAATGAAAATAGATTTCTCAGGATTTACAGAAATGCTGAAAAAAGGATGTAATTCTATGCTTATATAGAAGATGTAACTTACTTAAAGTTGTATACATCCTAGCTAAGTTTGTCTAATTAAAATCTTATTTTTGATGTTTTTGATTGCAGCAAGCATGGTACAATGGAAAGGAGCTACATCTAGAATCACATGATCCATATTTGAGTCCTGGACCTACTGCACACCATCTATGTGACATTGGATATATACTTTAACCTGTAAGAACTTAAGTTCTTCATCTATAAAATGTGGGTGTTGAACTAGTTGACTTTGTACATCCCTTTCAAATCTAAATCAATGTGCCTATGATAGAAATATGAGGGAGAATCAATTAAATTATACCAACATGGTATAATAATATATGATATATGATAATGATAATATAGTATGTAAAAATAACACATAATATATAATAATGCACTCAATAATGGAATGGAAAACAAATTCCAGACAGGGACCACTCCAAACATATATTTGCATCTTCCTCACTGCCTACCTTATCTCGTGTACAGAAGGCACTCAATAAGTGCTTGTTGAATGGGTGAATGGACAGCTGATTTCCAAGAATTCTATTTTGTGAGTTGTGGTATATATATACCTCTCTTAGAGGATTCTTCATGTGTATAGCATAGCATTCTACGTGTAATTTTGATCTATGAATCTTACTCTTAAGGTAACTCAGCAAGGGACCATGGTACTTTAAAAAAACAACTGGACAACATCCTTTCCTTGCTTGATGAAATGATGTCTCCCTGCCTATAGTAACCACCTTTATATTAAGGGCATCCTTTTTTCCCTTCTTCTGTGCTTCAGAAGGCGACTGGGGTCAAAAACACAGCTCTTCCAAGAATTGATTTCAAACTCTTGTCAAACCTTTGGTGTTTCAAAGGGTTTCCCTAGCAAAGCATCCCAGCAGGAACCAAACTTAAATTCTTAAATTCCGAAGAAATCCAATAAATTCTTTTTTTAACCTTTTGCTTAAATTATTTAAGACCTTTTCAGTCTAAAGGGCACTAAGCCTATACATCAAACTACATATTATCTGCAGCCAAATGAACACAGGCTAAATGTTAACTACAGATAATATTCATTTATGTGATCTTGATTGTCGCTACAAGGGATTATGAATGTTTTTTCAGTGCTCATACTATAACAATGAATAAGGATAGTTTTTAGCCTTACTGACATTTCCTCAATGCAAATCATTAATTTTCTTTTTTTACATAATATTTCCCCCACCAATTACATATGAAGCCATTTTTTACATTTGCTTTTTTTTTAAGTTTTGAGTTCCAAATTCTTTCTTCTTTCCTTCTCTTTTCACAGAGATGGTAAGCTATCAGACATAAATTATACATGTGCAATAATGTAAAACATTTCCTTATTAATCATTTTATGCAAGAAGAATTGAATAAAAAAGAAAGAAGGTGGAAAATAGTATACTTCAGTCTGTATTCAGACATTATCGATTCTTTCTCTGGAGGCAGATAGTATGTTCTTTAGGATTTCATCATTAGTTCTTTAGGATTATCTTGGATCATTGTATTATTGAGAAAAATTAGATTATTCATAATTCATCATGCAATGTGCTTTTGCAACATGCTTTAGATTCCCCTCGAATCAACAATATTCTTATTAAAACATCAACATACATCACTATATATCTGATCGGAAGTTTGGATAATATCAAATACTTTCTGTTGTCTTATAATAGACCTTTAAATGTAGGTATGTTGGGTGACATTGGAAATTGTCCAAAGACACATCAAATACTATTAATGTATCCTTATGATGTGACTCTACTTGTATCCTTGTATTTCTTGCTTCACACTCAGAATATAATCAATAAAATCCTGCTAACCTGATATATTTATTACAATAGCAAAGTTTTCTTCATGGTTTAGGACATGATAATGCATTCTCTAAGGCTGCACTAGAAATGCATAAACTGTGAAGAACTCTTTTAAGATAAGATGGTTTTAAACTGGTCCAAAGATGTGTTATATGTCTATTATTCAAAGATCAATCTGGCTAAGTTTGGAGAGATGTATTACTATCATGATTCCATGCTGGTTAAGACTATTCATTGAATCTTAAAGAATTTATGATATGCATCAATGAAATTTAAATCACATATCTTTGAGGTATTGAATTATTACTGTAAGCTTTTTAAGATGTGTAAGACTCACCCATACCTACCACCCACTTTATAGGAAAGACTAGCAACAATTTATACAACAAAGAAAGCTAACTTTTCTTACTTTGTAAAAAAAAAATTTCAGATGTTTTCTCTTCCTGTCAATCATTTTGGGACCATTTGAACTCACCCTTATATTTCCTGTGACAGATTTCTAGGGGCATAGGGAAATCTCATTCCCTTCACTTCAACAATAATAGTGATTTCCCACACATGGCAGCAAGCACACATGGCTACTCTCTGGTGGCCTCTTGGGCTTTGCATTTCTTTTCCTGGGCCCAAATACCCAAACAACAATCATCAGATAGATGTTTCTAACCTTGGCAGCTATTTCACAAACTTAAGATATCTAGTCATTGTGGGGTCGTAATACCTGCCAGTAGAAGGCACTTTCAACAAACATGCCCTTCTCAGAGGAAATTATCACTGTCAGGAGGCTGATCCTTACTCAGTCCTGGTTTTCCCAAAAATGTAAACTTTAAGCACTATTTCCAGAACTGACAACTGGCAAAAACTACACAGCTATGACAGAATGAATTATTGAGGAATTGGCCCAGCAAAATGAGTTAGTGCCCCGAATCCCTGGCCCTTACAACACTCTCAGTGTAAGTCCCATTTCAGATGTGCCTTCTCTGATAAACTAGTGTGTTTATGTGTCACTTTTCTAGATTTTAATTTAAGAGAGGCCTCCTGACAATTTCTCAACCCAATAAAAAAGATTCCCATCACAAAATTGAGAGCTCCTTCAGGACAAAGACTGGATTTCTTGTTTATTTGCCTTTGCATTTCTGGTCCCTTGCATAGTATCCGTATACATAGTATTTGTTTAATACTTTAAAAAAAACTAAACCAAATTAATGTTATATATTATAAGTACTCTGCTAGAACATGAGATAGGATGAGGATTGGGGAATCGAACAGATCTTTCCATCTTTCTCAAGTTTTGTAATATCCTTCAAACTCGATGTATAAGGCTAGCCATGTCTCATAGTTTCTTTTGGCAATAAAATTCTATCCTTCAATAACACAATTACAAATCTCTTCTTTAAAAATCTATCAGGGTGAAACTTTATACATAATTTCATTTAACTGCATATCAATCTCAAGTTAATTATAAAAGGTGAAGAATCTAAGGTAATTTATCAATATCCTACCCTTTATAGCATATGTGAGGACAAAAGAAAAGAAACCAAAATCTCATAATTTGACATTAATTGGACCTACATGTTTGATTGTCTTGCTTCAAAATCATGGAGGCAAAAATTCTCATTGGATAAAAAGGGAAGGGAAGGGAAGGGAAGGGAAGGGAAGGGAAGGGAAGGGAAGGGAAGGGAAGGGAAGGGAAGGGAAGGGAAGGGAAGAGAAGGGAAGGGAAGGAAGGGAAGGGAAAAAAAGGGAAGGAAAGGGAAGGGAAGGAAAGGGAAGGGAAGAGAAGGGAAGGGAAGGGAAGGGCAAAGGAGCAGAGAGGAGGGAGAGGGCAATAATCATTTTAGCATCTACTATGTGCCAGATACTATTGTAAATTATTTATATATGTACATAAAAAATCTTTATAAATTATTTGAGGATTTCATTTGATCCTCAAAACAACCATAAGAAAACATGTTATTATTATCCCTAATAGAGGAAATTGCAGCAGAGATTAAATGATTTACCCAGGATTATATAATTAGCAAGTTTCTGAGGCTAGATTTGAATTCAGGTCCTTACTGCAGGCTCAGATCTCTCTGAACTGTACCATCTAGTGGCTTCATTTGGATTTCTAACCATAACTGAAATGATACACTGGTTTGCACCCATTCCTATCAGGCTCAATTCATGCAGAAAAACCCTTATTCAGAGAACCAAAAGGCATTTTCTTGAGAGGAAATGAGGGGGAATATAACTGGGATTTTAAAAGTCAATCTCAAACTTTCTTTATTATACTAATGTTGGGGGAAAAAACATGAAGGGGGCAGGAGGAAGCTCCAAAATGGAACAGTAATTACAGTAATAGTATTCCCTATAATTGCAATATCAAGTTGTTCTCTTCTTCCTGTGCTGGAGATTTGACCTCTTCTGAGGAAGAGCAATTGTAAACACCAGGGAAGGAGGACAGATTTAAAGGTTATCTGTCTAGGTGGATGGAGGGGGGGGAATATATTTCATAGCTTTTCATGTCTTCATGAAAAGAGACATAAAAACACAGCTAGTGTCATCTGAAGAAATGGATGGGTGCTTACAGTCAGATGGAAGAAAAATAATTGTTTAATGTCAAGCTTCAAGCAATATCTAAAACTTCTCCTTGGGAACAAGGTGGCAGAAAAATGGGTCTATATATGTGCCAAAGAGTCAGAGAGTTAAAAGGAAAACCTTCAGTGACAAAGAAGTGAAACCTAGCCTAGGATAAAGTGTTTTGCCCTCTTTATTAAATGATGAGGTTGATACATCAGGGGATTTTCAAAGTGCCTTTGTTTCTTTTAGGAGTCTTTTCTAATAAAATCTGAATACTCAGTACATTTCTCTTTCAATATGCAAAAAGAGAAGGGCTCTTATAGGCTCTCTTTCAGGTAATATACTTGGTCATGTTCTAAAAGCAATATAGAAGTAGTTAAGAAGAAAAAAAAACAGCTACAACTCCTGTGAACATGTTCTCTTTCATCTCACCCCTCATCAAAGTCTGACCAAGATAACAGAGAGCTAGAATGAGGCATCTTTCTCCTTAAAGATCTGAATAAACTACCTCTCCCTCCACTCCCATTGGAGTTTTAGCCAGGTTTCTGTCAATTCTGCAGATTTAAATAATTCAAGCTTATTCACCTGGCAAGCTCTCTAATGTTAACAATAGATCACCGACACCCTGACCCAACCAAAGTTCCAAATAATTGCTTTGATGAAAAATTATATTGCAAAGCAGGATGAAATCAAGGTAAGCTCTCATAGCCATACATTTATGGAAGTGCTTGAATGTATATTGTATCATGGGTACACTATATAGCTAAAAGAAACCTGAAAGACCATCTAATCCAATACCCCTTATTTTATACATGAGGACACTGAGAACCAAGGGGACAAAGAAAGATGTAGCTATAGATAGATAGAAAGATAGATGATAGATGGATACATAGATACAGAGACAGAGAAAAAGAGAGAAATAGCTATAGAAAGACAGAGAATTTGGATAAAAAATACTTAATTAATAATTACTTTATAAATTACTTTATAAAAAAATAAATAAAACATTAATAAGTACTTAACAACACACCAGGCACCATGCTGAACATTGGGATTGTTTGTTGTCCATCATTCTCATAGAGGATTGAAATTATATCACTATCTTAGAGTCAAGTTATAGTGTGACTGATTATGGCTGATCAGATCAATATAAGCTTTTAATGCTCTACATTACAAGGATGGACAAAAATGGTTCATTTGAACATTTGGGGCACAGTCTCTAAATGTGCACATTTCATATTTCTTTTGATTTTTTTCAATTCTGCTTTGTTCATAGAGCACAGCACCTTCTTTGATAAGGGTGTGCCATACTGATCCTGCGTTGGTGTCTCACAATCAATTCCAAACAACTTGAGGCCTTGAGAATGTCCTTGTATGCTTTTTGTGACCACCACGGGAGAGCTTGCCCTATGTGAGTTCTCCACAAAATAATAGTCTTTTTGGAAGTACACATTTGGCCCTCAAACTGAACACTGAATTACAAATATGAGGAAATAAGAAATAAGAAAAACCTTGTTTTCAAGGATTTTACATATGAATGGGAAAAACAGAATGCAAAAAGATGTTGGAAAGATGGGTTCAATGTCCCTGCCCAGTGGCATGGAGTGGCAAGTGAGCCATCATTTAACTCCTCTTACTGATCTAGTCAAGACACATTAAGCCTTGAAAGGCCATGAAAAAGTCTCATCATCCTTAAGATTACATAAATAAGAATGAAATATGAAACATGGGATCCAATTTAAAAGTATTTAAAATCTAAGTCTTTAATACCAACAGAATATACCATAGAATTCAAGTTAGCCAAATATTTTCATGAGTTTTATTGATGATTTTTGTTTTTGCATTCTATATTTTATACATTTGCATAAATATCCTCCATCTCTCTCACTCCCTAATAACAAAATATGCAAAAGCCAAACAAATTCCAATTGGTGATCATAACTGACAATATAGACAACTTTCTGCTATAATAGCCTATCAGTTTCTCTGCTATTAAAAAGGGAAATGTGTCTTATCTTCTGTTCTCTGTGCCAATTTTTTTCTCTTTAAATACTTTATTTTTTTTCTATTTATTAATGTACTCCCAGTGACCTACTCTCCACCACTACCAATACCCTGCTTTATAACAAATAGGTATAGTCAAGGAAAATAGTTCCATGCCAGATCTTTTAAATAAACTGAGATTTCAATAGTTTGGTTATTTCTAGAACTCCTTATCTCAGAAAATGTTTTCTTTTTATTGCTTTTATTCAACACTTCAATTGATCCATAATATCAAAAAGCAGAGTGTGCCCTTCACTGGTACCCATCACAGCCTATTCATGCTTCCTCATCCTATTCTAATCCATGTCCTTCCAAGAATTCTCCCCAAAAGACCTCTTCAACACACAAAGGACTTCTTAGATAATTTCATATTTCATCATTATCAGTATTACTTATCCATCTGATATGAACTAACTATACATCTATTATTTCAAATTTGGTAATCAAATGAGATAATTATAAAGCATTTAATAGAGTGCCTGACATATAGTAAGTACTATATAAATGTCAGTTGGTGGTAATGATATATCTTTCTCTCCCTCTCCCTTCCTCCCTCTTTCTCTCTCCTTCTCTTTCTCTCTCCTCTTTTCTCTTCTCTCTCTCTCTCTCTTTCTCTCTCTCTCTCTCTCTCTCTCTCTCTCTCTCTCCTCTTTCTCTCTCTCTCTCTCTCTCTCTCTTTCTCTCTCTCTCTCTCTCTTCTCTCTCTCTCTCTTCTCTCTCTCTCTCTCTCTATTTTTCTTTCACACACACACACACACACACACACACACACACTGACCAGAATGTTTACTTTTTCAATCATATGAGTCTTTACAGATGTCCTTTGAATCATTTCTTTCATGGAATTCATTGTTGATTGTAGGCTAAAACCAACTTATCCACTCCATGTCTTTCTCCATTTAAGTTTTTTCCTATACTTATTCCTTAATCATCATAGTGTTCCATGACTTTAACTTAGATTCCATGGCAGCCTCCACAAAAGTCAATTTTACAAATATTTCAAAGGTTTGGATGTTTTTTTAGAATGAGGAAATTCTCTCTTGATATAGATTAAGACTCCTCCATACCTTACAAAATTAATAGACAGCTTCACAAGTTAGTTTGTTCAAAGAAAGTACTGCCTAGAAACCTAGCTTCTGAAATGCTTCTCCCTGATTTAACTAGACTGGTTCATGAATGACTAATAATCTACTGCCAAAATCCATACGCAATGTCTTTTCTGCTCGTTAGTACCTGCCAATGTTTGGAATCTGATGACCTAGCTTTGAGAAACCAGGGTTATCTTCACAACATGATGAGGAGAGGAATTTGACACATAATGTTGATGTAATTGGGTAAATAATATCCCTAAAGACTGTGCCCCAAAATCCGAACCCATCTGAGAACCACAGTGAACACTGACTCTTGAATTTCCCTGACATGGCAAGGAAGTGGTACTCATTATCAACTTCCAAAGCTGGGCAATTTTCCTCCTTCCACAACTCCAAAAACATTGGTAGAGGTGGTGTAAGGATCATGGAAAAGAAACATCTATTGAGAGCTACCACTGTTAATCCTATGTGTGAAACCTTCAGGTGATTATAAGTTGGGAAACTGGTTTTATGCAAGATGAATTAATTATTCTAGTATTTATTAAGCATTTACTATATGCCAGAGATTTGCAAAGAGTGGGTTTATATAGGAAAGCAAAAGGACTCTCTGTCTTCCCACACTTTAAAATCTAACTGGGGAGATTACATATATGAATCAGTATGTACAAAATAAATAGAGAGTAGATGGAAGATATCCTTAGAATGAAAAGCATTAGCAGCTATGTGGAAAGGGAAATTTCATGGATTAGAACTACAGTTAGGAGTACAATGGACAAATAAAAAGAAACAAAGAAACACAAAGCAATGTAGCAAAGACAAAAGTTTAGTTTCTAATTCTATTTTTCTCATCCCAGCAAGGATTAGAAAATAGGGTGATTTTCATTTGAACAGTATTTTATTTTTATCCCCCAAAATGAGGCTTCTGTATTATGGCTCAGAGATGTGAAACTTTTCTTAAGCATTTCAGGAATTCAAAAGCTTCTGAATAATCACAAGGAAAAATGATGTCTTTTTCTGAGCTTAAAGTTGACCCAAAGGATTTATTTCAATATTTCAATCAGTCAATAAGCATTCATTAAGTACGTTCAATGTCCCAGACATTGTTAAGTGCTAAAAATACAAAAGCAAGGCAAAAGGTAGTTCCCACTTTAAAGAAGCTCAGTCTAATGTATAGTCAACATTTATATAGTTCTTTAAAGTTTGATAAGCATTTATTATCTCATGTTTTGACCTTGCAACAACATTGGGAAGTAGGTATTCTTATTGTCTCCATTTAAGCAAACTGAGACAGGCAGAGGTTAAATGACTTGTAAGTAGCAGAAGCCAAAATTGAACCTAGATCTTCCTAACCACTGGTTTAGTGTTCTAATCACCATACTACCTAGCTGCCTCTCTATCTGGAGTTCAATAGATTTATAGTCCCAAAAGTTATGCTTACTCCCACTAAAAGTACAGATTAAATCATAAATCTAAAGCCAGAAATTACCTCCAAGTCCATCTAGTCAAGCTATCTTAATTTCTTGTCCCAAAGTCACATAGGTAGTAAACACCAGTAGTGGATTTGTGCTTAGGTTCTCCAAATCCAGAGGATTTCATTCTCTAGGACTATCTTTCACCTCACATCTATTGTCTTCTACTTCTGTGTGAATTTTGTCTACGTCTTTCCATAAGTCCTCATAAGATTTTATAAATTCTTTGATTCTATAGTTGGTTCATGTATATCAATGCTATTAGCTATTCATTTTTCATCCCTTACTCTTACTACATATTTAGTCTATCTTGTGGGCATTCATATGCTTGATGAAGTCTTCTCCCATTCAAGTCACTATAATCGTATTTTTTGCCAATTACATGTAAAAATAGTTTTCAACATTCACTTTTATAAGATTTTGAATTCCATATTTTTTCTCCTTCCATCCCTTATCCTCTCCTTAAGATGGAAAACAACCTTATATAGATTTTACATGTCCAATCATATCAAACATATTTCTATAGTAGTTATGTTATGAAGGAAGAATCAGAACAAAAGGGGGAACCATGATTTTTAAAAAGTGGAAATAGTGTGCTTCAATCTACATTCAGAATTCATAGTTCTTTCTCTGGAGACAGATCACATTTTCCACCCCAAGTCTATTGTAGTTGTCTTGGGTCACCACATTGCTGAGAAGAGATAAGTCTACTATAGTTGATTATCACATAATCTTGCTGTTGCTATAGATAATTCTCCTGGTCTACTCACGTCACTCAGTATCAGTTGCTGCAAGTCTTCCTAGGTTTTTCTGAAATCCATCTACTCACCATTTCTTATAGTATTCCGTTACATCCATGTGCCACATCTTATTCACCCATTCCCCAATTGATAAGCATCCCTCTAATTCTAATTCTTTGCTACTATAAAAAGAGCTGTTATAAATATTTTTGTACATATGGGCCCTTTTCTATGTTTTAACAATCTCTTTGGGATACAGGCCTAGTAGTGGTATTACTGGATCAAAGGGTATGCACAATTTTATAGCCCTTTGAGCATAGCTTCACAACTCCACTAATAATTCATTAGTGTTCCAGTTTTTCTACATCTTCTCCAATGTTTATCATTGTCCTTTTCTGTCATCTCAGACAATCTGATAGGTATGAGGTGGCACCTCAAGAGTTATTTTAATTGCATTTCTCTAACTAATAGCGATTTAGAACATTTTTATATGACTATAGATAGCTTTAATTTCTTCATCTGAGAACTACCTATTTCTATCCTTTCAACATTTATCAATTGGGAAATTATCTATAATCTTATAAATTTGACTCATTTTTCTGCATATATTAGAAATGAGACCTTTATCAGAAACACTTGTTGTAAAAATTGTTCCCCAACTTTCTGTTTTCCTTCTAATCTTGGTCATATTTTGTGTAAAAAAATTTTTAACTTAATTTCATCCACATTATCCATTTTGCATTTCATAATATTCTCTAACTCTTCTTTGTTCATAAATTCTTCCCTTACCTGTAAATCTGACAGGCAAACTATTACTTGTTCTTCTAATTGCATGCAAGTCACTATTGATAATATCTTGCATCTTACCTATGTCCATCACATTGCTTTCCAGTTGTCTTTTGGAGCACTTGCAATTACAATGGTATTTCATAATTTGAAACTATATAACTACACTCAGAGAACAGTGATGTTATTTTTTTAAAAAGATAAGCTTTTATCCCAGCAAGAATTAAAATATTGCCCAATTTTCCAAATGAAATCCAATTCCTTATACTCAGCTTTGAGCATAGCTCATCTCTCTGTAATATCTGCCTAAAATATATATACTGAAAGATTACCACATTGGGCTGCCCATCTCAAGATATGTCACAGCATGTGTAATGTACATTTTTCATCCATTTTCTTTTCTTTTTGACTAGGTCAGTCTCTAAAATAACTATAGATCTCTTTGATGTCATATCTTAAACTAGTCCCTTTTAACGTTATAATAACAAAGCAATCAAAGTATTCATGAAATTATTTTCTAGAAGCATCATTGATTTGTCTTAAAAAAATGACTCTCCAAGCTCTTGTTTAGGATTTTAAATATTGATCACTGTCCCACCTGCCCTGGTTTTTTGTGGGATTCTCCCAGTTAAGGATCACATTATGGTTTTCTTTTATTTCCAATCTCAATTTCATTTGACTGCTGCTTTTGATCTAAAGCCTTCTTTCATCCCAGATATGTCTAAAGGAATATTGTCATGAAATCAAGATGTTTTGTGAAATCCTTTGTCAGATTTATGAGAGGTACATGCACAAGTATTCCACAAGATGGACAGGCATAAATGGTCTATGATCTGCTCAGCGAGGGAAAACTTACTGGAGCTTTAATTAGGGAATTTTGAACCTGGGAAAAACAGTGTCCCAGGACCAATAAATGAGAAAAGAGATTGAGACATCAAGAAACTGGTAATCACATAGGGAAGAGAAGAACTTACTCCAAAGTATCATTTTGGAAGAAAAGATATTTAGGCTGCACAGAAACCTATTCTTCTCTGAACTCTAGATTATACAGGAAATCACTGTTCAAATGCTTTAATAGGAATAATTAAATTTGTTAAATTATTAAAGATGAAGCTGGGCTGGTTGCCTGGAAGGTGAGAGTGGGTCAAATAATCAATAAGCTTATACTGACTACCAATAGAGTTGATTTCATTGTAGTAGCATTTGTTGCCAAAAGAGCATTGAACTTCAGGTCCTGAATTTCCAATTCTGATACTTCCTAACTGTGGGACTTTGAGCAAATCATTTCATTTATCTCAGTTTCTTCACCTTTAACATATAGATTAAAAAATTGTATACCTTCTTTATACTATTTGGGGAAGTATTTTTCAAACTTTTAAGATCTTAAACAAATATGAAATACTAGTGGAAATATTTTTGCCAGAAAGGGACAGAGAAAAGGCACAATGTTTACTAAAATTGTGTTAAACAAAATTTTTTTCAAATTTTTCTGCATGATATTTAAACATTAATAAAACCACAAATGAAGCCAACTAAGATGTGTTGTAATAGAAAAAAATTAGAGCAAGATTTACAAAATCTGGTTTCTGATCCCAATTCTGACATTTATTAGCTATGTGACTTCAGGCATATTCTTTGATATTTTTAATTTCTTCCTTGATAAAAAAAAGGGGGGGGAGGATAATAATATGAGCTGTGTTTACCTCACAAGGTTATTGGAATGTTCAAATGAAATAGTGTATGTGAAAAACTAAGGGGAGTGGAAAGAATTTTATAGTGGAAAGAGAACTTGGATTTGATACTATGAATATCTGTGAGATCTTGTTCAAGCTACTTAATTTTTAAGGTCTCAGTTTCCTCATCAAGAAATGAGGAAACTGGATTAAATTATCTTCAACTATCCCTTCCTGTTCTATATGCACTAACTTTTTAAAACACAATATAAACTATAAACCACATTATAAGTATCTATCATCATTGTCCCAAAGTATAAAATCTTAAACAGTCATTAAAGAACTATATTGGTTTAAAAAAAAAAACTTCATACTATATTACTATACTTCCCAGACAATGATGCTAGTGTTAAATCATATTTCTCTCAAGATGCTAGTTAAGTTGGAATTTAATTTTTAAAAAGCAAAAAACAAAAACAAAAAAGTTGGAATTTAATCAGTAGAATGATTCTAGAGATGGAGCAATCACTGACTATTAACTAAATCAAGATAGATTTATTACACTGAGATGTTTCAAAAGAATAGTAATTCAGTTCTTTAGAAAAAAAATTTTCTACAATGCTGTTCAAGGATTTTTTAAATGTTAAATTCTATTGTGAAAAGGCAATGGTTGAGTCTATGCTTTTCCTTAAAAAATTGAAAATAGAGATAAAAGCTAAGGAGATAACCCCAAGAAAGATTCTTCTTTTTCCTTTCATTCCAGCTTAGCTTTGGTTTATGAGTCTAGAACAGAATTCATGATCCCAGAAAACATACCCAAAAAATTATGACTTATTTGCGAACTAGACAATCCAGCTTTGAGGTTTATTCTAGAGCAGATCTAATAGACTGAATTGGCTGAGGAATTCTGGGGGTTTTATTTCTTTATTTGTAATCTATAAGTCTCTTGTCCATTGTTCAGTCAGGGAAGATCCCAGGAGTTCATACTTCTGTTCATGGTGCTGCTCATGGTGCTGAATAGTTCTTTGTCACATACTTTCTTCTTTTGAATTACGAGGGGTTTTTAATCTCAAACAGAGGATTTCATATTTGCAAGTGATAAAGAAATACTAGAATTTATTTAGAGAAGATGGGTAGTGACATGGTCAGAACTGTGCTTTAGGAAGATCACTTTACAGCTGAGTGGAAGATAAACTAGAGTGGGCAGAGACTAGTGGCAGATTACCCTGCAGACTATTGCAATAGTCCAGATGTTAGGTGATAAGAGACTCTATCAGAGTAGGGGCAATGTGAAGGAGAAAGGAGCATGTTCCAGAAGGGTGACAAAATTGAAAGCAACAAGATTTGACGATATATTGAACATGGGAGGTAGTGAGGAGTTGAGGATGACGTCTAGATTGTAAATTTAAATGACCTAGAGGATGGTGATATTTTCAACAGTAAATAGCCAAGTTCAGAAATGGGAAGCATAACTTAGTTTGGGACATGATGAGCTTAAGATATCATCAAAGCAGAACTTTCAACCAAGCCTTCCTGACTGAAAGGCCCAGGCTTGATTTATTACTTCATGTGGCCTTTCTAAATATTCTCATATCAGTAGGTCTACAAAACTGCTTCCAAAGCAGACCTAATGTTTCCTCATCTGTAGCAAAGTTGACACAGAGCCCACTGTTAACCCAGCATTCAGTCCCACCATCCTCCCAACCCACTACTCGCCTAGTTCTCCAGAGTACTATTCCTTGGTTAGATTCCCGAGATTTCTCTGAATGGGGGGGGGGGAAGCATGGAGAGAGGTGGATAACGGTGAATGAGGTGAATGATTTGGACTCTGTAGCCATAGCATCTGAATGTTGAATCCCTCCAATATTTCTCTCTAGGAATTTACGTTTTCAATGATGCTAAAGGATAATTTGTCCAAATTACGATATAACATAAACACCACTTTAGAAGTGGCAGGAGGGCCCAAAGTGTTACATTCCATCAGCTCACACTTAAAGAGAATTAGCATGACACTTGAATAGCACTGAAATCAACTCTAGGCATGCTTGATAGCAGCTGCTGTTAAAAGGCTTATCCCAGGAGGGCGACACTTGATCAGTCCTTGTTAAGCATACTTCCACCCCATTCTGAACCTCGTAAATAGACTTTACAGTCTTTGAACAGATTAAAATACCCAAAAAACAAAGCTCAGTTCCCCCCATCCCACTCCTTTGGACCTATGTCAGAGTGAACAAAGATGGGCAAACCACAAATTGATAAATTTGTGACTAGATTGGCTTTTTCAAAGAAATGGGGATCTGGGTCATAAGATCATAGGATTTAAAGATAGAACTCACATTTAAAATCATTTGATTCAATACAATCCAGTCCAACATGCATTTATTAAGCACCTACTATATGCAAGGCAATTAGGTGGTACAGTATATGGAGCACCAGACCTGTAAACAGGAAGATCTGAGTTCATTTCTGACCTCAGACACCTCCTAGCTGTGTGATCCTAACTAATCACTTATTTGACCCCATTTCCCCATCTGTAAAATGGAGACACACTGGAGTAGAAAATGGCAAAACATTCCAGTACCTTTGCCAAGAAAACTCCATGGACAACAGTCCATAGGGTCAGCAACAACAGCATGCGAGATACTGCATAGGCATTATGGATACAAAAAAGTCAAGCAAAAAACAATCCTTGCTCTCAGCAAGCTTACATTCTACTGAAGAAACACAACACGTAAACAGAATTAACTAGAGATATCAGGAAACATTTAAGAAATTGTATTTGAGCTGAACATTGTACAAATCATTGTAAAAAGTGAGGAGAGAGTATAAAAGGTAAGGAAAGAAATTCCAAGCATAAGAATTAATCTCTGCCAAAGCATGGAGTAAGAAACTGAATGGAAAGTTCGGGGGATCCTAAGAAGACCAGATTGACTGAAACATCAAAGGTATGAAGGAGATTCATGTGAAATGAGCCTGGAACAGTAGGCCAAAGCCAGATTGTAACATCCTTTGTGTTCATTCTAGGGCAATAGGGAGCATTATAAGTCTTTGAGCATGACAATTACTTGGTTGTGTGTTTGCATCTGTGTCTGTGTCTGTGTCTATGTCTGTGTCTGTGTGCACACTTTTCATTCTATTGATGAGGGATTTGAGTCCCAAAGGTCAATAATTTTTCAGTTTTCAATATTCTTTCTCACTAAGAATAGTAAAAGGGGTTACACCTGAGCTTTAATTAATAAGAACTCCTAATGACAAAACTGTTTATAACCATACAAGTCAGCATTTCCTCCATTATAGTCTTAAAAACTTGCCTAAAAACGGAAACTAGGTAGATGCCCATCAGTTGGGGAATGGCTGAATAAGTTATGATATATGAATGTTAAGGAATATTATTGTTCTATAAGAAATGATCAAAAGGAGGATTTCAGAAAAGCCTGGAGAGACTTACATGAACTGATTCTAAGCAAGGTAAGTAGAACCAAGAGAACATTGTACACAGCAACAGCCAAATTATATAATGACCAATTCTGACAGTTGTGGCTCTTTTCAACAGCAAAATGATTCAGGCCAGTTCCAATGATTTTGTGATGAAGAGAGCCATCTTCATTCAGAAAAAGGACTATGGGAACTGAGTATGGAGCACAACATAGTGTTTTCATCTTTTTGATGTTTTTTTTCTCATTTTTTTTCCTTTCTGATCTGATTTTTCTTGTGCAGCATGATAATTGTAGAAATGTGTATAGAAGAACTGCACATGTTTAACATATATTGTATTACTTGCTGTCTAGAGAAGGGGGTAGGGAAGGGAGGAAGAAAAGTTTGGGACATAAGGTTTTGCAAGGGTGAATGTTAAAAATTATCTTTGTATGTATTTTGAAAATAAAAAGCTATTACTTAAAAAAAAAAAAAGTTGCCTAGAGAGCACTGAGAGGTTAAATTATTTACCAGAATCACACAACCATAAGACCAGGTCTCTATATCTTCAGGGCTAATTCTCAATCTCCTACACCATATTGCCTGCCTCTCATTGAGAATAAGAAGGATCTTTCAGGACTAGAGGTATCCCTTACTCAGGGAATTCTCTCCCAAAGCTGTCAGAGTTTACATTAGAAACCATCAGTTTATAGGCAATAGTGTAGTCACACAAATCTTTTTTTTTCTTACTAGAAAACCTTAATCCATAGTCTTCTGAGGAAAATGTCAATAACTGAGCCTTACTAAAATAAACTGATAAAGTAATGTCAAATGTCCTAGGAAAGTTGTAACAATCATCCATTCATCTATACTGTGTTTGCAACAAGTAACACAAGAGCCAAGTTTAAATAAAAACTATTTTCAAGAGATCAGGCAGGAAAGCTACTCATATTTACAATGCTTGTTCATTTCTCAACTTTTCTGTGAAAGATCATCTATGCTTTACAGGTAAAAAAAAATTGGCTAAAATATCAAGCTGTCAAGTCCACTAAGGTGATCTCCCTGAGAAAAATAAAAATCTTTCAACCAGTCACCTTTGCAATATAGGAGGTGTGTTATGGCTAAGATAATAAATAGCATGGTAGTTGTCCTACCTCACTTGAATCATAAGCCAACTCTAACCATCCCGTTATTATTTATTTTTCAGATACTTTGATGGATTTGTGATGTCCTTTATGGGGAGAGGGAGTTATTTCCTTAATACAGATTATAAACCACCCATGTTTGCTCAGCTGAGCCATATTTATCATTTCCTCCCATGAATCCTCTAGAGGGCTTCCATCCAATGTGTTTGACATGACATGTATGCCAATGGAGCATGTGTGTGGTCCCATTCTGAACATACCATCAAGAAATGGGATGCGGAAGGCCACAATCTTTCATTCATCCTCCTTGACAACAAGATGAATAGGACTCATACCCCATAATGCCAAATTGAAATGACTCATGATTTCTCCACACACATTTTAGAACCCATTGGGAATGGGTTATCCACAAATCTATCTAAAGCCCCTGGAAATAATTTTGATAATTTCATCCTCTGATGCCACAAGGCATGGCAAAGATGTATGGGGGAAGAGAAATATCTATCCAATTTAAATCCTTGGAGAAACATCTTGGTCTTTGCCTACTTCTCCTACTAACATTTTCTCTATTACTCCCTCCAAAGAAGCCTCAAGGCCTGGTTTGCTGGCTCCCTCTCTCACTTTTCATTACAACCATTCTTTCTTCCTTCCTGGCTTCCTTTAGCTTTGCTCTCCTGCTGGAAAAGAAATGGCTTTCCAACTCCTTCCCTATCCTGCTGTTTCAAAAATCAATTCACAGCCCCCCATTAGTTTTTCTAAAGTTTGTGTGAAATTTTTGTTTTTACCCCCTGCAACTTTAGGCAACAATATTATGGTTTTAAATCAGAAACAAAAAAGGTGGCGTGACAGTTCATAAGAAGTCTTACAACATAAAGTCTGGATATCTTGATCTTCATGCCTAATGTAAATTAGTCTAGGCTAGAAGTTCTTAACCACAACCCTCAGATTTCATGAGTCCATGAACTTGGATGGAAAAAAATTACAATTTTTGTTTTCACAATCCTCTAGGGAAAAAAAGTGTAGTATTCTTTCTATTAGGAATGCAGATAATAAATCATTAACTCTAAGAAAGTAGACATAGAAAGCAACAAATGGCCAAAACTATCCATGATATTAAAAAAAAGATTGAGATCATCTGATTTAGAATTTGATTTATACAATCTTCTTTAAAAAGGTCTATTTGATGGGGTTAGTGGCTGCAAACCATCACAGATAAAGTTGTGGGAGTCAGGGGAAAGAAAGCTTATGAATGGGGTGAACCATAAGTAATCAAACTGATAAAGAATCCTTGAGACCACTTAATTTTAATTTGCATTATAAAATCAGCAAAATTAAGAGGGGAAAGATATATCTATATGAAAAGAGTCATAGAAGTTTCATGTATATGGTAAGATTAATAATAAGGACATATATGTAATAGGTAGAGAATGTCCAATGGTTAGATTAATTGAGGTGTGGCAATTTCTATTATACTGACATGTTCTTTGAAGTCTCTTGGATTGGCCCAGCCAAAGATTATTGAGGTATAATGTTAGATTAAGCTTTCAGGATGCTTACATGATTCCACACTGCTAATACATGCACAAATATGCATTGTGTATCTGGATAAAGGATAAGCAAAAGGAATTCAGTGACCCATGCTGCCAGGCCAAAAGGTAGGCAGATTATATGGATGGTTGCAGTTGAGAAGAGCTAAGAGGATTTTTCAAAAACTAGTCTATATTCAGGAAATTGAGAAAATAGAGATCCTAGAATGAGCTGATCAAAAGCTAAGAGGCTGAGATCACCTAGAAGAGTCTTGGGAAAAGGAGAAAAGTCATAAGTTAGAATAGTATTAATATTGCTTAGAACAGCACCCAAGGGAGCACAAAGAGAACTGTTTTTGTATGGTAAAGTGGTAAAATGTGTGTTTTTGAGTGGTAAAGTGGTAAAATGGTCAATACAAAGAGTAGTATAATATTCTTAAGAACTGAATAAGACTTGAGAGATGATCCAATCCAATTTATTCCATGAATGAAGGAATTGTCACACTACAAAGCAGAAACAGAGGGTTCAAATAGCCTTTGGTTCCTTTTCATACAACTTGTCCAATCACTTACTCTAATCTTACCCAGGAGATCTTTCTCAGAAACGTCTTTCACATGTACTAGTGAATCACAATCTTACCTACCACTGTTCCATTCCTTTACCTTCCCAGCTTGAATATTTGCCAGAACATGCAGCCTCTCAGCTCCATGAACCTGTTTAGAGATCAAATTTCAAGAAAAAAAGGTGGGAAACATTAGCATTACTGCCTAGATGTGCCTGACAATCTGTATAGTATCTGTTCTTATCTAGAAAGTCAATAAAACCTACTATTCATAATAGTCATGAGAAATGTACATCTACCATTTAACACCATAATTACCATGAGCAAAAAATCCATGAATTCATCCAATATCTGATCAGCTATATTCAATTTCATCCTTTCTTTTTCTGGTTCCCTGGACTATTTCTTTATTACTTGCTCACACAGACAACCCCATTATTTCCTCATACAAAGTACATAAAGAAAAGCAACTCGAAATTAACATCGCCAAGTACCATTATTCTTTTTCTACCCGGGGGAAGTCATAGTCTTAATAAATTTGACCAGATATGGCCAGCACCTTACTTATGTTATTTGTCCATTGTCGTGCAATACCAACAGAAACCAAGTCGCCCATGTGCCAAGTTCAAAGACATTCATTTCCTCATTATTCTTTCCCTGAATTATGTATGCAGAGACGTCAACACTAAAAGAAGCAAAAGCAAAGAACAAAAAGAGAGAAATTTTTGGAATCTCAGGTGAATTTGATTAATTCCCTAGTAGACTGTTTTGAAAAGCCCTTATAGAAAAGATAAATTTGCTGTTGGGATAAGAAACACAAGGCAGTACCGGGCAGGCTTTATTTCCAGCTTCTTATTCTATCCAACAGCATTGTTTCTAGAACAGAATCATTTTCAGGGAGATTTCAAGCTTGCAATCTTTCTCATTTTTATCATTCTTTTCATTTTCAAGGTATGTTGAAAAAGAACAAAAAAAAAAAAAAAAACTCTCCCTGAAAGTGTTTTCTACCCTAAAGATACTTATGTTATATTAAAGATGTACCTAATATACAAAACTAACAAAATTAGTCCCAAGCCCAAAGTTACAAGTCATACTCATTAATGTGGTTTTGCTACAAATTATTTAAACCTACAAGTATTTCTTAAGTCTTTAGTTTGTCCTAGACCCTGTACTAAACTTTCTGATGATTTGCATATGTTTATAAAATATGTTATATAAATGTTTATTTTTTCTCTTAAAAGTGACCAAAATCACCCACATACACTAATTCTTTTAATAAATGTCAATAACATTGTAAATGAGTCACATAAAAATCAACAGATACCATGGACAAATTCTTTTAATGGATAGATGTTTCCTAATGTTTCATACTTCATAAAATTGAATTTGTTATTATTAATATGATCTTATATACTGTAGTCAAAGACTGTTTAAAAATGTTAATCCACCTGGTAAAATTGGTAATAATTAGAAGGAAAATTTTTCTCACCATAAATTAGAAAACTACCAGGTAACATTATTTTTCTGCTCCTCAAATAGATTTTGGACTCTTGCTAAGAAAGCAAAGAGTCAATGACCAAATTATAAATTTATGAAGATTTTTCTCTCTAATTCCTGGAATGGTTTTTACTATTTTATGCACAATAGTGACATTAATTCATAGCACAAGTGTTTTGGAAAGGGGAAGGGAACTGAGAAAAAGAGGAGTATGGAAACATCCATGAATTGGTATTCACAAACAGTTCAGATCAATTCAATATGTAAATTCCTTCTATGGGGATTCAAAGAAAAATAATACAAGTCTTTGTCCTCAAGAAATTTATATTTTGGAGGAAGAGGAGGGAGTATAGAAGAACCCAGATAACCATATAATGTATACAAAATAAGTAAAACCCAGAACCATTTCAAATTAAGGGATGAGAAAAAGTCCTTAATAAAATATGAAGTAGGTCTTAAAAGAAACTAAGGATTTAAATCAATCAATCAGCAATCACTTATTAAACACTTAATAAATTAAATCACTTATTAAGTATTATATGGCAAGCATTGGGCTCAGAGAGCTGTAAAAGGATACTATTTTAAAGGTGAGGAACTACCTTGCAAAGGCAGATTTCAGATACATTAACTATATTGCAAATAAGCAGAGGTAGCATTTAATAAGTGTTTGTTGCATCTAATTGAATAATGCAGAACATAAGAAACATGGAAATTAATCACATTTTTTAAAAACAAACATAAATGACTAGGAGTGAATAATTCTCCTAGAAAACAGTCATTTTAATACCCAAGGGGAGTTGTTTAAATACCATTCAAAACATTCCTTAGTTACCAAACAGCTCTGAAAGACTTCCTCAGGATTGTTTTTGGAGAACTGAATGGTTTCCAATAGCAACCAGGGAGTCCACTTGACATCTGGGACCACGAGAGCCCCAGAGTTCATCCATATGATGAGACCGGGAGAGAGGCAGGGGTTTATAGCATTTTAATCATTTACATCTTTGGCAGTCCCCATGAGAAGTCTTTTTAATGTGAGGAACTTGGAGAGGGTTCAGTAGAAAGCAGCCAGGATAATTAAGGCTGCATTGTAGATGGCTTTGAAAAATGTGCCACTGTCAAAAAACCTAGCTTGCATCCCTGACCCTGCCCTTTCCTCGTTATCACTATCTCTCCATCCCATACTCTTAGCTCTCATTTAAAACATAAGCAAAGCAATAAAAAAATTTTAGTAAGACATATGTCATTAAACAAACATTAATTCAATGCCTGTTTTGCCCAAGGCATTGTCCTGTGGTCCCATTTCCACAGAGACCTGCTCTCTGTTTTCAGAATTGATAATTCTCAGATCCTAATCTCTGACAAGATCTTAACGACAAACAATTTGGCTCTTAATACGATGACCCTCTCCAAGGTATCGCCTCCTGAAGGGGCGATGGTTTGACTAAAAAGAATACACCTGTTATAGTTGGGTTTGAAATGCAATAATATGCTGTTTTTCTTACGTGACATGCCATCTTCGTCTGCTACCTTTGCACAAGCTGTCTCCTGTGCCTGGGATGCTCTCCTTTCTTGCCTCTACTTAGCTAGTGTTACTAGCTCCCCTCAAGGCTCAGCTCAATTGACACTTCTTACACAGGAGACTACTGGATCTTTCCATTGCTTAGTGATTTCCTCCCCTTCTAAAAAACTTTGTTTACTTGTATTTTATTTTTATAGGTTTTATGCCTTATTATATATACCGTTATTTTCTTTTTATCTCTCCTACTAGAATGTGATCTCCTTGAGGTCAAGTACTGTTTTTACATTTCTTTGTATTCCACAACAAATATTTAATAAGTATTTATTTCCTTTTTTGACATATTTGCATACATTTTTTTCCTTTCAGCAGAATGTTAGCTTCTTGAGGGCAAGGTCTTTTTGTTTCTGTCCTTGTATTTCTAGCACTTAGCTCAACAATTAGTTTGAACTCTGAATTGTATTCTATTTAATAGGGAGAACTTTTTTTTTCCAAGAAACTACACTGAAATAATAATAAGATTTCAAATATTGTTAAACACCTATATTATTACCATCATTTTCTTTTGGGGGTATCTTAAGAAGATATAAAAATATTTTGCAAACTGCACCTGTATAATCTATATCAAATTGCTTCCCTTCTCAAGGAAGAAAGGAAGAAAATTTGGAACTCAAAGTTTTACAAATCGAATTTTTTTAAAAAAATTTGAATAAAATAAAGATGTCTTTGGAAGGAACCCAAGTGGTTTATTTTATTCACTGAGAAAGATAATTCTCAAACATAAATTGGAGAAGTAATAAGGTTGTTCTGTCCCTTAGATGGTTTAGAATAATAGTTTCAAGTAGAAAAAAAAATCAAACCTGTACCAAGACTATTCACTTCAGCTCCCAAGGAGCAATACCTCACCTAGACCTTATCTACTCATATTCATAAGAAATGTTTATCTTCCTCTAAATGGTTTTCAACTTTACTGTCATCTAGAATATGTCTATACTCATTTATTTTCCATATGGCAAGATATACAGGCAAAACTCATTAGACAAAGTCCAAATGGATGAGCATCCAACAAAAAAATTGGCCACAGAAATGGTGAATCCTTAACAGTTTCCTTAATAGTTAACTATAGCAGAAAAAAACTTTTCTAAGTCATGGATCTCTTTGGTAGAATCTCTCTTTAGAACAATGTTTTATGTGCATAAAATTAAATTTCACAGGAAATCAAGTAGATTGAAATAAAAATTCAAGTTCACTGACTTCCTTGGAGTTATCTAAATACCAACAACATTTCTATAATGTCTACTACAATCCAGGCAATGTGCTAAGTACTTTACAAATATTTTCTCCTTTGATTCTCACAATAACACTAGAAAGTAGGTACTATTAAGATCCCCTTTTAACAGCTGAAGAAATCAAGGCAAACAAATTGTGATTTGGCCAAGGTCCCATAACTAGTACATGTCTGAGCCTAGAATTAAATGCAAGTCTTCCCATTCCCAGCACCCTATCCAATGTACTATCTATCTGCCTATATCAGAATCACTTATTTCATACTGATGGGGTTCTAGTGGCAGTCAAAGAGTTGTAGAAATCCCTTTTGGTCAGAGGGACAGATTCTTCGTGAAAGAATTCAGGAACCCAAAGAGTTTTAAGTGGCAAAAATGGAAGTTTATTGTTGGATGAGAAGTCAGCTTTGCTAAGAGACTGACTTCTTTAGTGGCAAAGTCCTATTAGGGAAATGGAGGCTGGCATTGAGAAGAGAATGTCTTCTCAGCGGGCAGCTATACCAAGGGACAAGGCATAGTCCTGGTTTGGACATTCTGCAAAGAAATGAGTAAACAGAAACTTATTATATGAGCTGATCTTGGTGGGGGGCTGGGGCAGTTTGAGCTTATCAGACCAGGATCTCCCAAATGAAATTGCTTTGAAGGCTATTTTAGCCTGAATTTGAATAGAGATCAGCTATCAATGGAGGTAATTTGCCTTAGAAATGGACCAGTCGGGTGATGGATGATATTCTCTTCCCCTACTTTCAGGGAAGGAAGGAGAATACAAGGGAACAAAAAAATCAAAATCCATTTCGTTGGAAAAGTCAATATGATGTCATAATATAATATCTTTTATTTTTAAAAACTTTATGTGATTGTGATTTTGGTTCAATATTTATCAAGCACTCCCACTCTCCTCTGCATTCATTAGGCCATTCCCCAAATCTCTCCTGGAATGACTAAAATTCTCTCTGCTTTTTCAACCAACTCCAGAACAAAGAACAACTTTATGATCTGTCACGTTGTTCTCATAACTAAACAACTGTACCAAGCAAAAATATTCCATCAACTTTGTTATCAATTTGTAAATCATTACTTCTAAAAGTCTGTGTTAGCAACAACCAGGAAAGTGGGACCATAGCATTTAAATATGGGGGGAAGCCATCATTTTTTTAAAAAAATAATGAGACTGAGACTCAAAAAAGTTCGCTTATAGTCACATGGCAAATTAGTGACATAGATAGAATTCAAATCCAAGTTTCTCTGCCTTTTTAACCTAAATCTAATGATCCTGGTGTAATATCACTCTGTGTTCCTTCCTTTTCCAGAGGGCAGGGAAACATTAGCTTAGGTAGCAGAGATTTTTCCCTCGAAGTCAATAATGAAACAGCAAGGAACTGTTTTAGTCAAGCAGCATCAGTTTTGCTCCAGATTTTAGCCATCAAAGAATTTAGAGCATTTGTTACAACTTTCCTTTGTGGGAAGAATCTGATAGTGTCAGCTCAAAGCATGCTATCAAGAAGTGTATATACATTCAAATGATAAAATAGAAACTCTTTCCATCTACACATAACTGAATCTTTAAAATATTCATCATCTACATCCCTAGCCATGATTTTATAAAGTCATCTGTTTTTGAAAGCTTTCTAGAAGCTATGTACATCATTTCATGGGCTTAAATAATGAGACTATGGCTGACCAAAGACTCCCTTTAAAAAAAAAAAATTCATTGCCAAGCATTGCCTAGCAATCAAGAAAGCCTTATTCACAAGCTCCTTTTTGATTGTTTTCTCTTGATTTCTCTTAACCCTTCTTCTAAACAAGCTTGCTTTATTATCCTTTGTTTTAGAAAGGAAAAAAAAAATCTACATTCCTTGTGTTTTTCATGTTTGTTGAAGTTTTTCATCTTCTCTTTAAAAATAAGTCATCAAAAGAAAAAATGCTAAATATTAACATTCATGGGGAAAACGCCACTAATAATTAGATAAAAATACATTTAAAAGTTAAATCTTACCTCACACCCATCAAATTATCGAAAAGAATAAAACAGGAAAATAATTGATGTTGGAAGGACTGTGTTAGTTAATTCAGGCAATTATCCATACTGATTGAAGTGTGAATTCCTATTCTTCATTGATTATTTCTATGTTTTATATAAAAGCAACTTCTTTGTTTTCTAATCACTTCTTTCTTCATGTAAATGCTAATTTTTTTTCAGTGCAGTTGTTGGACATGTTACATTCTTGTTTTTCACTCAGTAGTCAGTGATCTTTCTAAAAGTCAGTTCTGATTATACCACCCCCCCCAAAAAAAAAGCAAAACTCCAGTGGTTCCCTATTACCTTCAGGATTAAATATAAATCTTATATTGACATTCAATTCTCTTTGTACCCTGGCTCTATTCTACCATTCCAGTATTTGTATACTTTATTCCCTCTCCCATAACCTGTAATCTAGTGATATCAATTTCCTTGTTTTCCTCATAGAACACATTCCATCTTCTGGTTCTAGGAATTTTTGCTGGCTTTCCCCATTCCTAGAAATCTCTGTCTCCTCATTTTCTAAGTGCAACACCTGAATTCCTCCAAGTACCAGCTAAAAATCCAATCTTCTACAAGAAATCTTTCCCTCTCCAAAAAAAACAAGGTAATACTATTGTCTCTAATTTATCCCGTGTATCCTGTTTGTATATGGTTATTTGCATTTTGTCTCCTCATTAGACTACAAGTCCTTTGAGGGCAGGGACTATTTTTTTGTTTCGTTTTGTTTTGTTTTGTTTTGTTTTGTTTGTCTTCCCAGGGCTTAGCTAAGCCAATCATTGAATGGATTGTTGCCTCAATCAAATGAAACCTGTTAGAGGTTTAACTTGAAAGGCTGAAGTCTCCCACTTCATCCAGGAGCATTTCCAATCATCTTGATCTATATCTAGACCCACATGGTTCTAAAGGAAAATATGAGACTGATGACCTTGCCCGGCCCTCCCTCCTTCAAATCCAATTCACTTGCATGTCACGGCATCATCTTCCTGATATCATGGTCCTCTTCAAGAACAAAGAAAAAATAACATTTAGCACACTGGAACCTAGTAGGAATTTAATATTTGCTCATTGTGCCTCCTTAGTCCCACCGCGAATTCCAAATGTTTATGAAATCAAATGCATGAAAGAAGGACATTGGAGTTGGGCAGCTGAGTGGGAATTCAGGAAATCAGGGAAGAGTGAGGCATTCCAGTTATAAAGAACAGCATGAACAAAAGCATCAAAGCTAAAGAACCCAGTGCATGTTCCCAAGGACAGGAGAGCTGGAGGATGTCTATCATCTGAAGACTGTCCCAGAGAAATCCAGAGAGGCTCATGACCATGGATGATGTGAATTCTTAGGACTTTACAAGTCTTTAAATCACAAACTCAGATACAGAAGTTTGCCAGGTGCTTTATTAAAGAGATCCCTCATGACTGAGATCACAGATCCTTAAAGAATTCAAAGATAAATGTTATAGTACATTGAAGTATCTCACCTACTCATTGTGTAGATCACCTCTGCACGTTTTCTAACTCTTAGGGTTTGATTTCATATTTTTATTTCTCTTTATCCTAGAATCAGGGTTCTTCACAGTGTGAAGAGCTCTCTACACCAGTGCAGATCAGCAACTATCTATGACTTGGGGAGAAGTTTTAATGATTTGATCAGGATCACCCAGTCATTATGTGTAGAAATTGAGACTTGACCCTAGGTCATCCTTACTCTAAAACCAAGCCTCTATTCATTCACCAACACTATGCTTCCTTAAATTATGATGCTCTAAAGTAGCTTTGTTAGTGCTTTTATGACCCTATTGGTTCAATCTGTGATCTGTTATAATTATAATATGCTAAAAATTATTATAATTTATGATAAAGAAAATAATAATGTATTGTATGTGCAGATTGAAGGTTGGGTGCTGAGGTCCCATATTGCATCTTTTTCATTTTTGTATCCATTACAAGACACTTGCTCAATTCCTTATACATTATATACACTCAAAAAGTATTGAATCTGATTTCCAAGTCTTTTGTCAGACATACACTTCACCCTTTCATTCCACTCCACCCTGCCCATCCACCCATCCCCTAATTCTCCCCCACCAAAAAAAATTGGGAAGCCACTTAAACAAGAAAAGCCAATATGTGTTGCTATGGGGGGAAAATGATCCTCCTTATGGTAATCCACTTGACAATGTAAAGTGAAGCCTTCCTGTACCTCCACAGACACTATAGGTCCCAAGAGACCTCAGAAGCCATTCTGTCTGCCTCCTCCCACATATTTACAAAAAAGGAAACTGAGTCTCACAGAGATGAAGAGACTGCTGCAAGATTACAAAATAAAGAAGCATGAAAGGTCAAATTAGATCTCAGTGCTTCTTCCTCTAGAGTCCCTGTTCTTTCCATAGTTTGGTACCATTAATACAAGGACTTTCTCAAGGTATCTGTTAAGAACTCTAGAATCCCAGAAGAAAGAGAAATTTACTTCTTATCACAGCATACTGCCAAGTTAAAAATTTTGGAAAAGTTATTTTATCAACCAGTCAGAGAAAGACAACTAAATAAGATTGTGAAACAGTCACTTAATTAAGAAAAGATATTACAGGTTAGTGCTTAGCACACTTGCTTTGGAGGAAGAAAGACATGGATCTAACACTGCACATATATACTTGTTGTGTAAGACTGGACAAGTTTTCACCTTCTCAATATCCCAGGCAATATAAATACATATATTTATAAAGATGACACACAGATTTGGGAAACATTGGACATTTTTTAACTGCATTTTTCCTCCAAGGATTTTGTTTCTCTTTTTTTTCCCATAGGGTAGAGATAGGAAGGAAAATAAATACATGCTGAGTAAAAAAATAAAATTTTATTAAACAAACATAAATCAATTCAAACATTTATTAAATGCCTGCTATATGTCAGGTCCAGAGCAACTAGGTAACATGACAGGGAGAATGCTGGCCTGGAGTCAGGAAGACATCTTCCTGAATTCAAATGTGACCTCAGAAACTTAGTAACTGTATGATCCTGGGAAAATCACCTAAGCCTGTTTACCTCAGTTTCCTCCTCTAAAATGAGGTGGAAAAGGAAATTGCAAACCACTCCAGCATTTTCACTAAAGAAAGCCTAAATGAGGTCACAAAGAATGGAACAGAATTAAACAGCAATCAGTAACAAATACATCAAGCACTCTGCTATGCCATGGAGATAGAATAATGAGGGGAGGGGGAAGGAAGGAAGGAACAAAGGAATGAAGGAAGGAAGGATCCATTCAAAAACCAGAAATCAGCAAATAAAATTATTCTGAGCTCTGAAATTAACTCCTAATCTTCAATTATCTTTAATTAGTAACTGTTGATTTTTATTAAAGATCCCATTACACCTAAATTTGTATTTTATGTATCTGCATATACATCATATTCCTCCCATCCTCATTCACCATAAAATATAAGCTCCTTAAGGGGAAGGATTGTATCGTTTTCTTTAAAGTCTTCATATCCCATCCAGTACCCCACAAACCATAGGTACAGATGCATTATGGATGTTCAATAAACATTTATTGAATTGATTCTAATCATACAGCATCACAGAGTCTGTTAGCAATAAGTCAGAAAGAGAACCCAGATTTTGTTCATTTTTCCCAGTCCTGTGTACCTTCAGATACCTGGTACTTGTACCAGCCTTTAGTTGTTCGTTTTCCTGAGTTACCTATCTTTCCCTGCACTGACTGCTAATCATGTTAATCAGCAGCCAAAATGCATTCATTCACTATGGCCACTCCACTGAATATCTCTCAGAACTCCCAGTCCTGCCCCTCATGACCTTTAAAATAGAGGAGCTGCAGAATTGCTCTCCCTGGTGCTACTTTATGATGTTGGAGGAAGTCACAGCGTCTTCAAAAATCTTTTTTGCTCTGGAAGCTGATCTGATCTGGCAAGCTGTCAGTTATGTCCAGTACACCACCATTATTTTCAGCAATCTTGCCAGTTGGCAATAACTCCTTGCCTGAAGGCAATTAAGTCCAAAGGCATTGGAGACCTCATTACCAAAGGATCAGAATTGAGAATTGGAAGAAAGGAGTGAGTGGACATTGGTGGGGGGAGCCATAAATTAACCAGGATCTTCCCTAATCATTTTGACCTTCTTGACAAGATAGCATTAAAAGAGGTTTTAAGATCATCATGAGTGGATTTTTGTGCAAAATGCAAACATTTGGTTTTGATAAAGCCTTCATTTCTAAAATACCTAGAGAACCAAATCAAATTTATGAGAGTATAAGTCATTCATCAATTAATAAATGGACAATATCCTTTGTCAATTTTCAGATGAAGGAATTAGTCATCTAGAGTCATAAGAAAAATATTCTAACTCATTATTGATTATATAAAAGTAAAACAACTTTGAGTTACCATTTCATACCTATCAAATTGGCTAAGATGACAGAAGAAGATAATGATAAAAGGTGGCAAGAATATGAAGAAAATTAGAACACGAATGCATTGTCGGTGGAGTTGTAAACTGAACCAGCCATTCTGTAGAGCAATTTGGACCTATATTCAAAGGGCTATAATACTGTGCAAATCTTTTGATCCAGCATTATCACTACTAGGTTTATATCCCAAAGAGATTTTTACATATATAAAAATATCTGTAGCATCTTGATTTGTGGTTCAAATTGAATGGATGCCCATTAATTGGAGAATAGCTAAATAAGGTGTGATTATATGAATGTAATGGAATATTATTGTTCTTTAAGAAATGATGAGCAGGCTGATTTCAGAAAAGCCCGGAAAGACTTACATGAAATGATGCTTAGTGAAGTGAGCAGAACTAGGAGGACATTCCACACAGTAACAACAAAATTATGTGATGATTGACTATACTAAATTTGGTTCTTCTCAGCAATACAGTGATCCAAGACAATTCCTATAGACTTGGGATAGAAAATGCCATCTGCATCCAAAGAGAGAGCTATTTAAGCTGAATGAGGATTGAAACATACTATATTCGCCTTTTTGGGGGGAAGGAGGTTCTTCTAGTGATTTTTCTCTTTTGTTCTTTTCTTTCACAACATGAAAATATGAAAATAAGCTTAAAATTACTGTACATTATAACCCATATCAGATTGCTTGGAGAGAATAAAAAATTAAAACTCAAAATCTTACTAAAATGAATGTTAAAAACTATCTTTACATGTAATTGGAAAAATAAAATACTATTGATAAAGAAAAGAAACATTAATATTTAACAAAGAAAAACCTCAAACACGGTTGAAAATTCACAGGTGTCTGTCAAACATGTTTTTGTTTGTGAAAAAAAGATTCCTTAAGGGCTACTCCATAATAGGAAGAAAAGATAATTGAAGAACGTTGTCAGAGGGTCCTGTTTTTTGGTTGGTGGCCAATGACAAGTACCAACTGCATGTTCTAGATCCTCCTCTGATTTTGAAGTAAAGGCTTATACATCATCTGGTTCCAAAAAACTAAAGATTTCCAACAGGGCAGTACATGGTATGGTGAAAATGATGCTGAACTAGGAAATTCGGATGTCTATATTTCAGCCCTGGGCCCATTCCCAGGTCTGCCTAATGAGTTCACCAACCTGATATCCTCCTCCACTTTGTTTCATCCTAGTCATTGTCCTGCCATGTAGCTCTGCTGCCACAACTCCTATTGTGGCTACAATAGGAAGGAAGGGAAAAAAGGAAGGAAGGAAGGAAGGAAGGAAGGAAGGAAGGAAGGAAGGAAGGAAGGAAGGAAGGAAGGAAGGAAGAAGGAAGGAAGGAAGGAAGGAAGGAAGAAGGAAGGAAGGAAGGAAGGAAGGAAGGAAGAAAGGAAGGAAAAAAAGAAGGAAGGAAGGAGGGAGGGAAGGAGGGAAAAGGGAGAGAGGGAAAAGAGAGGGAAGAAAAAAGGGAGGGAGAGAAGGGAGGAAGGGAGGGAAAAAGGGAAGGAGAAAAGAAGGGAGGGAGGGACGGAAGAAAGGAGGGAAAGAGGAAAGGAGGGAGGGAAAGGAGGGAATTTTGTTAGTTGCTTTACAAATATTAACTTTTTTGATCCTCACAACAGCAATTGGAATTAGAGAGTATTTTTATTCCATTTTACAATTACGGAAACTGAAACAAACAGAGGAAAGAGTATTTAATCAGGGTTACAGAAACCCATAGATCAAAACACCTATTTTTAGTCACCACTCCCCCATATGTATTATCTGTCTTTTAGAGTCTAAGCTTCCTGTGGCTATGACTTTTGTGGATATTCCCTGTGGATATGACTTTTTTGAGGGCATTTATATTGGTATTGCCATTACTTAGCAAGATCTATATCATATTATCATCATATCATAGCTAATATCTATATAACCCTTTATAGCTTATGAAACACTTTACATATATCATTTCAATGAACTTCATAATAGCCTTGATGGGCTATTATTTATCTCCAGGGCTACCATATTCTTTGTTTTAGAAATAAGAAAACAAAGACTGATGGAGAGTAGTATTTGCAGAAGATCTTGTACCTGATAATAAGCTGAGATAGGATTTAAACTCAGGTCTTCCTGACTCAGAGTCCTGTACTCTATACAGTTCTCAACAACTATTCTATTAAGACCAGCTATAAATAAGAGATCCCTATCTGGAGGGGTACAGGGTTCCTTCGACATTCCTTGTTTTCTAACAATGGATTTTTAGTGTCATACTCCTCCATGGTTGATGCTGTCAAATTAAATCCTAGCCTGGGTATCAGGAAGAGAGACCACAAAAGGGTTTGATTTGGGTCAAGGAAAACAAATTTGGTTCTTTGGATACTTAATTGTAAAGATCACATTGACAGCAAGTGAGAAATAATACATCAACCACATGTTAATCAGGCACAAAAAATCCAAAGGCAAATAACATACAGTGCAGAGAATAAAGTGGGAGAGGGATGCAGAGAGCATAGGAAATGGAGGAGGAGGGAAAAACATATAGAATCACTTGTGTAACTGCAGATTGAATTTGAAGCCTTAGAGCAAAATGTCTCCTTAAGAGCTAAGTCCTCAAGGAGAAGGATTTGAGTGTCCCATTCTTAACAGGCTTCTAGTGGGGAGGTCACTTAAGTTTTATATGTTCCATCTTAGGACTACCTCATTAGCACAATGTTTCTCTGGTTTTCATGCAGGTTTGATGCTTATCTGCAGCTTGCAATCCAAGAACCATTTATTGAAATATAGCTGGTTTTCAAATAATATTTACCTCCCAGCCTTGTGAGAATCAATGAGATAATATTCATAAAGTACTGGATGCCCATAGTAGATGCTTAATAAATGCATGTTTATTTTTTCTTTCATAATCATGTAACTGTGTTCTGTTATAAAATCATCTGCAAAAACCTGCATGCTCCATTTTTAGGTTTTTTATCGGAAATCTTTCATACATGCAAAAACTATTCTTATAGTGATTTTATAGAGTCAAGTAAGTAGGCATTGAATAAGGAGTTGCTGAAATCTTCTCAGTCACCTTTTTATATTATCTATGATAGTTTCCATTTTTTAATCTTTGAAATATTTTGAAAATTGATCCCTTTGCAACTTGAAATTGTGTCACTTCTAAGACAGATTCCTTCTGTATGCACTCAGTGGTGTGCAACAATTCTTTCTGACAGTCTTCTTAATTATTATTCTACTTCCTCACATGTTACATTAGGTACTTTTATTATAATCCAAATATTGTAGTTCTACCATCACTTACATCTCTATAGAAAATCCTGGCAAATCTGTTCCACTTAATGCCAATTTGTTGTCCTTCCAATTTAATGTATAAGTTTTATTGGGCTGATTTAACCTCGTTGGGACTCACATCCAGATTTCCAAAAGCTGGTTTTCTCTCCCATTTCTTTTTTATATATTTTTGATAAAATATAGATCACAATATTATATTATCATCCTTTAAAATGTTTTGCAAATAAATGTTACCATGAGCTTCCAATTTTTCCTATTGCAGGAGGGCAAAGGTTTGCTACATGAGATAATTTCTTGTCTCTTTTGGCACTCTTGACATCAAAATCTGGTTAACTCAACATCAATTAAATTTCTCTGATAATTGGTAATAAGAAAAAGTTTATGTAACAGGCGCTATGCAAGGTACTAAAGATAAAAATTAGACAGTTCCTACCTTCAAAAAGCTTATATTCTATTAAAAATTAATGTCATTTTTTATTCATTTGCCTTTTTTCAGAGAATTCATATTGCCAAAAAAAATGAAGAAATGTGAAGTAAAGAGTGAATATTCAGTGGGTTACTGAAAACACTTGCACAATTAAATTTTTTAAGCTAATTGCAAGGCTACAGTAAATCGATATCACTTTAACTCAAGTAATATCTCTAAATTAATTGAGCAGATTCTTGTAAAATGGCAGTAAGACCCAAAGAAATTCTATTTTGCTCCTAAATATTTTCCTTATCTTTTACTCCTCCAAAAACCATTTTTATTAGGTTAAGAAAGTCCACACAGCTGCTCAAAGTTAACATAGTCAGAGTTGCAACAAGGACACGTACAACTTTCAGATAAGTATGCTCCTATGTGCAAAGTCACATAAAACATACTAAGGGACCATCTGCTGATAGAATACAAAAATACAAAGTAATGAAAGACTGAAGAAGCCGGAAGGAAAGAAATCTGCGTTCTGCCACTAAGTGGATGCCTGCCATTTAACAAGTCAGTCAGAGGACTTGAACTCTAAAGGAATCTTGCTCTCAAGGAAAGGGAATCAATGCATAAGCAACCTTCTGTCAACCAGCAGTTAGGACACAATACCATAGCGTTGTCCAATGCCTTCTGGATGCATCCCTTGCACAGCAAGGATTCAAACAACAAATGAAAGAGGAGAAAAAGAATCCAGGGCCTTTGGCTTCCTATTTTTGTCTTTGTTTGTTGGCTCTCTGACTCTATATCTATCCGTCTGTCTGTCTCTGTATCTATTTTTCTCTATGTGTCAGCTTCTCTTTTTAACTCTTCCTCTTTTTTCATTCTGTTTTTCTCTATCTCTGTATCTGACTCTTTTTTGTCTGTCTCATCTGTTTCTGTCAGTCTCTTTTTCTTGGTGTCTATCTCTATGTTTATCTATATTTCTATATGTATGTGTGTGTGTGTGTGTCTTTCCTCTCTCTCTCTCTCTCTCACTCTCTCTCTCTCTCTCTCTCTCTCTCTCACTCTCTCTCTCTCTCTCTCTCTTCAGATGGCAACTGAGTGGAAGATTGGACTTGATTTGGAAGGAGGTCTCCAGATATAAGACATTTTGTTGTTGTCATTTCAGTCATGTCCAACTCTCTCCTTATTTCTATCTTTCTCTTTTTCTCACTCTGTCTCTGTCTCTGTCTCTGTCTCTGTCTTTCTCTGTGTCTTTGTCTCTATTTCTCCCTCTCCCTTCAGCTGGGCAGTCTAAATCCAAAAAGCCTTTGCAGTAAGAGAGCTGACAGGTGGCATAGTGGACAAAAGGAATTGGAATCAGGAACACTCATTTTTTTTGAGTTCAAAACTAACCTGAGACAGTTACTAGCTATGTGACTCGACCAAGTCGCTTAAATCTGTTTGCCTTGAGTTTCCTCATTTGTAAAATGAGCTAGAGAAGGAAAGCAAGTCATTCCAAGAAAAGCTCAAGTGGGGTCAAAGAATTGGACATGACTGAAAATGATTCAGCAACAATCAATAGAAATCTGCATCTATGGAGTGATAGCTCTAATACCGATTCTGTCACTTTTATATGAGCTAACTCTCCTCAGCAACAAAACCAAGAAAGCCCATGGAGTCGGACTTGAAGAGTTATGAATGTTTGTTTGTTTTTTAATGGAAATGACAGTCCCAAGTGACTGCTGAACAAGAGTTCAATTCCAAGAGGAAATAGGCAAGATGCCACTTGATACTAGAAAAGGTGGGTATCTTTACCATTGTAGATGGACCATCAGAGATATCAGAGGAACGAAATAAGGAGGGCAATTCTCAGTATTTAAGGAGCAGTTCTGAATCTAGCAGGCTTCTGAACCAGAACCAGAGTTCAAATCCTACTTCAGGATCTAGCTCTGTGACTCCAAAAAATACTCTTAACTTTCCTTAACTTTAATTTTATAATGGGCATAACAATAGCACCTATTTCAAAGGATTATTGTAAAAAAATCAAATAAAATAATATATAAATAACTTTGCAAAGCTCAAAAGACTATAAAATGTGATCTAATAAAAAATATAAAGCATCATTTTTGGCAGTACTGGTATTATTAAAGCAAAATGACCTGCTCATTTCCAGTCAATGAAGGCCTTTTTCTTAATTATGTGTGCTTTTTTTTTTTCAATCAAATACACAAGATGGGTTTATCCCTAGTGTTCCAGGAGGAAGTCTCAGTATTTTGAGTGATGGAAAATTGCCACTTAGCTGAGGAATGAATGAGCTTTAAATAGATCCCATTATTTTTACAAGGTTATTATTGTAACAGTTTCATAATAAAAAAAAATCCTACCCTTCAGTTCTAGTCTTATTGCAGGCTTATGATCAGTCCATTAACCTCCAGCCAGTCCCAGCTTTTCACTTCAAGACATGGTAAGTTTTCAGCCATGGTTACTGCACAGAATAAAATTATCCTTTATTGGCCTACATAATGTTTCTGACAAGTTCACTCTGTGAGTTTGTTAGGTAAGTCAAAGATAAAAAGCCAGAGCTGAGAAGCAGAAGCTTGCTGGAATTTTAAAAGCCCTTATCCTAATTCTATATGATTTCAACTGAGTGGATGGTATCATGATTTAAAAGTGGTCCTCATAAGCCGGGAGACCCGAATTCAAATTCTGATTCTGCCCTATCCTGGCTTTGAAATCAAAGGAAAGTCCCTTCACTTCTCAGGCAACTCATAAAGAAGCTGAATTGCAGAGGTGTGGATCGCTATTGGCAGAGGGAGTTCCTTCCCAGAAGTGCCCTACATCAAGGAAACCTAAAGTCTGGACATGAAACAGGAAATTCTGATTCATGATTCAACAAGGTTGTAGAATTCATGATTAATAATCTTGTTGGGAAAAGGACCTGTGACTAAAATGGGCTGTTTATAGACACTGCTATCTCATTATTTTCCCTTTGAGTACCTAGTATAGTGTCTGACAAATAGTAGGCATGATGTTTATTGTTGGTTAATTCCCTATAGATGGGGGACATATGACCCCGACTAACTCTCAATTTTATTTTTATTCTATTTAACATTTAATTCCTTACTTTTACAAAGCTCTCCTGCCAAATAGAAGAAAATTCTTCGTCTTCCTAGATTCTCCATTCAGGAAAATGCCCCTAGAAGCAGCCACCTCCCTCTGCAAAGTGGTTTTGATCCCTGTTTGACATCATTGGCTGGGCTAGACATTATTCTATGTATTTGGTCTCAGGATCTGAGAGTATTTGGGAAGCGAGGCTCTGTGACTATGGAAAGGCTAGGATGCCCCCTACTGTTAAAACGAGGTTTGGGGGAACCTGTTTTATTTGTAGCTGCTGATTTTAAGAAATACTTCTTAACTGCTCTCTAGGACCCTAAAGCCCTATTTAAAGAAAACACAAAATGAGCACAAAATCAGAATGAGCGATATCTCCTCCTTGCATGAATAAATGTATATGTCTATATATGCACATATATCCACCTGATAGAATCATAGAATTTTCAGACTGAAAAAAGACATGAAATAGGAAAAGCCTTGGGTCCAATTCCCACGTTTGATAAGTTTCCCTTACTTGTGTGACCTGGGCGTTAGCCTCCTCAGATCTTAGGGTTTTCATCTAAAAAGAAAGCTTTATAATAGGTTTATATTTTAACCTAATCCAGCCCCTTTATTTTACAGACAAACTAGTAGGTAGGGAGGCGTAGTGATTTGTCCAAGATTACATGGTAAGTTGGCATCAGTGCAGGGACCAGCATCCAGATATCCTGTTTTTTCATCTAGGACTCTTTCAACTTACCCCTATCTTCTCCATCAAAAACAAACAGCAGGAAAAAAATAACCTAAAACACAGTTTGAAAGATGTTTGATTAGAAATCAATAAATAGGTACACTAGCTGATCAAATTTTAAAACAAATAAACAAACAGCAACAAATAAAAAAACTAAAACACAGTTTGAAAGATGTTTGATTAGAAATCAATAAATAGGTACACTAGCTGATCAAATTTTAAAACAAAAAAACAGCAACAAATAAAAAAACTAAAACAGTTTGAAAGGTGTTTGATTAGAAATCAATAAATAGGTACACTAGCTGATCAAATTTTAAAACAAATAAACAGCAACAAATAAAAAAACTAAAACAGTTTGAAAGATGTTTGATTAGAAATCAATAAATAGGTACACTAGCTGATCAAATTTTAAAACAAAAAAACAGCAACAAATAAAAAAACTAAAACAGTTTGAAAGGTGTTTGATTAGAAATCAATAAATAGGTACACTAGCTGATCAAATTTTAAAACAAATAAACAGCAACAAATAAAAAAACTAAAACAGTTTGAAAGATGTTTGATTAGAAATCAATAAATAGGTACACTAGCTGATCAAATTTTAAAACAAAAAAAAGCAACAAATAAAAAACTAAAACAGTTTGAAAGGTGTTTGATTAGAAATAGGTACACTATTTGATCAAATTTTAAAACAAATAAACAAACAGCAACAAATAAAAACTAAAGCAGAGTTTGAAAGATGTTTGATTAGAAGTAAATAAATAGGTATACTATCTGATCAAATCTTAAAACAGGAAGAGGGTAGAAGTCCTTTTTGATTTATACATAAAAAAGTGACCTCATTTGTCTAAGATCTTATAGAAAGAGAGTGTCAAGGCAAGGAATAGAACCCAGAAGTGTTTTATTGTTTCTACCATAATTGAGTAGTTATAAAAGTGGTTTGATGCATTCATTCATTCAATATTTATTAAGTGCCTACTATGTGTCAGGCACAGTTTCTGGTGCTAAGGCAAAAAACAAAAAACTGCCTCTGTGATTAAGGAGCTGGTCTTCTATCAGCTAGCATTTATTATATTCCTACTCTGTGCTAGACACTGCTAATTGTTGGGGATACAAATAGGAAGGATGAAACAATTCAGAGTTTACATTCTAATGAAGGAAACAACAAAAACAATTAAAATATTTTGACATAATAAAGTGATGTTGTTCATCCTTCATTTTCAAGAAATACTAGTGGTACCACAGGGCAATGTCTTGACTCATGTGTGAATTGACTTTAAGTGTGCAGAATTGCACAAAATCATCAGCCTCGCTCTCCCATTAAAGCTTCATAGCAAGACAAGAATCAAGAATCTTAGGCAATGGCCCAAGATACAGGGTGATGGGTATCTAACCAAGTTCTAAGCACACCACAGCACCTGCTTCAGTAGACCATTGGAACCAGTTGTTCTGATCTGCCCATTCTGCTGGAGGAAGTCTTCATAGCTTGAAGTAGACATTGTCCCTAACTCACCAACAGGTATGAGGTCCATAGGATGCTCTCAGGCTACTTTAGTCCATCTGCCGAGACGCTTTAAGCAGGATGTGCCCACTATTCATGCTAGAGCTTATGGAGGCCATAGATGAGAATTGAGTGATAGGTGAACACAAAAGGTAAATGAGCAACAACCCTGACAAGAACTCAGCAGGTCCTCACACCAGAAGAGCTAGTCCTTCCTATACCCAAAATAAATAAATAAATACAAATACAAGATAGTCAGGGAAGAAAGTCACTAATGGTTGGAGGAAATCAGGAAAGATTTTCTTCTCTGGTAAGGGGAAAGGACCGTGTTCCCAATTCAACCAGTACAAAATGCAAATAAAGTATACACAAATTAACTTGGAGGACAGAACACTGAGTGAGTATTAACTGGGAGAACTGAAAAACAACTTTCTGTATGTGATGATGCCCCAGCTAACTCTTGAGCCAAGGAAATCCAAGAGGTAAGAGAGGAAAATATTCCTGGAAAATAGCCTCTCCAAAAGCCTAGAAATGAGGACTGAAATTTGTGGGCAGAAGTAGCAAATACATCTTTTTCATTGTAATGTAGACTTAAGACATGGTGGGGAATAATGTGAAATCAGTCTGGAAAGACAGAAGAGAGTCACATCTTGAACAGCTCAAAACAAATTCTGTCACAGCAGTAATGGGGAGTCATGGAAATCTCTTAAGCCAGTGAGTATTTTCTTTGATCTGTCAATAAATTTTTAATTTTATGAACTTTTTTTGAGTGTTGTGAACCACATATTTGTAAGGTAAATTGTCAATAATAATATGTGAAGTGATATCAGGTAGTGAGTGAAGTTCCAGATTTTGGGGGTGGGGGTGAGGAGTCAAATGAAGAAAAGAGTTGGAAAAAATCCCTGATGGCCTCCTCCACTATTGGTGGAGTCACTGAATTCCTAAACCTGCCAATAGTTGTTTATTGAAGGCTCATTGTGCAAAAAAGCTTAACAGGTTCTTACCCTACAGAAGCTTACAATCTAGTAGAGAAAACAATAAGAACAACAGGAAGAGGATCAAGGTAGGGGATCAATCTCCTCTTCTATTTCAGCTAAATTTATTAAACATATATTTTTGGTTAATATTAAATTCATTCTTCTTAGAAAGATCCTGATCATTTTCTCCTGATAAAATAGATATGACTTCTCTGTTTAGTAGTTTCTAACTCATTTTATAGTAATCATGAAACAAAACGTGAATACAAACTCCTGATAAAATAGATATGACTTCTCTGTTTAGTAGTTTCTAACTCATTTTATAGTAATCATGAAACAAAACGTGAATACAAACTCCTGATAAAATAGATATGACTTCTCTTTTTAGTAGTTTCTAACTCATATTTTATAGTAATCATGAAACAAAACATGAATACAAATTCTAGATATAACTTCTCTGTTTAGTAGTTTCTAGCTCATATTTTATAGTAATCGTGAACCAAAACATGAATACAAACTATAAAAAGACCCTATCCTTAAACTGCCTACATAATTTTCAAAAAAGATTTAGAGATCTTACATATTTGATTCTAGTCAGACTATTACAGCATATGCCATTAATTAATATGTATGGATTTAATTGATTCTATTTCCTTGTTATGACTTAAAGAGTTGAGTTTGCTGAATTCAGTTCATAAATCTTCATGGTTCCTTTTTTTCTTCTCTAGCCCTTAAATCTATGACTGTATCCTTGGCCCTATTTTCTTCTCTCTACTGATTCTTTCTTTCTTTGACAATATGATTTGCTATCATGTTATCAATTATCACTCTTATATATATGACCTCTCTTCCGTGGGTCTTATTTTCAATTCCCCTTGGAATTGACAACTCAATGTAAATAACCCACCCTAACCTTAAACTAAACATATCAAAATTAGAATTAATCACTGCAGTCCCCCCAAAAAGAGGAAGAACTTTTGTTGAGAGCACCACCATCACACACTTGCTGCCATCTTCAATTGGGCCAAACTGACCTACTTTGTGTTTCCTGTGGGCAGGATTCCATTTCCCATTTCTGTGCCTTTGTATAGGATGTCTCCCATGTCTGGAATGCATTCCTTTTTCATCTCAGCCTCTTGGAATCCCTGGTACCAAGCGGCAAAACTTTAGAATCATCAGTGACTGTTCTGTATCCCTCACACACCCAACACACATCCAGTGAGTCAGCAAGTTTTATCAAATTTATCTCTGTAATGTGTCATGTCTATTTCCTCTATTATATTTCCACTATCATCACAGTAGTGCAGACCTTTATTATATCCCCTTTGGATAGTATCCTAAATGTTCTCCTTATCTTCAGGCTCACCCCTCAATCCATTCTTCATATTGCTGACAATGTAATTTTGCCAGATCTTATTCTATTACTTCTTTTCCAAAAAATCTTGAGTTTGCCCTTTTATTTATTATATAAAGTATAAATTTCACACCCTTGAGGCAAGACCTTTAATGATTCGGCTCCCACCTGCCTTTCAACATTTATTTTTTATTACCCTCATTCACAAGCACTATATTCCACTCAGAAAAATTCTTGTACCAGGAACAAATTCAGTGGGTGGGGTGGGATACAACATACAATTGAGGCAGAGGACAATCTGCCTTAGCAACAACATGCTAGGAAAAAGGACTTTCTGTACCCCCCCAAAATCTGGACTATATGCCCAAGGCATGACAAATAGTTCCTCAGAAGAAGGTGAAGGAGTGAAAAAATGGGGAAAGGTAGATTGTAGAGGAGGGAGACATGACAATGGGCCCCTGAAAAATAAAAACCTAGGACAGTATGAAAAAATAAGTTACAAGACACAGCACAGGCTGATGAAAGATTACAGGAAGAGCCAGAAGATGAGCCAGAAGACTGCCCCAGGGAAGAAGCCTTTTCTCCATCCTCCATCAAGCAAAGCCCAAGTCACTCCACCTTAGAATGGACTCCAGCCAAATTAAGTGACTCATCTTTTCTTCTACCTTCCAATTGCACATATTTGCATTCACCCTGTTGGGTCTGGAATGGATTTCCCTTCTCTGTCTGTTGAAATTCTTCTCTTCCTCCAAGGTCTAACCAGATGCCACTTCTATGATGAAGTCTACAAATAAAATTGATCACCTTTACTTTGAAGATCAACACCACTGTAGGTCCACAGGAGAGATCCAACAATCATCTTCAAACATGCACCATGTTTGTTTTTCTATAAGTCTTATGTTCCTCATACTAAATGGTAAATAGTTTGAAGACAGGGACTACATCACATTTAATTTTGTTGAACTATTCTTTATTTCTTTAGTTTGAACAGTAGGTACTTTATTTAAATACAAAAAAAATTTTTGGAATAGTTTAAAGTACAGATTTGAAACATCATCAGATCTATGACTTCATCAAAGTGGAGATTCCCTCTTCCTACCTCACCATGCCTTCTCACACTCTGTAATTCTTGCACGTATCTCCTACCATAAATTCTTCATCAAGGATCTACACAATGTCCTATCGGCCTTTCTATGTTTCTTTTATTTTTTAGTAATTATCAGTGTCACCAGTGGAACTGAACATCACTTATCTCTTATTCTTGCTACATGATGCATCTTCTTTTCCTTTTATAAACTTTCTCGGTATCTCTTATGCAACCTTTTGATGCAAAGTTTTAATTAATCTTGGCTATAAATACATATGTCTCATTTCTATCATCAAATATATGAGGATTTATTTTTCTTTGAAATATATGTAAAAATAGATTGCAATATAATTACCAATATGTAAACAATTTTACAAGTCCAAAGAAATGACATTTATTAATATAATAAAATTTTTTGTACTTTATTTGTTGTCACTATGTTGTTTATACTTGAGATGATTATCCTTACAGCCATCTTTTAGTGAATAACATAGTGCAAACAATATGGCAGGAAAAAAAAACAATAAAAAATTGCTTCATGCAAAATGATTAATCTATAATCTCAACAGGAAAGCACATTATCATCCATCTTTTACTGTGCCCACTGTTTTTTAGCTCTTTGACTTTCCTCATTGGAGTAAGCTGCATTCAGTCATTGAATTCAATATATGCCATCAAGTACTCAAGAGCTTATGACCCATGTTGTGAAACTGACCAGGAGCCAGAGCCAGTGGACCTGATTCAATACACAAGTGGACCCTTCTCTCTTTCCTGACAGAAAATTCTAGGAATATTTTCTTGTAATTTTTGTAGGTTTCTTTTCCGTATGCCTTCCTTGCATTAGAAAATGGGAACAAGAAAAATAAATTACTAGGAAGAAATAGGAGTATAATAATGGTTTCCAAACTTCTTGATTTTATTATCAGACCAGTCATTTTATACTGAAATACAAACTCATCTGGAAAAAGTAGCTACTAAAAGGACAGTATGGAAATTATCTAATCTGTTATTTAACCTATAAAACACATAAATGAACACACTAATGGCTATGGTCTATATTAAAATAACATGAAGAATAGAAGCTGTAACTTAAATGTGGTTTTCTAGTGGACTGTATTTTAGACACCCAAATAATCAGTCAGAGTTATGGTTTGGCCCATATTTTACACTTTGCTTTGTATAGATAGCCTAAGGAATAATAATTTTTAAATATGTATATAACTTTAATATATTTAACATGTATTGATCATCCTGCCATCAGGGGGAGAGGATGGGGGGAAGGAGGGGAAAAATTGGAACAAAAGGTTTGGCAATTGTCAATGCTGTAAAATTACCCGTGCATATAACTTGTAAATAAAAAGCTTTTTTAAAAAATAAAATAAAATAAATATGCATATATATGGACAGATATAAACATATAGATATATATACATTTATTTATATTTTTATATATTATTTTGTTGATTCTTGTCTATGTTCATTCCAAAGATTACTGAGTCAGTGATATAAAGTCATGCAAGGTGATAATTATCTTTAAACATGTGGTCAAACTTTGGCATATGCATAATTTTGCCCAAAAATATAGTCATATATATATATATACATATCATCATCATCACAGAGTCTCAGAATTAGAAAGCACCATAGAGCTCATTTCAGTAATAATCTCTGTTATATTCCCTTTAAATGGTCACATAGCCTTTGCTTGAAGACTTCAATGAGAGAACTCACTGTCCCTTGAAATGGCCAAATCCATTTGCAAGTTGCTCATATTTTTAGAAAGCTGATTTTTTACTTTGACCTTAAGTTTAAATTTGCCTTTTATGAGACCCATTTCTTTCTCCAGGTTTTGTGATATTGGACAGCTGTCATCCCATGCTCTAAATCCTCTCATTTACAGGTGAAACATCCTGAGGTTCTCCAATTAATCCTCATATAGAATGATCTTGAGATCCTCCTCATTCTCATTGCTCTCTGGACACAATCCAGCTAATACGGACACTAGTTTGTAAGGTCATCCATTTAGAAAGGAAGGGACTACAGAGATAATTTGGTCCAATGGCTAAACTGTACCAGTAACGAAACTGAGATCAGGTATTGACCAGTAGAGCTCTGTCTTTGGTCCTCTTTTCTTCTCTCTCTGTGCTATTTTACTTAATGATCTTATCTCCTCCCAAGGATACAATCATTAATTTTATGTAGCTGATTCTGAGATAGACAGACAGAGATAGATAAACAGATAGAAGTACTATGCAGATGAGTCTAATAGCTCAATATATATGAATTATCTGTACATATATGTGTGTGTTTACATATTCATGTATTATGTATGTATACACTTATATCTCTGTATGTGTCTATGTGTATAATTTCCAACCCCAATCCCTCTGCTAAAATTAAATTACACATCTCCAATAGACTCTTAGATATCTCAAACTGCATTCCCTATTAGCATCTTAACATGTCCAAAAGGGAACTCACTATCTTTGTCCCCAAACCATCCCCCTTACTAAACTTTCCTATCACTCTCAAGAATACCCTCATTCTCCAGGCTGCCAGATGTTAATACCAGCATGGAGTGAGAATAACTGAAGGAGACATAGAGCATAGCAACTCTTAGTCCCTGAATATCTTGCGGGAGCAACACATCTCAGAGGACCAAAACATATGGGATTAGATTTCCTGAGAATAATGGCTCTCATTAGGAAATGTTAAATACAATAATTGTAAGCTTTACATAAAAAACTACCAAAAGGGAGATTTTATGGTTTAAGCAAAGTCTTGAAGGAAGCCAAGGATTCTATATTCAAGAAACTGAGGCTCTGAGAAGTAGAGTTACTTGCCCAATATTACACGAGTAGTTAGTTTCAGAGGTGAGAGGTGTGGAAAAATAAATGCTTGCTAATTGAAAACAAATTATTTTTTTAAATATGTCAAATATATATTTAGAAATATTAGTTGTGAGAAAATTTTTGAGGATAAAAAACCTAATTTATTTGCAATATATAATATATAAGATCTCCCACAGTGATTACAGAATAGAATAGAATATCTAATTCTAGATTAAATCTGAATGTATATAAAATTAAATGTTTAAAGTAACATGTAAAGTAACATTCCTTTTTGGAAAGGAATCAACTTCACAAAAATCACAAGACATATTATACTTGATTCCTTCTGATTCTTCCAGCATGCTGCATTTCATCCAGGACATTTCTCACAGACTCTACACAAACTTCTCCTTTGTGATGTTTCTTAGAAGCCAAATTCCACACAAGTTCAAAGTTCTCATCAGTAAGATTGACACCAATATTCCGTAATATCCGAGCAATCTATAAAAATATCATTTTAAAGCAAAGTGTCATTTTTTAAAAACTATAAAGTAATAGGTTTTCTCATTGTAGAAAGGACAGTAGAGATCCAGGCTCAAAGACATGATAGCTTTTTTTTAAGACAGTTTGGATTACTACTCACTTGGGGATAATGAGAAGAAGGGAAAGAAAAGCTAGAAAAGAAAAAGATAAATAAAAGGACAATGCAAGATTACAAAGAAAGCTGAGAAGCAAGAGAAAGAAAATATAAAGTCAAAAGAAGTTTAAAACTGTGAAAGCATTAGGGAAAAGAGAAACAAAACAAGAGCAGAGCTACTGGGAACAGAGAAGGGAGGACCAAAAGTTAGCAAAGGAAAGCAATCATATGCAGTATCAAATCAACTTGAAAAAAAATTGGAATAATAAAAGAATGGTTCTTAAAAATCCTCTTTAAAAAAAAAAAAAGACCATCATAAATCAGAGAATCAGTCTGCCTGTGCAGAATAACAATACCCCCACCTCATTTTCTGTTCATTTACACTCAATAAGAGATAAGTAAGGTCATTGTTGTTATTCAGAAGTTCAATAGTATCTGACTTTTCATGAGTCCTCATGGACCAGAGCACACTAACCCCTTCTGTCTAGTGAATAGTATGAATTAATTTAAGTATTGATTGATTTGATCTCCTTGCTGTCCAAGGGAATCTCTTAAGTCTTCTCCAGTACCACAATTCAAAAGTGCTGATTCTGCTTTCCTTTTTCAGTCCATCTCTCACAGCCATCCATTGCCAGGTCACACTGGTCAAAATAATGGAATCTTTCAGAATGTGTATTCCCTGTGCAAAGCTTATTTTAGAACCTTTCCTTTCATCGATGACAACCCATTGTAAGTTTCTGTCTTTCAGCTGCCAGCCTATTATCAATAGTTGATTGATTGGCACATTCCATGGGACTAAAATGGATGAATATTTGGTTTTTCTTTTCTTTAAGGGGTTGGTGTGACATACTGAGAAATGAGTTGGATTTGGAAGCAGAGAATGTTAAATAATGCTAAAATAATGTCAAATTTGCAAAGAAAAGATCTAGAAGTCTTAAATTCACATGAAGTTTTGGTGGAGAGGAGGAAGAAACTGAATTAGGTTTCAGATAGTTGATGAGAAGACTCAACATTTTCTCAGGATAGGAAAAGAGAGAAGATATTTATCTACTACTCCTTCAATCCCAAGGGCATTCAAGAATAGATCTCCAAGAACATTAATGGAAGCTACCATTGGCCTAGTGGGAAAAAGAGAGAGAGAACTTCCCTTCTGAGGCATTTCCAATTTTTCCTAAAAATAGTAAATAATATTTACCATAAGGGATCCAATATGATTCCAAAGAGGAGTATATATATATATATGGATATATAGATATAGATAGATAGATAGATAGATATGTATGTGTGTGTGTATATATACATATACACATACACACACACACACACACACACATACACACCATCTGTTTGGATGCCTAAAATTCCTATAACCAGACAAAGAGCCTCTCTTTCTATTATTAGGGCCATTGATAGAGACTTGGAAGGGAACTTTGTGGTCAACTTAAGAGTGACTGCTTTTTACAAATAAAGGACCAAAGCCTTTTCATGGTTTAGGAAATTGTTCAAGGTGATAGAACCAGAATTTGCACAAAGCTCCAGAGAGCTTCCACAAGGGAGGAGCAGAGTCTCTGGAAAGTGACATGGATTATTTTAATATCCATAAAACACTTTCTTATGAAGTGTTAAAAAAAAAAAAAGTTGAGCTCCATAGAGAATATATGGGGAGAAATATATTATATCCTCTGATCATAAGGCCAATTTGACTAATTAATTTCTTTCTGCCAGACAAGGAGATCCATATGCCATAATGACTGTGACTTTGTGCTTACCTATCAGCCTTGCTGAAACCACAGGTGAGGTGCTTGTGAAATGAAATCCTGTATCAATGTATCAGAAAGAGCAGAGCTGAATCAGCTCTCCAAGAGTATTTTTTCCCTTCTTCTGTTTGTTTTTTAACTTTTACTTTTAGTTTTCCTCTTTTTGATGCATTTTAGCTATGTAAAGATTTAAGCATATATGAAGGACTTGTAAATACATACAGATCCATTTTACTTTTCTTTTTCCAGAACTGTACAAAACCTTCACAACCAAATTCAGGGTAACCCAAAAGGTTCTCTGCTTCAGGTATTCTGTTTATTTTACAGCAGAAAGCTTCAAGTTTTGTTTTGTTTTGTTTTTTAAAGTCTAAAAAGAAGATACAAATAAAGTTAAATTACTTGATAATATGAAATAATATACTGTACCTCATCTTTTGATCTAGCCTTAAAGAAGTCTGTTTCAAACACTCCCTTTTCACTGTAGATGGATGGGTGTAATAATGTGTAGGAAGTGCCTAAATCACCGTAATCGGTTCTATCGCTGATACGACGAAAACGAGGGGCTGGGAGATCAGAACGAATCGTTGGAATACCAGACACGGGAATACCTACAAAATGAAAATTAATAAGAAAAGGAAACAAAGCTCTCAAATCAGTAGGGGAAAAGTTCACATCAAGAGAGGAAGCATTAATAATAGAGAATACTTGACTGAGGCTCATTCATATCATAATGAAAAAAGTCATATAGAAGTCTACTATAGAGCTTGATCAAAAAGAAGAAAGGAATGAGTTTAAGAAATACTTAACAGTCTTGACAAAGAACACAACACTGTAATGATAATGGTTTTCAGCTATCTATTGCTAGAGTATTCTCTACTGAAAACAGAATAGCTAATAATTTGATTTGTCTTAATTTCATTCTTCAAAAAAAAAAAAAAAAAAGGAGGAAGCAAAAGAGGAACAGCTTTTTCTATATTTGATGACCAATAAGGAAGACCTAGTTAATAAAGCAAAACGCCAAGAATCACATAGCAGGAAAAGCCAGAGAAAGAAAGGGAAGGTTTTCAAGTCCTCCCATCCAATCCATTCTGACCTGACCAAGAATTCTCTCTGCAATATTATTGACAACTGATCAATCTTGGAAGTGGAAATAAGTGGAAATCTTGAAATAAAGTGACCCTAAGAGTTTGGAACAAAAAAGAAGGAAACCTCTTGGAAAAATAAGATACACTTTATATTTTTGAAGAGTAGATTTTGGATACTGCAAATAAAGGATGACAGGATATCATAGTCTTAAATTCCATAGATCTTAGCTCTGGAGGAATGGTGAACCCTCAAGAAAATAATTCTGACTTCATAACTATAAAAGATTCAGATGACGAAGGAGGAGCTGTATAAAGAGATCAAGGTAAGTGGGAAAATATCTCATTGGCTATGTCAATATACCAGCTATGTGATCCTGGACAGGTAACCTCCCAGTACCCCAAACAACTATTTAAGTCTATAAGTTGAATAAAAAGTAGAAATCTGTGCTGGTAGAGCATATTTCTGACTGAGAGTTCCCTATACCAATAAAATTAAGTCCTATAAAAAAAAAAGCAATGGAGATTATTTAAAGGCATATTTTAGAAAACTAAAGCAAAGATAGTAAAAACTAAGGACGAATACCATAAAGTAATACAATCTTTAGGATAGTGATGTCAGAAATACTGAAGGTCAAAATTAGTTGAGTCTGGTAATAAATCTATTGATAAGGAAGGCACTTTTTAACTATGTCTGGGGATACAAGGAAGAGAACACAAAGAGCTAAACCTAAGAATGGAGGCTAGAAAGACAAGAGAGACAGGGAACATGGTCTAGCAGAAGACTGGCCAGAATCTACAATCAAAGGATCTGGATTTTAATCCTGCTTTCTTACTTGTATGATCTTGGGCTTTGGTTCCTCCTCTAGGAAAATAAAAGGGGCAGATGAGATGCTCATTAAGCTGCCTTAGAGATCTGACTATATAAACTATTCAACTCCTGTTTTACTTGTATTTTCTTTGCCAAGGAAAAACATCTTTGGATTAGGAAGGATAGAATAAAAATGATTAATGGAGTGGACCCTAAAAATAAGAGAAGAGTTAACACCTCACACAGAACTAGACAGCAAGGTCCATCCCAAGGTCCTGAAAGAACTTTCTTAAGTGACATCTGTGACATGATCAATGACTTTTCAGCCCAGCCACTTTAGGGCTCGAATGAGCCAATAGCCCATCCCCCCAAAAGGGGGGAAAAGGTGGGTTCCTCCAACTACAGGTTTCTGAGCTTCACTTTTGACTCTCAGCAAAATTCTGGAGCACTTTTTAAAGAAATAGTTGATGAGCACTTAGAAAGGAAAGTTGTGACCACTAAGAGACAACACAGGTACAAGAAAGGCAAGCCAGACTGACTCCATTTCCCTTCTTGATGGTATTTTTAACAAGGAAATCAAGGTCAAGCCTGGATTTGGGGAAGGATTTAACAAAGACTCTCATGTAATCTTTGTGCATTAGATGAAGATATGGAATTTGGATACTGATATAGTCAAATGAACATGAAACTTGTAGAGCAAAAGAGGAAAAAAAGGCATTTCCATGCTTTCAGGAAAGAGCTGGTAGGTAACTGTGAATGTGTAATGTTGCATAGAGTTCCAGTTGCCAACACTGTCACTAACTTTTGAATGACTCATCATGAGTAAGATATCTGAAAATTACTCTGATGTAAAGAATAAAATGAAAAGAAGGAAGATGGAACAAAGGGAGGAGGAATGAAGAAAAGGAGGAGATTGAGGAAGGAGAAAAATATGAAAAAGAGAGGAGGTCAAAACTCCATGCAACTGGGAGAGAATTGAAGAAGTCATTTACTCTTCCCCTTGCCAGAGAAACTGATGTCTACCCTACTCCTAAAGACTTCTAGGATAGGTAAATATCCTTAGTAACCAACTGCGGTGGAAGTCAAATTTGATAAAATGTCCATTATTTAGCTCCTGATTTCCCATTGTTTCAAATTGAGCTAAAATACAAAGAATGTTTTCTTGCTATTTCCATGAGTTTCTTGGTTCTTAAAAAAAGACAAGTCTAACATACTCACTCTTTGGAGAGATGCCTCCTACCACTGCATTAATTTGAGAAGATGTTGTTTTATAATCAGCAGATACTTTATCTGTTGGTCTTGTGAGAGTCCGGGGAGTTTTCATGTCTTTCCCAGGTTGTTCTTGCACAATATCTTCAGGTTTGATCAGAGGAATGCATTTATCCGCTAATTCTGTACCAGGAGCGAGTTGACGCTCAGGATCTTCTGACAGTTTTTTCCCTTTAAGAAAGTAGCAGATGCAGATTGTTGTGTATGTAAAATGCATATAAATATATTTTGAATTTTAAAAGTATCTCCTAGTAAAGAATGTGTTTTAAATCTAGCCAATCAAATGTACCCAAAGTGAAGTGCCATTAATAGTTTCTCATTCAAATAATTTTAACTCCAGAGTGCCTAGGATCTCTAAAAATTTACTGAACTACTCCATTATGCTATCAAAAATAATTATTCATTTTTTAAAATGTTGGATTTTAAGAGTAAGAATGGTCTTAATAGATCATCTAATTCAGCTAGTAGAGCGAAACATGTTATAGAAAGCATACTGTCTAAAATTGGAATATACTTAAAAGTCCCTGATTTTTATGAAGAAGAAAAAGAATGTAATTGTACTCATGACAAATTAAATATAGCAGGGTTTTTGTTTTTTGTTGTTTTGTTTTGTTTTTTAGCTTTTATGTAGAAGATACAATAAAATGGAGAAATTCCTAAAAAAAAAAAAAAAAAAGAAAGAAAGTAGCAGAGCATATTTGTTATAAGAGCTTTCTTTTTTTTTTTTTTCCAGTTGGGGAGGGAAGTGGTAGAAGGTTAAAAAATAAATGTTAATTAAAATTTTAAAAAAGAAGAAAGTAGCAGAAAATGCTAGCTGTGATTAGCACCAAGCATTTGCAGTTGCCATTGCCTAGTCAATCAGTCAATTATTAAGACTTGCCATGTGCCAGGTACCATGCTAAGCTCTAGCAAAAAAATCTGCCCCTTGCCCTCAACTGGCCTCCATATTTATTTTTCTCAGGGGAGGTCAGGGTTGAGGCTGATTCTCCTTACCTTGCCAAGGCTAAAAGTACAATAGCCTAACACTTCCTAGCTGTGTGACTCTGGGCAAGTCACTTAACCCCAATTACTTCAGCCAAAAAAAAGTACAATAGCCACTGACAGTCTGGTCCCAATACTCACCACCACAGCAGCTTTAGCTGGCTCCTGCCCTTCCTATGCAACCTGGTAGTCCTCCAGCCCCTGGCTCACCATACATGTGCCATACTTAGTGTGGATACCCAGTTAGCATAGCCCACTGCAGCTTGGAACTCCCAAACGCAAGTGATCCATCAGCCTCAGCCTCCCTGGCAGGACTAGAGATGTGAGCCATCATTCCTGGCTAGGGAACTTCCATTTTAATGACAACTTGGTACATACAAAACATATGCAGAATACAAGGGAAGGTATTAACAGCTGGGAAGACTAGGATGGACCTTCCATAGAAGGGATAGCCTCCCATCTTGTCCAAGTTAGAATCAGGAGCTATTCACAGGTCCAATCCCACCACTGATCAGAATTAGAAGCCTAGACCTGCTCTTTTTCCAGCCAGAACAGGACTTCTCTAGGTAACTCGATGGCCTTCGGTGCCCACACTATGGGTTTCCATCCCACCCAGTAGGGCTCACCACACTAATGCAGTACTTAATGGGCAGAGCCCAATATGTCCCAGCCTCTTGCACTTCAAAGCTCTGATGCCCAAAAGATGGGCCAGTCTCAGCCCCCTTAGAAATGGGGAGGAGGTCCCGCCAGGACAAGTTTATTAATGCTTTTCTGTCCATTCATTCATTTCAAAAATCACATACCTGTGAGGAGGATCTTCTCTTCATATTCCTTGATGGGCATCAAGTCTTTCCAGTTCAGAAAATTAGCAAACTCTTGGTAATTAATCATGCCATCCCCATCCAAATCACAGTAATCAAACAGTTCGGTCAAGAGCACGTCGTTTAGTTCTAGGTTCATCTGAGAACAGGCTCTCTGGAGCTCTTGTTTGTCTATCATCCCATCTCCATTCTGTTAGAAACAGGGTAGAAAACAAAAGGACGTGTGCTCCTTCAGACTTGTCCGTGGGCTCTCCATGTCTGTGGCCTTGGAGCCAGACATGTTTTCTGCGCTTTCCTACCAGGAGCATGGTATACACCAGAAGGCATGTTCCCAATCTGGTCAAGAACCTTCTTGGAGCCGGGCAATGGGAGTTCCCCAGGGAAATAGTCTATTCCACAAAATCACCATATATTAAGGGTCCACTATACCATAAACTAGATTTTTGGAGATTCAAAGACGTCAAATGTAACCTTGCTTGATCAAGATCCTTTTGCTTTGAACTAATAATTTGATTGGGTGGTAAAGACAAATAACAAAATTGGTTATGAGTTTAAATGGGTCTTGATCCACAAAGTGCCTTAAAGTTGGGATCACTTTTCTGGAGGAAGGGGAAAGACACTATAGAAGGGGGATGTGTTACATAATCTTCATGCCTTTTTGTGAGGCAAATGGGGGTTAAGTGACTCCCAGGAGTCACACAGTTAGGAAGCATTTCAACTCAGGACCTCCTGACTCCAGAGCCACTGCTCTATCCACTGTATTACCCAGCTACCTCTGTGCTATATACCCTTAAAGGAATGACATGAAAACACTTAAAATATAATGTCAAGACATTGAATGAAGGCAAGGCAATGGATTTGTGTAAAAAACATAGTACTTGTTTTCCTTTAGGAATGTTTCTCACAATTCAATTTAAGAAACATATGATTTTCACCATGTTTAACACATATTGGATTACTTGCCATCTAGGGGAAGGGTGGAGGAGAAAGGGTTAAGTTAGAACACAAGATTTTGCAAGAGCCACTGTTGAAAAATTATCCTTGCCTATGTTTTGAAAATAAGAAATTTCACTTAAAAAAAAAAAAGAAATATATATTGTTTTCAGGTGCAGGTGCTAGGTAGATGCTGGTGATACAAGGACAAAAGTGAAATAGCCTGATTTCTAGGAATTTCATTCAACTGGTAAGGAATGAGATATATACAGACAAGATAACTGGAGGACAAAAAGAACACAATCATCTAGAAGATTAAAAAAAAAAAAAAGACTTCTCTAGGAAGTGACATCTGAGGTGAACCTTGGCAGAAGATAAAGACTCAAAAGCAGAAATTCTGAATCTTTTGCATGTGTCCTAGATCACCTTGTCAATCTGGGGAAGCCTGGAGACTCTTTTCAAAGGCATTTATTTAAATGCCTCAAATAAAAGATTACAAAGGAAATCAATCATATTGAAATGTAGTTATGTACTGTACATGGCAAAAACAAGATTCTGTGATGTTCAACTGTAATGGATATAGCTCTTTTCAACAACAAGGTGATTCTGGCCAGTTCCAATAGACTTGGGATGAAGAGAGCCATCTGCATCCAGAGGAAGGACTGTGGGAACTGAGTGTGGATCATAACATAGCATTTTCATCTTTTTTGTTATTTGCTTGCTTGTTTTTTTTCTCTCTTTTTTTTCCCTTTTGATCTGATTTTTCTTGTGCAGCATGATAATTGTGGAAATATTTATAGAAGAACTGAACATATTTAACATAAATATTGGATTGCTTGCTGTCTAAGGGAAGGGGGAAAGGGGAAAGAGGGGGAAAATTTTGGAACACGATGTTTTGCAAGGGTGAATGTTGAAAACTATTTTTGCATATATTTTTAAAAATAAAAACTTATTTTTTAAAAAATAAATGCTATGAAAATTGGGGCAGGTAGGTGGCACAATGGATCTAGAGCACTGGGCCTGAAGTCAGGAAAACTCATCTTCTTGAGCTCAAATTTAGGCCTTAGATATGTCTTAACTATGTGGCTCTGGGTAAGTCACTTAACCCTGTTTGCCTCAGTTTCCTTATCTGTAAAATAAGTTAGAAAAAATTAGCAAATCATCCTAGTATCTTTGCCAAGAAAAACCCAAAAGGAGTCACAAAGAGTCAGGCATGACTGAAAATGATTGTGCAAAAAATGATCAAAATATGTACTTTTGAGAAAAACAAATTCACTGATTGTAGGTTAAGAACTTTTGGTCTAAGAGGTAAGAAAAGAGAGCTTTCAAGGTATGGAGGAGACACAGAGAGACAAAAGCTAAGATACAGAAATCAGCTCTGCCATTCTCTGTGACTGGAGAAATCAATCATCTTATCTCTCATGCTCAGTTTCTCCATTTGTGAAATGAAATCATTACACTGAATGACCTCTACAATCCCTCCCATGGTCAACACAATCATGAATTACTGCAGTGATTGTTTCTAGAGCTAAATAGTGATTTGATTGGATTTGTATAGTGAATGTTAGAGATGACTAATAAAAATAGAGCAAAGTCCAGAAAGTCAAATAGAAAAGGATGGACAAGGAGCAGATGTTTCAACCTGTTATAGTAGCCCAGAGATTATGGATTGTGTCCACTACTAGAAAGGGACAAAAAGTCAAGGGAATAGTACCAGATGCACAAGAGAAAGAAGAGACATCTTATTTATTTTCTATGCTGTCAGTGTTTGTGTTCAGTGAAATGTCTTAAGTGACATGAAAAAAAAAAAAAAGAAATCACATATAAAAGCAGAGGTTTTAATATTGGGGATCTGGGTTTCTAATTCCATAAAGGAGCCCAAAACTATTCTGCAGAGGTCTAGGGGCACTTACTTCTCCCAAAAACCATCATCAAGCTCGCAATTAGGAAATCTTCCTAATTTAGAGCTAGGCACTGAGCTAAGAAAGCAGTGAGGGTACAAAGAAATGGGGAAATAGACAATGCCCTCAAGCAGCTCCCAATTTAATGGGAGAGACCATATGCAAACAACTATATATCTACAAGATATATGGAAAGTGGAAATGGAAGGTAATATCAGAGGGAAGGCATTGAAGAAGGCAAGGATGCCAGAAAATAATTCCTGGAAGGTAAACTTTGATTTATTCTTGAAGGAAGCCAGGAGGCAAAGTAAACAGGAGGGAAGATGGAGGAAGTCAGGAAAAAAGGTACAGGGTTTGAAGATGGAGAGTACCATCACCTTATCACTACCAGCAACGGCTGCTGGTCAGTAGCCAGACCATCACTCCTGCTTCCAGCCTATCCCTCGTAGTTCCTATGGACAAAGGACCAGCTATCCCAAACATTTACAGGCCACGTAAACTCAACTTAAGCTGCAAAGCAACCCTAAGTTGAGGCAGGAGGCTCCATGCACTAGGTAGGTCAAACCACCCCCTCCATTGCCTTGACCACTATCTCCCATCAGCCCCTGACGGAAACAGACCAGGAGCCTGAACTCAAAAGCCTTTGGAAGAGCACTGCTTCCATCCCATCATCAAATGATTCAACACCAGAAAATATTATGATTTTATTGGTGGAAATTACATCAAAAAGAAGCTTCTGTCCCCCAAGAATGATGGAAACTTTCCATCTGACTTGTAACTAAAACCTTCCATCTATATTGCCTCTACCATTTGGATGGCAGTTCCTGAAGGGCAGACATTGTCTTGCCACTTTATTTGTATGCTTAGCATTTAGCAGAATCCTTTGCATATAGTAAGTATTTAATAAATGCTTTGTTCATTCAATCATTCATATATGAATGGAAAGCTACTCACTAAACTCCACTGGCTCCCTATCACCTCCAAAAGCAGTAACAAAAATGCTCTATTTGGCAATCAAAGCCCTTAAAATCCTAGACCTGTTTTTTTTCCAGTATTCTTACATCTTATTGCCCAACATCCCTTCAACCCATTGTCACCAGCCTCCTAGCTGTTCCACAAATAAGACATTCCATCTCTCAGCTCCAGGCATTTTTTCTGTTCCCTAATCCTCCCCACTCCTCCCCTCAGACTACTTATCTCTCTGGCTTCCTTTCAGTCCCTAACCAAAATGCTACCTTCTACAGGAAGTCTTCTCTAACCCCACTTAATTCCTGTGTTTTCTCTCATTCATTTACATATTTGCTTGAACACTATCTCCCCAATTAAACTATAAGCTCCTTGATAGCAGAGACTGCATTTTTCCTCTTTATATTTCCTCAGTCTTTGACACTGTGCTTGGGACAAAGTAGACATCCAATAAATATTTATTGTTTGATGGATGGATATAGATAGCAATAAATGGATATGCTCATTTCCGTCACAGAATTTACAGTCAATCCATTCCTATGTATACTTTTTTTCCTGAAGTAATCTCTGAAATTGAGCTGGATTTGATTGAGGGGGTGGGGAATCTTTATTTTAGTTGACATATCTAATTTTAGTTCTTGCTAATTTTCAAAATAGCCAACATCTAGTCTATAATTTTATGTGCTCAAAATCACATATAAAAGGTTTTATGTCAAACGATTCTATACAAGCAAATTGGATAGTTAGGTATTCTCTAACTACTAATTTGTGAAAATGTAGGATTTTGTGTATATAGATGTTCTTATAAAAATCAGTTCCATTTAAATAATGTGTATTAAACTATTACTAGAAAAACAGGCACATTAATGTATAGTTGATGAAGCCATTTGTGAAAGCAATTTGGAATTATACCCCCAAAATTGCTAAAGTATCTATACACTCTGATCCAGCAATACTTCTACCAGCCCAGCAACCCAAGAGGCCAAAAAGATATAGAAAAGTCCCATGTACACAAAAATACTTTTGTTCTTTTTGTAGTGGCAAAGAACTAGAAGCTAAGAGATTGTCCATTAATTGGGAAAAAGTTGAACAAATTATAGTAAATGAATGCAATGCGCTATTAATTGCACCTGAAGAAATAAGCAAAAAAGATGGTTTCAGAGAAACCTGAGGACTTCTGTGAACTGATACAGAGTGAAGTGAGGGGGAAAAATTTTTTGCAAAAAATTAGAACAACAGCTTTGTTGATAAGAAGTCCAGTTCAATGACCAAAAATATCAACAATTATAGCTACCGTTTATATAGTGCTCTATAGTTTGATGATGACAAAGTATGCTACCCACCTTCTCACAAAGAGGCAATAGATTCAAGATGCAAAATAAAACAAATACTTTTGGATATGAACAAAGCAAAATATTTGACTATCTGCATTTGCACAAAGATTTGGTTTTTGTATCTTTTTTTGCTTTGTTTTGTTGCTGTTGTTTTTCTAATGGATTAAATGGAAGAGAAAAATGTGATAATCAAAAAGAGAATAAAATAATTTTTAAAATTAAACTATCACTGTCTTTCATTCCAGTGGAGTTATAGAGCTTGAAACCTTGAAAGGAACAACATGGGGTCTGCAATAAAATAGGTATTAAGTAATTTTAAATGATAAAAAGGAAACTTAAGCATTATGTTCATCATTTGATGGCAAATAGAATGTCATTCTTATTTTTAGGGGAAATTGAAATTCTCAACCTATCAAGAATTATTATATTCCCTATTTCTCTAGATAAAAAATGCAAAAATAATTTTTCTCTTTTTCTCTCTCTTTTTCCTCCTACTTTCAGGTTGAATTACTGATAGAACATTAACTAAGAATCTACAGAGTTCGGACTGAAATTTTTTAACCTGAGTCATGTTCCTTGACATCACTTAAATTCATAAATAATTCCTGAGCTCCCCACTTAGACCTGTCTACCTTTTCTACTTTGAACACAATTAGGTTCTAGGATTCTTTACAACATCTCCACAAGACTGATTTACGGGGACATATAACAAGCCATCACACTACTGACCATGTCATAATGCCGGAACGCAGCCAACAAAGAGTCAAAGTTGTGATAATTCACTTTCTTCAGGTGCTGACGAATGGCTGCCAGGACAGCCCGCTGCCTATCCTTGCCACGCTGGAAGTGGTCAGGGTGCCGGTTGTAAATGACATCAGAAGCTCCTATTGGGACACAAGCACAGCAAATTGGTTTTGTTCCAGAAATATAGCAATCCTTATCTGAATAATATTGATGACAATAGTAGTAATAACAACAAGAAATCAACTTCTTTGAATAGGTTAAAAAAAATTTAATCCTAAACACTTTAAACAACGGTTACCATTAAAAATAGTCAATTATAAACATGTGTCTGAAAGCCAGTAGTTTTGCACTATTTCACTACTCAAGAAGAAATTACTTTCTCAAAATCAATTTTCTATCTTATTACAAAAATTCATAGTTTGGTATTCTATCTTCAATTAAAAGAGCGAGCGATGGTATACTGGATGGAAAGATGGCCTTCAATCATGAAAGAAGAGGATCTTAGTTCAAGTCTTATCTCTGATACATATTGGCTGTGAGAGTCTGAATAACTCACTACCTCCAGGTGCTACTAAGCAATTCTCTGAGACACTTAGACTATAAGACAAATGCCTATATGCAATGGTAGAGGACATTTTTTTTCAGTGGGAGTTCTCTATGACCAATAAAATCCATTTTCAATTAAACAGTTGGATGGATTAGAGACTTTTTGGAACTGTAGAATTCTTTGGTGTAAACTTCTCATTTTCTAAATAAGGAGCCTAAGACCCAAAGAGGCTGTGATTTGGCCAGTGTTGGCAAAGTCTGCACCTGAATCCAGGGACCATGGCTTCAATTTGGAGCATTGTTTCCATTGCACCAAGAAGTTTTGCCCTAATAAATTGGCTATTTAATGTGTGAAGTAAAATTAATTCCTCCAAAAATTCTTCATTTTTAGTGACCAAACTCATTAACTTTCTCTTAAATGAAGGCTTGTTCTAACAAACTATTAAATAGGTTCCAATCTCACTATTTTGAATGATTAAGGAAGTCTTTAGGGCAATTAGGTGCCTCAGTGGATAGACATTGGGCTTGGAATCAAGAAGATTCCATCTTCATGAGACACTATCTGTGTAACCTTGGGTAAATAACTCTGTCTGCCTCAGTTTCGCATCTATAAAATTAGCTGAAGATGTAAATGTCAAACTGCTTTGCCAAGAAAACCCCAAATGGGATTGAAAAGAGTCAGACATGGCTAATCAATAACAAAGGAAGTCTTTAATGTTTCAACAATCAGGAGATTTAATAGGTTTTAATCATCCGTTGACAGGTCTTTGGTCAGAGCTAATTTTTCCATTTTGTAATTCAGCATCATATTGATATATTAAGAGCACCTAAAAAGGCCAGAATCCCTTAGTTAAAAGATACAAATCATTGGGGTGAAAACAGAATTGTCAATTTAAGCATTGATTATCAATGAGTTGGAGAGACGGTATGTCACAAAAGCTTACATATAATCCAAACTCAGTAAAAGTTTGTTGAAGTTATATAATTTCAAGCCTTAACTCAACTTTTTTTTTCCTTTTAAAACTTTTTTTTTCTTAAGGCATTCAGTATATAGGGCATTTCAAACTCAAGCTAAGGATTTGAAAAATATGTGTTCAAAAAAAAAAAAAAAACAGATAAAATAAGTTGGTCAAATGATAAGAGTGGAAAGACCTCCTGGTATATTAGTCTTCTGTGAAGAAATTTCCCAGCATGTTGAATGGATCCCTTATAGTAGATTTGTTGGAAAACTGTACCAGAATAGCATAGGGTGAGCAGGCTTAGAAAAGTTCTGGTCTAACCCTACATTGACTCTTCCCAGTTCATCCTTTGCTCAGCTGTCAAAATATTTTTTATAAAAGCACAAATTTGATCATGTTACCCTCACCCCATTTAATAAACCCCAATAGTCCCTTATCACCTCAGCCTGATCAAATATAAAATCCTCTGTCCTTCAAACATCTTCATAACCTAGTCCCTTCCTACTTTTCTACCTTACTCCCTAATCCCATCTCCGTATACTCTTTGATCCCATGACATAGGCATCCTATTACAAGATGCTCACTGTAGATTTTCCCTGGTGTTGCCCATGCCGGGAATACTTTCATCTCCACTTCCTGGTTTCCCTGGCTTCCTTCATGTCCCACTTTTGCAGATTCCTTTAATGACTTCTAGCTCCAATTTCCCATGTATTTTTGGTTTGCATGATGCATGTTGCATTACCCTGTGAGCCCCTTGAGAACAGGGGATGGTTTTTTACCTTTCTTCATATCCCTGGAGCTCAACACAGGATCTGGCACACCTATTAGGTGCTTCATAAATGCTTGCTGATAACCTGTATCCCTCATGGGAATATATACAACAATGAGATAATAGATCTCTAATAGATAATGGTGTTAGATTATTAAGAATGAAGACTAGATCCTGTAATTTGATTTGTCTAAGGAAGTTCAGATGTGACTTCTCCCTTCTATAATGTATGTTAACACCTTCACAGCAATCAATAATACCAGAGCATTGTGTTAAATGATTTGTGTAGTCAAAGAGCCAGTTTAAATGAGAGGCAGAATTTAATCCTGGCTCCAAGGCCAACTCTCTGCCCATAATCCTATGGGACCTCTCATAATTCAAGGATTAACTTCAACTATTTAGTTGTTCATTACACTACTTAAATCCAAATCAACAAGCACTGAGTATCTACTCTTCACCAGGCTCCAGGCTAGGAGCAGGGGATACAAAAAAAAAAAAAAAAAAGTGTTATTATCCTTTTTCTTTTAGTTGATTAGGAGTATTTTTATATAAGGAGGTTGTATTTGTTCAATAAAACCCAATGCATCTATTTTTTTAATTTAAAGACAGAGAGTACTGAGGAATAAATTTTTTCATTCTTCAAATAAAATGACACAAAATCAGTTTCTTCACTTTGTTTTGTTTCATTAACAATTAACAATTCATTAACATTACCCTTGTGATTTTTGTTTAATGGGGGATGTGTAGAGGAAAACAATGTTTAATTCAACAACATGACTTTTTACACTTTGGAAAAAAGCTGTATATTTACCATAATTATCTGGCCGCAGCAATGCTCCAAACGAGTGGTTTGGTGGAAGGTTCATTGTTTCTGCAATGCTATGAATGATAAAAATTCTGTCATTAAAATACTCATCACATGGCAAACCTGAAATCTGAAATAGCTGGAGGTTTATGGGAAAATGTAGGCAAGAATCCCAAATGGTAAGGCATTGAGGAATTTTTCTATAACCACTGGGAGAAGGAAATCTTCACACCAAGTTATTAATGAGAACAAGAAAGAGGAAGATAATGGTGATAAAAAATAAGATTTTGAGAAGCTTTATTTCATCTTCTCATATTTTTCCATTTAATTCCAAAGAATTTGATTTTTTTTTAAATCTCCTGACTATGCTCCAAAAGTTATCAAACTGCATACCTTTTGATCCAGCAGAGTTTTTACTGGGCTTATATCCCAAAGAAATACTAAAGAAGGGAAAGGGACCTGTATGTGCCAAAATGTTTGTGGCAGCCCTGTTTGTAGTAGCTAGAAACTGGAAATTGAATGGATGCCCATCAATTGGAGAATGGCTGGGTAAATTGTGGTATATGAACGTTATGGAATATTATTGTTCCTTAAGAAATGACCAGCAGGATGAATACAGAGAGGACTGGCGAGACTTACATGAACTGATGCTAAGTGAAATGAGCAGAACCAGGAGATCATTTTATACCTCAATAATAATACTGTATGAGGATGTATTCTGATGGAACTGGATTTCTTCGACAAAGAGAAGATCCAATTCAGTTCCAATTGATCAATGATGGACAGAAGCAGCTACACCCAAAGAAAGATCACTGGGAAATGAATGTAAACTGTTTGCATTTTTGTTTTTCTTCCCAGGTTATTTTTACCTTCTGAATCCAATTCTCTCTGTGCAACAAGAGAACTGTTCAGTTCTGCATACATATATTGTATCTAGGATATACTGTAACTTATTTAACATGTACAGGACTGCTTGCCATCTGGGGGAGAGGGTAGAGGCAGAGAGGGAAAAATCGGAACAGAAGCAAGTGCAAGGGATAATGTTGTAAAAAATTACCCTGGCATGGGTTCTGTCAATAAAAAGTTATTTTAAAAAATAAATAAAATAATCTCCTGGTGCAGATCCCTAAATTTATTCCAAAAAGAATAACATTACTTTATCATTAGATTTCTTAAAATGCATATCTTTTATGTTGAACATAGAATTATTTTCTTTTTGTTGTTTACAATAAAGAAATTGAATTTAACATTTATACTTAATGCTGTCCTAAGACCATATCTATCTGAACTCAAAGTAGATGAGAAGAATACAATAAAATTGCTTCACAATTATGTATATAGTGCTTTAAAATTTATAAAGAACTTTTACATATATCATCTCATTTGATAAATGATATTATGTCAAACATCAAAGTTGCTTTTTCTTTTAATAGCATATCTCTTTTACTTGAATATTAATGAAAAAAATAGACTACATAAATCTATTTAAACTGAAACTTATTCTCAAATGCCCCTTATTATAATTGTGGCTAAGTACTACCACACCTCAGATTTTAAAAGCAAAAAAAAAAAAAAAATTCCAAACAGATCCCATTTAAGATAGAAGATAATATGAGTACTTGTGTGTGTGTGTGTGTGTGTGTATACACACATATGTAAATATAAATTTGAGGTCATGGAGATAGTATTGTCTTGTTTTATTTTAAGACTAGGCTTCCCTATCTTATTCTGGCAGGAAACATAATCAGTGGCCATTCATAGGTCCAACCCATAGTAGGCATGGAATGTTTGATCTACTTTGATTCTGACCTGGACTGATCCAGCTTTCCTTGAGTAACTTGTAACCTCCAAGACTCACTATAGGTGAGAACTTAATGAGGACACAATCAGCTTTAGCTACTGAGGTTCTCAATTCCACACAAAAGTAAGCCAGCAGGCTTTAGTCTTTTGAGGTCATAAAAGCATTAAAATGTTGTTTGTGATCAAAATTTAAAGAATTCTTCATTGTAAAAGAAAGATATATTTTTTTTTAAATATCAATGTGGACACAGTGAGAAAAAAATCAATTAATTGGAAACTTTGTCTATATAACTTACGGATCCCGGACTTTTCCAAGTTTGTACTGAAACTTTTCATTGAAATCATCAACTCTTTTGGAAACTATTTTACTGCCTTTTTTCCTGTAAAATTAGAAAATAAGATAGATGTGATGGACTTGACTGTTTCAACAATGAGGTGATTCAAGGCAATTCCAATAGATGTGATAGAAAGAGCCATCCACATCCAGAGAGAGGATTGTGGAGACCGAATGTCGATCACAACACAGTATTTTTACCTTTTTTGGCGGTGTTATTTGTTTGCTTGTTCTGTGGGAAATGGGGAGGGAGGGAGAAAAATTTGAAAAACAAGGTTTTGCGAGAGGGAATGTGGAAAACTGAATTTATTTTGAAAAATAAAAGGCTATTATTATTTTAAATGTTCTAAATCATTATTGAATAAGGAAATTAAAACAATTTTAAGATATCACTTCATATCTATCAGATTAGCTAAAATGATAGGAGAAATGGCAAATGTTGGAAGGGATGTGGAAAAATTAGGACACTAACACAATTGGTGGAACTGTGAACTAATCCAACCATTTCACGAAGCAATCTGGAATTATGCCCCAAAAGTTATAAAATTGTATATACCTTCTGATCCAGCAATACCACTATTAGGTCTGTTTCCCAATATGATCAGGGAAAAAGGGAAAGAAATTCTATGTTCTAAAATATTTGTAGCAACTCTCTTTGTTGTGGCAAAGAACTAGAAATTAAGGGGACACCCCCTCAGTTGGGGATGACTAAACAAGTTGTGGTATATGATTGGGATGTAATTAATACTGCTGTGTTGTAATAAATAATGAGCAGGTTTATGTTAGAAAAACATGGAAAGATTTACATGAAATAATAAGGAATGAAATGAGCAGAACCAAAAGAACGTTGTATACAAGAAGAGAAATAATGTTTGAAGAATAACTGTGAACAGCTAAGCTATTCTTAGTATTTTAAATATTCAACGAAATTGCAAAGGATCTATGAAGGAAGATGCTATCCAATGCCAATTAAAGAACTGATAAATAAAAGTATGTATAGTATATGGTTAGTATATGGCATATATACATGCATGTGTGTGAGTGTGTGCACAAGAAATGGTGGCCTTTTCTAGTGTGAGGCAAAAAGAAAAGTAGCGAGATAGTTCTAAACTTAAAATGTAATAAAAAATTTAAATTAAAAAAATGGTCTATCGGACATTTTCTGAGATTTTGTGGCAGGCTATAGAATAATTAGTATTTAGATATTTTTTTAAAATGCAACAGATATTTGAAGCCACAATTTGCTCAAAAATAAAATGTGTATATTTCTTGTCATATACAGATATTGCTAAGCTGAACAAGTTTCTAGGGAAGAGTGACACTCTGTGGAGAAACAAAAGAATAGACCAAAATATAAATTAATTTAACTTCTCTATTTCTTGTTCTACTTCCTAACTATTGGGTTCTATAAGGTTAAGAATAACCTTGTATGAGTTCTCACATACAACAACATCACACAATCTTAGATTTAGAAGGGCCCTCAAGGGATGGCCTTTTCTAATCTATTTCTAATCAAGAATTCTCCTACTACATCTCTAGGAAATGGTCCTCCCTTCTCTGAATAAAAGATCTCCAAGGAAAAGAGATCCCAGTCTCTTCCAAGGAAAGCATTCCACTTTAAGTTCTAATTGCTGTACAACTTTTCTTTACCATCCTGCTTCTATAACTTTGCACTTCAATTCTACTCTCTGAAGTTCAGCAGAGCAAATGTGACCCCACTTCCACATCAGATCTTTGCAAACATTTGAAGACAGACAACACATTCCCACCTTTTAAGAGTTCTTTTTTAGTATGGTAACCATACCTAGTTTCTTCAATGAATATTTGTGGGTTCTCCAGTTCTTTTGCCAATCTGATCTATATCTTTTGAATATATTGCAACCTGTATATGTTACTCTTTCTAAAATTTAGCAATCAGAATTGAATCCTAGTTAGCCCAAATGTGTTCTATCTAGGATGGTACACAATGGGAGTGTCTGTCATTTTTTTCATTAAGAACTATTTTTCAAAATTTCCTGTATTTTTCACTTGTGTGACTAATCAGAATTTTCTAGCATCACTTACTGTTTAAGTAAAATTTTTTCAATTAAACATTTTTCTCACTTAGCTTATATACCACTATCAAAATTCATTTTGAAATATCTTCTATATTAGTGACTGCAATGTGTGGGGGAGATGGGAGAAATAGCAACATTTTGATTCAGTTCTTATCACTGTATCCAGAGATTGGAAAAGAAAAGGAGAGAAAAAGGAGGGTTCTTTTAAGATGTTCCAATTACAAATGAGAGCTGGGAAAGATTTTATTCACAATCTTAAATGCGAGCCAGAGGATTTTCCTATGGAATTTTTCCATATCACTGAATCAATGATTATAAAAATTATTATTTTAGAACTTAATATCATACATGAGCTATGGCTTCTCAATACAAAGAAAACTGATTTGGTGACCCTGTCACACTGAGACTTGTATTGAGTTTGCTAAATCCTAAAACCCTTCAATCTTGTTTACAAGAAACTATTGTCTAGCCATAATTCCCTCACTCTATATATTTAAGAAAGCAGATTTTCTGAGCAGAAGCATAGCACTTGATATTTATTCTTATTAAATCTCATTTTATTCACTTTACCTCATTGTTCTAGTTTATCAGCTCTTTGGGACACAGACTCTACACCATTTATCCCTCCTAGCTCTGTTTCATTTGCAAATTTAACAAGCATGACTTCTATAGCTTCATCTGAATCATTGAAAAAATATTGATGATCACAGGGGCCAAGGCTAGATCCCCGGACACTCCACTCCTTGTTGCAAACAATAGCAAAATAAAAACAGATCTTGCCATTTATGTTTCCAAAGTAACCTCTAAGAGTGGTGGAAGAAGAGTACAGGCAGTAATTCAGATGAACTCTCCTAACATTCCCCTCCAAAGTACTTTAAAATAATGCCTCAAATCAAATTTTGGAACAGCAGAGATAACAACAGGTTGAAATGAGGTATTTTCCCACCCTGAAACAACTTGGGAAGTTTACAGGAAAAGTCTGATTCACCAGACTAGTGGCCAGTGTTGAGCACATGCAGCAGGGGCAGGTTTGAAGGTGATGATGGCGGGAGCTTTGGGAGCTCTCAGTCCAGAGACAGTCAGACAACCAACCAGAGATTACAGGGAACTCTTTCCTGCCACTGGTGTTGCCGGCACTAAGTGGCAATTCCATTTCCCATACAGAGCTCTGGGTCACAGTTCCAGGAGAGAGAGGAGTGATGATGGTTGATCACAAGGGAATGGGGGACCTGGTCACAGTTCCAGGGCTGAAAGAAGCACTAGAGCTTGTGATTACAAGGAAGCAAGTGTTCCTGGGTAAAGACCAAATCACAGATGAGAACAGTGGCCACAATTCTTCCCATATCACACCACCTTAGAAAACTTGTAATCCCCTGAAACTATCACCAAAAAAGCCTGAATCTTAGAACAGTGACTTCCCACTCTAAACTGAGCAGGGCCCAACTGAACATAAAGTTTAAAGCCAAGAAATTATCTGGAAAAATGAGTAAACAACCAGGAAAAAAAATAACTTGACTTATACAGTGTCAAGGAAGACCAAGACACAAATTCAAGAGAAGACAACATGAAAACAGAGACAAGCAGTCTCAAAAAATGTTAATTGGATCCAAGCCCAACAAGAATTCCTGAAAAGTTAAAGAAAGCTATAAGAATGGTAGAGAAAAATTAGAGAAAGAAATGAGAGTAGTGCAAGAAAATTATGAGAAGAGAATTAACAGCTTGGTAAAAGAGGCATAAAAATACTGTCCTGGAAGAGTTAAATAAAGATATAAGAGTGGTAGAGAAAAATTAGGGAAACAAATAAGAGTACTGCAAAAAAAAAATATATATATATGAAAAGAGAATTAACAACTTGGCAAAAAGAGGCATAAAAATACTGAGGAAAATAACACGCTAAGCAAAATTGGACAAAAGATAACAGGTGCAAAAATTCACTGAAGAACTTCTTAAAAAGCAGACTAGGCCAAATGGAAAAGGAGGAACAAAAATTTACTAGAGAAAAGAATTTCTTAAAAAAATAGAATTGGTTAGATGGACAAAGAAATATAAAAGCTCACTAAAGAAAATAATTTCTTTTTTATCATAATAGCTTTTTTATTTTTCAAAATATATGCAAAGATAATTTTTAACATTCACACTTGCTAAACCTTGTGTTCCAAATTTTCTCCCTGCTTCCCCAAGAGAGCAAGTAATCCAATATATGTTAAACATTTGCAATTTCGCTAAATGTATTTCCATTTATCATGCTGCACAAGAAAAATCAGATCAAAAGGGGAAAAACTGAGAAAGAAAAAAAAAACAAGCAAGCAAACAACAAGAACAACAAAGGTAGAAAATACTATGTTACGATCCATATTAATCGTTTCTCTGGATGCAGATGGTGCTATTACGATTGCCTTCAATCACCTCACTGCAGATATGATCATATGATTTCTGTTAGTTTGGTTATTGATATAGTCAATTATGCTAATAGTTCTCCTCACATTGAACCAGCCCTGCATTCCTGGTATAAATCCTACTTGGTCATAGTCTATTATACTGACGACAAAATGCTGTAACCTCTTTGCTAATGTTTTAATCAAGATTTTTGCAACAATACTCATTAGGGAAATTGATCTATAATTTTCTTTCTCTGTTTTGGCCTCTCCTTGTTTTGGTATCAACACCATATTTGTGTCATAAAAGGAATTTGGTAGGAATCCTTTTCCCCCTATTTTCCTTTTCATTGGTGATAAGTTTACCCTTTTTATTTTCGATACTGGTAATTTGGTTAAAAAAATTAATTTCTTAAAAAAATTGAATTGACCAATGACACATCCATAAAATATCAAGAAACAATAAAACAAAATCAAAGGAATTTTTAAATAAAAGAAAATGTGAATTTTTTCATTGGAAAAACAAGTGACCTGGAAAATAAATCAAGGAGAGATAATTTAAGAATTATTGGACTAAAAAAGACAATTAAACTGTGCATATCCTTTGACCCAGCAATAGTACTACTAAGTCTGTATTCCATAAAGATCATAAAAAAGGACTTAAATGCACAAAAAAGCAGTCTTTTTCAGGGTGGTACAATATTGGAAACTGAGTGGATGTCCATTGATTAGAGAATAGCTGGATATGTTGTGATATATGAATGTAATGAAATAGTGTTAATGTAATAAAAAATGATTTCAGAAAATCCTGGCAGATTTCAGAAAAACCTGGAAAGACTTCTATGAATTGATGCAAAGTGAAATGAGCAGAAAAAGAAAACATTATACATAGCATCAGCAACATTGTATGATGATCAGCTATGATTGACTCAGCTCTTCTCAACAACATAAGGATCCAATACAAGTAAGGAAAATTTATCTATAACCAAATAAAAAATCAATGGACTCAGAATGCACATCGAAGCACATTTTTTCACTTACCTGTTTCTTTTTCATCTTTTCCCCTTTTGATCTGTTTCTTCTTTCACAACTGTGGTTAATATGGAAATATGTTTTACATGAAAGCATGTATATAAACTAGATCAAACTGTCTAGCTTCTTTGGAGAGGGAAAAAGCAAGGAAGAAAGAAAGGAAGGAGAAAATTTGGAACTCAAAATCTTGTAAAAACGAATATAAAAAAGTTTCTTCTCATGTGTCTTAGAAGGAGATAAAATACTATTATATAAAAAATAAAAATATAGCTGCTATGGGAAGTAGAAGAATTATTGGACTGCCTAAATGGTATGAGCAGAAAAAGAGTCTAGGCATCATATTTCAAAAAATTATCAAGGAAAATTTACTCAATATCTTAAATCCAGAGGATAAAATAGAACTTAAAGAATACATTAATCACCTCCTTAAAAATATCCCAAAATGAAAACTCCCATAAATATTATAGCCAAATTCCAGAGCTCCCAAATCAAGAAAAAAATATTCTAAGAAGTTAAAAACAATTCAAACATCATGGAGCCGCAGTCAGTATCATACAATATTTAACAGCTTCAAGGATAAAAGGGCTTGGATATCCCAGAAGGCAAAGGAGCCAGGATTTCAACAAAGAATAAACCACACAGCAAAACTGAGTATGTACTAGAATATATTTTATAATATAGTATTTTTTTCACCAGGGATAAACATGAACACAATGAAACACAGAACTTTTTTCAATAATTCAAGAACTTATTAGAAAATTTGACATTCAAACACAAAGACTCAAGAGAAACATTAAAAAGGTAAACATGGAAGAGAAATAACAAGCAACTTAATACTTTTAAAGTGTTTACATTCCTAGATGTAAGGATGATACTTGCAATTCCTAAGAACTTTATCATTATTAGGGCAATTAGAAGAAGTTTATATGGACAGAGGACATGAATATAAGCTGATTATACTGGGATAATCTACCAAAAAAAAAATTAAAATAGTGAAAAAGAGGAATTCACAGAGAAAAGGGTAAAGAGAAAGATTGAATGTGGGAATTTTTCTCACAAAGAAGAGGCATGCAAGTAAGAGCTTTTCTCATGAAAGGGAAAATATGATGATATTGATTTAAAGAGGGTACCTAGATACTTATTAGAAACAGAGAAATCAAAGAGAAGAAGATAAGAGATATGAGAATGATGACAAATGGGAAAGCAGATTAAGAAAGGCAATAAAAGTAAATCAGAGTTATGAAGAGAGAAAATAAAAGAGATAGAGACAGAGACAGAGACAGAGAGAAACAGAGAGACAGATAGACAGACACAGAGAGAAACAGAGACAGAATAGAGAAAATAAAGTTGGAGGGAAATATACAGATAGCAATCAAAACTGTAAATATAAATGGGATGAGCTCACCCATAAAATGGAAGCAGATAGCAGGATGGATTAGAAACCAGAATCCAACAATATGTTGTTTTCAAGAAACACACTTGAAACAGGCCTGGATCAGAATATATTATGCTTCAGTTAAAGTAAAAAAAAAAAAAAAAAAAAAAAAAATGGTAGGGACAGTAAAGTAATCATGATCTCAGACAAAGTAAAAGCAAAAAATAAATCTAATTAAAAGAGATAGGGAAACTTACATTTTGTTAAAAGGTAACATATACAGTGAAGTAATTTTCAAAAAGTCTGTATCGAATTTCTCTAATAAAGGTCTCATTTTTATTTATTTTTTTTTTTGGCTGAGGTAATTGGGGTTAAGTGACTTGCCCAGGGTCACACAGCAAAGGTCTCATTTTTCAAATATATGGGGAATGGAGTCAAATTTATAAAAATAAGTGCCATTTGCTAATTGATAAATAGTCAAAGGATATGAACAGGCAGTTTTTAGAAGAAAAAACCAAAGCTATCTATAATATGGAAGAAAATATTCTAAACCATTATTGATTTTTGTCATTCAGGAAAGAAAGAAAGAAAGAAAGAAAGAAAGAAAGAAAGAAAGAAAGAAAGAAAGAAAGAAAGAAAGGAAGGAAGGAAGGAAGGAAGAAGGAAGGAAGGAAGGAAGGAAGGAAGGAAGGAAGGAAGGAAGGAAGGAAGGAAGGAAGGAAAAGAAAAAATGATGCTATTGATTCAATGTTAATAAACTTTTAGTTTTCCTTTTTTTCCCCACTTTGGCATTAATGCTAAAGACTGAGCTTCATGTTCTCATGTCATTCCAAATGTGGCCAAAGGTATGTTTGTAGCTGGACCTTGATATAAGGAAGGGAATTAACAAGACAAATAGAGATATCATATTTTTACCAACGGAACATGGTGGGCCATAATAGATGGAAGTCCAGTTTTAGAATCAGGAAGATTTGTTTTCAGATTCTAATTCTGATAACCCCATTGTGTAATTCTGATCAAGATTTAACTTCTCTCTGTGCTCCAAGAAGCTCTCAAAATCTGTTACAGACTTATAAACTCATACTTCAGTTTGCAAGGAACAACATTATATCATTTCTGTAATAAAATCTCATGCAATGCCTCAGAGTAGTATAGAAATAACCTTCCTTCTCTCCTTTCTTTCCCAAATTACCTAGTCCTGGGACCTCCCAGAAACCATCCAAAGCTGCCCCACCCTCTTAGTCTCAGAAATCTTCTGGCTTAAGAAACAGAAAAACTCACCAATGACAAACCTGTCTCCCTTCCTTTCCCCTCCTCCTAGGTTACCTGATGATTCACAGGTCTTGAGTAAGATGGGAGTCAACAATTCCATTCCTTCCAATGAGATACAGGACTACCAGGCCTTATCATCTGCACTGCCACTGGTCCCTAAAGCCCTTCTGACCTTAGCTACCTTATCTCTAAACTGTGTACTTTCTTCAGCACTCTCACATAACTTATTTATGTAGCTTAAGTTACCTCTGGGCTCCAGGACAGTCTGCCAGCCAAGGATCAATCTAGATCAATTAATACAAATTCAGCATAAGACAGTGAATTTTTCACTGCAAAAGTTATCCCTGTTATGGTAGAAGCAATATCCTAATCCCATTCTGTATGCAAGTTAAGCTACTTTTCCCCTCAAATGTAACAAAGCTGTCTTCTCCAGGATTTAATTGGCCTGGAGAATGAAGACCTAAATTATTCCTTCCTGGATGAAGTTTTTGTAACCTCATGGTTTCCTGGATACCTAAAGATATAAAAAGGCATATCTATATGCACCTGGTAAATGTTTGTACAGGGTTGTACAAGTTGTCTCACTCTGCCTTGTTGACCAAAAGAGTGTCCATATGAAAACTGCAGGGGGAGAGGGTGGGCCTGGGTCTATCCAAGCCAAGTGCTAGAGAATTCTTGTTATAATGTGCTTGTAAGATGAATACCCAAACCAATGAATCAGGTAGCTGAAATCTTCAGAGTATGGAAGCATGGCAGCAAGCTTGCCACAGTGTCAAAGTAACCAAAATTTAGCCAATCACTTGCCCAATTAAGCATAAAAAAAGCTAAAAGGTAAATGCCAGGGTATCAATTTTCCATTCTATCTTTTCTATGGCCTTCTTAGCAGAGTATTAGAAAACATATTGGCTTTAAGAAACTTGAATCCATTTGAAATCACTAATTAGAGATTTTCACCCTTCTAAAATCCAAAATCATGTGTTTATTAATTACTTTAAGGAACAACATAATTTAACTTACATTTCTAGGTCATGGAGCCACCGTAAAGATTTTGCTGCAACTCGGCCATCATTAAAATGTGGTGTTACTCCTCCAAAAACATCACACCTACTAAAGCTTTCTGGGTTATATTTCCTATTCTTCTTTTCCCCTGTAAAAGAAAGGAGGCTTCTCATTTAGACCAGGGGAATGATTTTATCAGGATCAAGCTTCTAAAGATATGGGAAAAGCCCTGAACACCGACAACAAAGACTGCCTTGGTGACCATGGGCAAGTTATAAGCCCAAGAAAGATGGATGTCAGTAGATATTACTTAGTTACAAGTAGTGAAGGAGCTAACTCACAGCATTACTGTGAGAATTAAATTAGTTAACATAAGTAAAATACTTTGGTAGTTATATAAATACTAATTAGAATTATCATCATTATTATTTTTGCCATCAGTAGCAGCTTTATCATTAGCTTCTCTGAGTCTCAGTTTCCTCATCTGTAAAGTAAAAGAGTTAAACTAGATGACCTATGATATCTCTTGAAGCTCCAAAATGTTATGATTCTATAGTATATGATGTTAGTATTGACATCTGAGATGACTACTTGAAAAGAATGTTCCGTGGAATTGTAATAGGAAAGGTAATGACATAGATATGATACAATATTGGCTCTGGGCAATGGAAAAGGATGGGAATCAAGACACACAAACAGATCTTTATTTAAATTTAAATTTAATAATAATCATTAAAATGTTTGAAAGTGCTTTCAATTTATAAAGTCCTTCATATGTATGAACCTGATTTCCCACAGCAATCCTGTGATAAGTTGTTGCTCTCCAGATTTATAGATGAAGAAACTAAGATAGAGATAAAGTGATTTGTCCGGGATGATCCAGCTAGGGAATATCTAAGTCAGGTTTTGAATTCAGATCTTCCTGACCCTGGGCCTAGTGCTCTATCCACTCTGCAACCCAACTTCAGTTCTTTCTGTTTAGACAAATATTTAGCTAGATAGTATAATGTAACTTATTAGGTTTGGTAGAAACTATTGCCTCTCTTCCCTTGGGCGAAAGGCAAGCAGTGAAGATGTCAAACTGGAAAGACCCACGATTATTAAGGAAATCCTTAGATTTCTAGATTGTAATGGGTAGCTATGTGGTGCAGTGGATAGAGCACTAGGTTTGGAATCAGGAAGACTCATCTTCATGAATTCAAATCTCCCCTCAAACACTTGCCCCTGAGCAATGTTAATTAATCTTGTGAGCCTTAGTTTCTCATCTGTAAAATGAACTGCAGGAGGAAATGGCAAATCACTCCAGTATCTTTGCCAAGGAAACCCAAATGAAGATTCAGAAAATGACTAAACAGCAGCAGCAATTCAGTCAGCTTGCAGGCTGCTGGGGCGAAAGTTTTGGCCCAGCCTCGCTGGGCAATAACATCATCAGAATCCTGCCTTGGCCCTTAAACTTAAGTATAGGCCCTCAATCTTTAACAGGCAAGTAATACCTTAACTACAGAAACCTCAAAGGAAAACATTTATAAAAATAAAAATTCCATGCCCTACCACCTTTTTTAGTACATGTTATGGCATTTCCTCCCTCGAGATGTTCTGGGCTGGGTTTGACAAGCCAGTCCCCTGGGAGTTTTATGGTTAGGGATATTGCTTCTACCATAAATGGGATCAAAGCCAGAAAACAGGGGGGAAGAAAGAATCCAAAAGTGTTGTGGACAGCAAGGAAAAGGCCAAAAAAGGTAAATGATATTCAACACCTAGCCAGAGAGCAAAGGTGAAGTTTAGGAAGTAGCTAAGGAAGCAGAAGTTCCGTTTGATGCAAACATTGGCTAGGTGGAGCAATGGGTAGTTAGGTCTGGACTCAGAAAGACTTTCTGTATTTCAAATCCAGCCTCAGACACTTACTAACTGTGTGACTCTGGATAAATCATTTAATCCTGTTTGCCTCAGTTTCCTCATGTGTAAAATGAGCTGGGGAAGGAAACGGAAACCATTTTAGTACCTCTGTCAAGGAAATCCCAAATGGGACACAACTGAAATAACTGAACAAAAAAGGAAGCAGAGGAGACATATAGCATTTGCATGGCAGCGGTAAGCAGAAGACACCATAGTTAGTAGGGCAGAACGGGCATTGGTGGTAATCCAAGAAGGTGAAGCAATTTGTTTGTGCCGGAGGAGGGACAGAAGCTCCAATTACGAGTAGTAGGTATGGAGGCAAGAATAATGAGGGATAAAGTAGGAAAAGGAAAAGAAGAAAAGAGAGTGGGGAGATACCCTACATCCAGTACGAGGTATCACATGCCTCTAGTTGAATGAAATGAACTGTGCTCATAGCTCAACTCATAGCCAAAGCTCAACTAAGTGGCCAAAAAGGCCTTAACACGCATCATTAGCCTCACTACACCACCCCAAGGCAAGCTAACAATTTATGAGCTTTAAAGGACATAGTATATGACCGTGGACTTTCCAAGGTCATATGGCAGCTTGGCAACAGGTTTCAAAAAACAAACAAAACATTGAAATCAGCCTCCCACTATTTTATTATTTCCAGGCTATATTTAACAACAAATCACCAAGGAAAATGCTATCATAAAACTCTATTCATAGTTCATTTTTCTTAGATTGGACAAAGAATACATCTAGTATGTACTAATTATAAAATAAGATCATCGTCTGCACTTGATGCAGTGGCAGGGACCCTGAATTGGAAGCCAGAGAAATTAGATTCAAATACAGTTTTGTACCTCTAAAATCCTGAGAAGCCACTTCATTTTTCTGGGCCTCAGTTTCTCAAACTACAAAATGAGGAATTTGGAGATGATTTCTAAGATTTCTTCATGTCTAAATGCATGATCCTTGAAACTAAACCTTAGCTTAAATTAAACTACAGTTATGTTGCTTAAAAAAATCCCTTTGATGTTTTTGTAGGTTGAGAGATACACATGCTTATGTGTGTTTATGTATATGTTAATACAAAAATATATATATGCTCTGATATGTGTATTATACATACACATGTACATACATTCTCCTGAGTTCCCTCCTCAGAGAAGGGATTGCTTGGGTACTAAACAGTGTCTGCTTTCAGAATCCAATCCTCAAATGGCATGGTCTCAGGTCCTTTTCACAATTTGAGTTGCCAACCTCTGGAAATCCCGCCATGAGTTTTTAAATGATCTTCCCAAAATGTGGGGTCCAGAACTGCAAAACTTTTTATGTTGTCTGAGCAAAGCAGAAAACAGATCTGTAACCTCTGTTCTTGCAAACTATTCCTCTTGTTAAATGCAGCCCCAGTTCACATTAACTTCTTTTTGATTGTTCTTACACTACTGTCCTATTGAGCTTAAAATCCACTCAAATATCTGGTAGAAGAGGGACTGAAATCCTATGAGGACTTCCCCACACTGAGAGATAACAGGTTCTCCACACATATTTACCCTGTGCTAGATTGTAAGGTCTGTGAGAATAGATTTAGGAATCCATAGATGTCTCATAATGGGAATTTAATAAGTGGTTAATGAATGAATCAATGAATACGGTTTATAAACAATACATATGTATATGTTCCCAATCACTATGTTCTTACCTGCATAATAATCATTGTGGGATATAACGTACAGATCATGTCCTTGATCTGCTTCTTCAGATACTTGTTTAGAAGATTTGGGTGGATTCACTACCTCTCCAGCAGTTGAGTCTGAAAGAAGGACAAATCAATGTGAAGAAATAAAATTAACCCATTTAAAAATACTATTAATTCATGAGAGAGAAGGGAAGAGGGGGAGGGAAGAAGAAGAGAGGGAAGGAAGAAAGGGAAGAGGGAATGAGGGGGAGAGAGAGATGGACAGAAGCAAAGACACAAAGAGACAGAGACACAGAGAGACAAATAAAAAGGAGAGAGAAGGAAGAGACAGAAACAGAGACAGACAGAAAGACAGAGATAGACAGAGAAAAACAGAGAGTGAGAGAGAGAGAGAGAGAAAGAGAAGTGTGTAGGGAGGGAAGGAGAGAGAGGGAGGAAGATACAGACAAAGACAGAGACACAGAGAGAAGGAAGGAGGAAGAGAAGAAGGAGAAGGAGGAGAAGGAAGAGGAAGAGGGAGACCAAGGGAGGAGAATGAGGAAAGGGGAGGGAGGAAAAGGAGAGAGGGAACAGGAGACTGGGAAACAGATGACAAGAAAAAAAGAGAAGACTCAAAAGACATATCTAAAAGGAGTTTCAATTTGTACAAATAATATAACCACTGACTGACCAAGAAGCCCAAGATGAAAATGAATTGATACCTTTGAATTCCAAAGGGGGCCACAACCTCATCCATACTCTGGCAGATTAAGGAATTTCCAGACTAGTTGAGGCATCTTTGAATGTCTCCAGAGTCTGTTTGAAGCTCACAAATACTCAAGAAAACTGTCATATATACAAAAGTGGCAATCCCCAGCCCAGCTGAAGCAGTGAGAAAATCAGAGGGATAGAGAAGAGGTATCATTGCTAGGTGGACCAAGCTTCCCCTACACCTCCCTCCCACTTGGACCCTCTACTTCAGACCCCAGTGGAAATAAATAGCCCCTGGGAGGGGCAGCACCATTCAGGCCACAGGTCCTGTTTCCAGTTCAGCCTCCACAGTAATCACCTGGGGAAACAACTCCCTGTGAAGACATACCCTGGAATCTGCTTCTGTGGGGGATTCAGCCACAGCTACTGAAGACCCAGAAGACCACCCCAAAGTGCTTGACACTGCTGAAAGGTTCAACACCAGAAACTGATATGATTTTATTGGAGGAAACAAGATTTAAGATGTACTGCTACCTGCTCTGCCACTACACACTAAAAACTATGGGAACTTTCCCTCTGATTTATTAAGCAAAACTTCTCTGTTTTTTTCTCTCTCATTAGACTGTAAGCTTCTTGAGGGCAAAGAACTATCTTACTCTTCTATTTATACATACAAGATACACAGACAGTGCTTAATAAATTATTTTTTAATTCCTGGTTCAGAATATATTAAATCAAAGAATGTGGTCCAAGATCCCCAAGGCTTCCCTGCTAAGTTTGGAACCTCAAGTAAGGTTCAAAGATACTTTGGCTCTCCGTAGCTAATTTTGTTTAAAGTAGGCAGATCTGGACTGATTGTGAACTCTTTGGCTAGTACCCTTCATGACTAAGATGATCTTGGAGTCCAAGAAACTCATTTAGATCAAAAAGATTTGGCTGGAGTCTGAGGGCTTCCAGATCCAGTGAAGCATTTTAGCCCCCCAGCCCTGAGATTTTCAGTAAACTCCCATTTCCCCATCATTTGCACTCCTCTTGAAAAGCCCAATACCTATTCCAGTATAAATAACATGTATGAACTGGAAGAGTTTTCCTGTCAAATTTTATGTTTCCAAAAATTTGGAATTATATTTTCATTTTCATTTCCAATTATTCTCCAATTTTTAGGAGTTCCTAATAATTTAGGTTTTCTGTGCTTTGACCTCGTTGCATAGTGTTTGAATTTTAAACAAATACTTAGGTATACTAGGTTAAATAATCCCCCTGTCAATGAATCAGTTTTATAAACTTTGATTTCGATATATTTAAATGGAGGAAGGAGGTGTGCCGGTAGTACTTTCTGCTGATATGATCATCTTGGCCAGGGGGTTATATTACATCTCCTCCATTTCTTAGCCAAGGATGATTTCATTCAGGGAAAGGGAAATGATGGAAACATAAGCATCAACATGGAACAGTGAAAAGAGAACTAGTTTGGGGATCAAAGAACATGGTCATTTAACCACCCTGGGACTCAAGTTTCTTCTTTTGTAACCTGAGTATATTGGCCTAAATAAGCTCTGAATTTCTTTCCAGCTCTAGATTTATGGATCCTCAAATCTTCCTCTTTATCCCAATTGGATGATTGTTCCTTCTTGGGAGTAGAAGGCAGGGCCAGGTCTTCCACAACCATGCCCTAGGCTGGGAGGCTACTCTGTCCCATCAGCCCAATCTTTTCATTCTTAATAATCACATACATTGTTTCTATATTTCCCACACACTACAAATACTTGACATTTCCTTATACTTCTGAGGAGGGTTTGTGCTATCACTATCATGTTTGTTACCTCTGAAGTTTTGTGATCCAAATGTTGTATTAACTGTATCAACATATTCAGGTAAATTTTGCGTTTGATCGTGGGACCTCCCTAATGGCGCTCTCCGATTACTGAGATAGATGGATTCTTTTGTTTCCTTAAATCTTTGTTGAAATGTAGTTATAGGAAGTGGACTGATCAAATGACTCATCTTAAAGGAACCATACATAACATGATTTTAATACAAAAAAGTAAAGGTGAGGGTCTAAAATATCATACTATTTTAAAATATCATTCTGTGAGGAAAATATATTTGATAGTAGAGGTTATTAAAAGGCAAGAGGAACAGTCTGCTCATCTCTCATTGGTAGTGAGACATACCAGGTTGAGATATGATTAGAAGTATGATTATGTGCCTGAACTTGTGGCTGTCAGTTATCCCAGGAACTCAAGGTAAGTTCTCAAGGACAGCTCTCCCAATTGCCATCTCATCAACTCAAGGAACTATGGGAGTGGCAGCAAAACCAGCCTCCACATTCCCAGAACTGTACAAACTCTTTCCAAATACTCTGTCATGATCCCTAATCCCAATTTGTAATTATATAATAAATAATAATATAATAGCATATAATATATAATTATATATTATAACATAATATATATTTATTAAATTTATTAAATACATAATATTGTATAGTATAGCATATATAGTAAGTAATTCTATAACAAAAAGCAAGCTTATTTTTACCATGTCTCACCAACGCATTTATATCCTTGGAAAAAAAAAAAAAAAAACAGATGTTTCCAAAGTTATGTCTCCTCTTTCTCCTTCAGCAAAATCTGAAAGAATCTTTTGTATTTACTAAGAGGAAACTAATGTATGCAGCCCATTTATTTGTGAGCAAGGTTTCCAGTCTGTGGATGAATTCTTACATCTATCTATAATTCCTTCTCTGAAGAGATCTGTAGCAGACATCAACCCCACCTTGCCATTCTCCCTCCTTCCCTCTTCAAAACTCTCAGAGCAGTTTATATAATCATTGGCCCATGGAGTGTTAAAGATGGAAGAAAATAACTTAGAAAGCATTAAGTTTTATTATACTATGTTATGGAAATGTTTGTTTTATTGCATAAATGTAAAAGTATTTTTTAAATAGCAGAATTAGAACTAGAATGCAAATGTTCTTACTCCTCTTTTTCTAGAGGAGAGAAGTTTTTTAGTTTTCAGTTATTTTTTGAAGTCACTTCAAATTTAAACATTCTATAAATATGAGCTTTCTTCTACTCCAAATATTCCTAGTCTGTCTCTGCACCAGAAGATAGAGGAAATAACAATATTTTGACAAGTGTTCAGAATTGAACAGTATAGAAATTCATTAAGAAAATGTGTGTGCTTATGTGTGTGTATATATATATATATATATATATATATATATATATATATATTTTGCTTTAGGACTTTCTTTTTTACTGCTCAAGATTAACATCCTTTCAAGTGGATGAATAGAAAACACAATTATAGAAGTAGGACCAGGGGAAAGGTTTAATTCCAGTGCCTGCATTTCATCAATTCATGATTTCTCTATTTTCCACATCAAAAGTTTAAAATTAAAAGGAAAGCAAAATACCTTGAGTGACATATCGTATTTTTTACCATGTATCAGATTTGAAGCATCAGGATCATTTGCTCTGCCATAAAATATACGTTCAGTACCAGGATCTGGAAATCTCGATTTGTAAAACTTTCTCTCATTGGGTGGAGTCACAGGCTGAGAGAGAGAGACAGAGAGACAGAGAGACAGAGAGAGAGACAGAGAGAGAGAGAGAAGTTGGGGGGAGGGAAAAGGAGAGGAGTGGGGGAGGGAGAGGGAGAGACAGACAGAAACAGGCAGAAAGACAGAAGAAAAAGAAGAAGAAGAAAGGAAGAAAGAAGAAAAGAAAAAGGGAGAAGAAGAAGAAGAGAGAAGAAGAAAAGAAGAAGGAAGAAGAGAGAAAAAGAAAAGAAAAACAGAGGAGGAGGAGGAGAAGGAAGGAAGGAAGAGAAAGAAGAAAAAAGGAAGGGAAAGGAGAGAGAATAAGAAGAGAAAGAGAGAGGGAGGAGAATTATTATGATGGAAAAAAACCTTTAAAATAGAAAAGCCCCATAGTTCCCAGTAATAGAATTCTATGACTGTAGTGTCTGTCTGTAAAACATAACTGAAAGTCTCGACTATCTCTTCTATCTCTTTCTTCAGTGAATCATTCCTCTTCATCCACAAATATGCTCAAGTGTCCCCTAGACTAAAAAGACCCGATTGGATCCTTTTTCCCTTTGACCTTCTCCCATTATTGTTTTGCCACAAAATTCATTGAAAGAATTATAGAGTTTGTGAGTTGTCTCACCTTTTCATCAATCAGCTTTCTTCTTAGACCCTTAGAATCTAGTCTTCAACGCCACTATTTAAGTATGTAAGGTGTCAAAGGGAGTCCTACTGGGCAAATACATCTTTCCCTTCATTATCTCCCTTGAACTGCAGTGTAAAACCACTAATCATACCTTCTACTTGAAACTGTAAGCTCTATGAGGGCAAGAACATTGGCTTCAAAAATCAGTCCTATTGATCACTTTAAAGATTTACAAGACGCTTCTCTTGCAGTGACGTTGTGAGATGGGGAGTACAATTTTTTTAATTGGCCCATTGATTTTACTGGTATAGGGAAACTTGGTGAGGAAATCCCTTTAACAAATTGCTACTCAGAACTGTTCTACACCTCTAACCTAACACAAATATGTTTAGTTCCATTTTACAGGTAATGAAATTGAATCTTGGCAAGGTTCAGTACCCAACCTATTATTTCCCATTCCCTATTTCCCAGTCTTGTTAAATGTCTTCACTGTAGTTTTCATATAGTCTTCATAGTATGTTGTTTGAATTAATGTCGTCTGAACCAAACAGAAAACTCTCACTTTCCTTGGCTGCCTGGACATACATTAGCTAGGTTCTTCCCCTAACTCTCTGATCACACCTCTTTAACTCCTTCCTCCTTGGTCTTTTTTTCACTGCCACTTCCTATAGGTGAACCTTTCTCAAGATGCAGCCCCAGATCTCTTGACTACACTGGTCTACATCTCTCCTGTTCAATAAAATCAGTAGATAGAGAACTACTTATCTTTCCCGCAAAGAGTTCCTCCATTGTCAGTTGGTTTTGGTTAGAGGTTTTAATTTGTGACAAGGGAATAAAGCATTAACAAAGCTTTCTTACCATAACATTAATATACAATTGCACTCCTTTTGAGTCTACTAAAACAAATATGATGCAACCCTAAACATTCTATATTATGTAGGTATGTATGTATATATATATCTATGTTTATGAGAAAAAGTTACATAATTAATTATTTTTAGTGTTACCTTTTTCTGCTAAGTATCAACCATAGCAGCTCAGAGGCTATATAAAAAAATCCATCATTTTGGGATTGGGGAATGTCTAGAATGAAACTTCAGTAATATATAAATATGCAGGTCAAGGTTTCAAGTCGAGCTTACCATAAGTATGTGTCAGAGGTAAGATTTGAATCCAGATCTTCCTGAAGCCAAGACCAGATCTTTATCCACTATGTCACATTATCAAAAGAAAAAATTTAAATTCCAACTATGAAATTTTGGGATCATGGAATACAAATTGTCCTTAGGAAGGAACCTCAGAGCAAAGGTAGCTCAATCCCCTCATTTTCCAGAGAATTAAACTAAGGCCCAAGGAGTGGAATTTTTTCTAGTTACTCATGCAGTAACCATTGGAAGCAGTATCTAAACCCAGGACCTTTAATGAAAGAATCAGTGTGATTGCTGGTGTACCTTGATATCTTCTATAAACAAAACCAATCAGAGTTCATCTGAAAAACCCTACTAAAAATCAATAACAATTTGTCTCCGTTTTACCTCCCATAGAAATAAGTTACAATAGCAGTATTTAGAAAATCAATAGTCAAGAGTCACTAACATCTCATCTTTGAACAAAGTACAAAGTATTAGATTCCTTCTAGTTAGGATGAATTTACTCAGTAATAGTTACTATCAAGAAATGACATTAACAGACAACTTTCTGATTTATATAGTCCTCTGAAATCAAACTGAAAACATGATTATTTCTATTTTCTATGTGAAGATCAGATAAATTTTGTGACTAGCCTAAGGTAACAGAATAAGAGGCCTCTAGAGCCAAAGTCGATCCCTTTGAGGTTTTTTTGACTAACATTTATGAAACACTTAGCCTTGTTCCTAGGTGGTTAATAAATGATTTTTCCCTTCCATTTTCCCCTTCTTTCCATTACACCAGGATTGCCACTATAGGTCATCGACTTTCAGGAATTCTGATTTGGGTAGGAATTCAACAATTTACTTTGCAAATAAATATATTTAGGTGCTAAGAGTTAAGTGGTTTGAATCAGAACTAGAACAGGGGCGTCTATTTAGTGTTCTTTCCCATCACACCTTGAGTTCAAGTATGTTTGGGAACCAGTATCATCTTCACTTCTCACCAAACTCTAGAAGATGAAAGCCTATAAATAAATATTCCTGGAGCTTATATAAACTTGAGAGAATATTGAGAGAATAGTGAAGGTCATATCTATGGCAAAGAAATAAACATGTATTTATTGACAACACTCACTGGAGGCCATTTTTCAGTCAAACAGTTTTCAGCTCTATATCCAACTGGATTAAGCTTCCCTGCCTAAAAAGGAGGAAAAAAAAAAAAAAAAAAAGATGAAAACTAGAAGGCACAACACTGTCAGGAAAGAACATTGCTTTGGAACTTTACCTGAGCTTGTATTTTCAAGTTACAATCCCAAGTGAAATAAAAAATAAAATGAAACAATTTTGTATGTGTCCATATGCATATATACTAGTATATCTTTTATAATCTCAAATTATCTCGTATCTTCCTTAAGGAGAATGTAATGTTGCTAATAATAATTTTAAAATAAGTAATAAATGGAAAAATAATTTCTTCAATTACTTTCTGAGATCCAGAATGGACTTAGGCTCTATCTGGGAAGCCATGGATAACTTCTGCATCTTAGAGAAGGTCACACAGGAAGTGGGCATTAGAATTGGACCCAAGGCTCCTGCAGGATTCTAGAGACAGTACTCTTGACAATGTAAACACCATTTTCCCCCTTGGTTAGACTTAAATGTGTCCTGTTACACACCAGTGGGACTGAAAGAAAGGAAGAACATGAATTAGCAAGACAAGTGGGAAGGATAACTGGGAAATGGGAAAACTGCTTGGAAATGATGAATGGGAGAGTAAATAACTAATGTCAAAGTTGGAGTGGGAAAAGCCTTTCCTGAATATTTAATATTCAAAGATCGGGGAATACAAGTACTCAGGGCGACATGCAAAAGGTGCAATGTGGGGCACAGAGTGTGTCATCCAAAGAAATGGGAAGAAGAGGCAAGGAGGGATGACAGACAGAACCTAAGTATTGGACTGGTGCATTCAAAAGGTTTAAAAAGAGAGAAAGGACGGTAACATACCCAATCATTCCTCCGTGGAAGGCTTATGAGGGGACATGAGCAAAAATCAAATAGAAAGTGAATAGAAAGTTTCCAAGGAAACAGAGGTACAATATGGGGACCCAATATGGGTCCAATGGGATACTGGGAGGCAAAAAATAACATAGAAAGTTTCTACAAAATAATACGTGCTCTCCATAAATCACAGTCGAAAGCAGTGTTCTAACTCAATAGTAACACTAAGGCCACCGGGGTTCCAGAGAATGGTGAGGGGAAGGAAGAGGAAAAAAGGAGAATGGGTTGGGTGTGCGAGAGAACTCAGAACTCACAGTTGGCCAGCCAGGATTCCGGTCAAAATATTTCCCAAGATAGACAGGTCTGACATTATCTGGAGGTTCCACGTCCTCTTCTCGGGGCTCTCTCCCCAGCCCTGCTGTGTCCTTGCTCTCGAGGTCCGCGCTATATATCACCCTAGTGGACAGCCCACTCTCCGAGTCCAGTGGGACCTCCTGCTGCTCTTTAGGTCCCAAAAGATCCGGACTAGAGAACTTGGAGGAGAAGCCGGGCTTCGGACAAGGTGGGGGCTTCTCGTCTGCTTTCTGCGCATCCTCGGGGGCTTTTCCGCCCTCCTGAGCGCGGGGGGCTGGCGGGGGGATTCCAAATCTGTCTTTTTGTCCGGCTCAGTTGGTGAACCCTCCGACGGATACAAGTAACGCAGGAGGCTCGTCTGCTTAGGGCTGCGAGTCAGCGGCACCAAGTCCGGCTCGAGGCTCATCTGCTTGGGGCAGCGAGTCAGCGGCACCAAGTCCGGCTCCGAGGACGGCTCCTCGTCTTTGTCCAGAGGCCGCAGAGTAGCCCTCTCCGTGGTGCAAATCACAGTCGGCATCTGCTGGTAGATGGGAAGGGGCCGCTTCAGCGGCATCAGCCTGGGGAGAGTGACCGACCCCCCGGGCCAGCCTTTTTCTGGAGCATTCACGCCTTCGGGGACTTCCACCGCCGCGGGGCTTCCCCTGTCCGCGGGAGGACGCCGATCTGATGGGGGCTCCATGACCGCAGCCTCCTGGGAAGGGATTTGGACTCGATCCCCTCCAATCCCGGGGCACATGGAACGGTCCAGAGAAAAAAGGAGTCACTATTTGAACTGGTTACCTAGGGAACGGGGGAGGGGCAAGGTGTGCCCCGCCCCCTCGAGCCCGTTCTCCTTTCTCCCCTTGCTCCGGCGCCTTTGTGAGGTTCCCTTGCAGGAGTAGGAGGGGGAACCCGCTCCCCGCCGGCTGCCAGGGGAGGGTGTCTCTGAGCTGCTGTTTCTCTCCTCGGAAAGGGCCAGCCCTTGGCCGATCTAACGTAGGGGGTCGTTTTTGGAAAGTTCCTAGAATCAAAGGTTTAGAACTGGAAGGGACATTAAAGGCGGGGAAGCCCACGCCTCTTATTTTACAGACGAGGAAACTAAGGCACAAAGTGCAAACGGGATCATCCAGCTAGTAAGTGTCTAAGCCTAGCTCTGACTCCTGGAGAAGTGCTTTTATCCACTGTAGCTCATTATCTGTTACGCAATCAATGCTTCCATTCTACTGGTGAGAAAGAGTAAAGGGGTCACTCAGGAGCATAGCTTCTCAGGCAACACTCTTTTTTCTTAATTTTCCAGAATTTCATTTTTGAAAGCTTCCTATGTCTTCTGAGCCAAATTCATTCGAACTCGCTGAAATCTGCTTTCTCCTAATCTAAGGGGCATGTCAGACGTACCCAGAGTTTTTCTCCCGTTCGATTACAAATTCAAAGATGTTCCCATCATCACCACCCCAATAATTGGTTTTCCTTATTGTTTGCTCTTCACCTTTTCAGGAAGGGAGGGGAGAAAGCATGGGATAAGATGCTAAATTTGCCTCAACCTTTTTATAAAGCTAGAATACATTTCCTTTGCATTAGGGATTCCAGAGCTGAAAGAACAGGTCTCTCACCCTTGGAAAAGATCTAGATTTGGGTTCTGAAGGCCTGGTTTTTAATGAAAAGGTAAGGTAGAAAATGCTTCTCTGTCCCACTCTAAACACAAAGTTCTAATCAAGGTCTAGATACCTGAAGTCCTCCATCACTATCATCATGTCATACCTCCCTGTAGGTCATCTAATGCTTTCCAAAGACCTCATCCTTTCCCTCATTCTCTTTAAATGGTCTGTTAGTATATTCCTGTGACAGGGTTATCACTTCTGCTTCTGCCTCACTTTAACTTGCCCAGAAAGTCTTCCCTATCATACCAATCCACAAACATCTATTACACGTTTCTTATGTACCAGTGCTAAAAGATACAAAGAAAAAGCAAAAACAGTCCCTGCCCTCAAGAAATGGATATTTAATGGGGGAAACACTAATAAATGATTATGTACACATAAGACATATAGAAAATACAAGGTTACTTAGAGATGATGACACTAGCATCTGGGGGTGCCCGCAAGAATCTCTTAGTTAACCTACGTCTTATTTGAAGCCAGAGATTCTAAAACTCAGAGATTGGAAGAGAGGGCGTTTCAGGGGCAAGAGGAAAATAGCAAGAGCAAAAGCAGGGACACCGAAACTGGAATATCAAAACTGGAATATCGTAGCTTTTAAGAAGAACAAGTATGCTAATATATCTGAATTGCAGAGTGAATTAAAATGTTTATGATTAGAAAAGTAGAAAGGTGCCATGTTGTAAAGAGCTTTAAATGCAAAAAAATTTTTTTTAAGTTTATATTTAATTCTAAGGTAACAGCTACTGGAGTTTAATGATTAAAGAATGACATGGTCAGATCTATGTTTTAGGTATGAAGAGTGTGAACTGAGGAAAGTCTTAGGGCAAAAAGATCAAATCAAAAACTATTGTTAAAAAAAAAAGGAAGGAAGGAAAGAGAACAAGAGAGAGAAAGAAAGGAAAAAAAGAGGAGAGAGAGAGAAGGAAGGAAAAAAGGAAAGAAGGAACATCCACAATGGCTTACAATAATAAATGAAAAGAACAACAAGAAAAATCTAAAAGGAATACTGTAAAAGTACAAAAAAGCCCAACCATGGCCTGAAGAAGAGAATTGAGAAGATACACTTCTCCCAAAATATTTGCATAAGTGAAAGGTACATGGATGTGGAATATTGCTTATACTCTCAAATGCTTTTTCTATACTCATTAGTTTGACTTACTTTTTTCCTTTCTTCCTCTCTTTCCTTTTTCTAAATATTTTTAAATTTTTCTCAATTACATATAAAAATAATTTTTAACTTTTTAAAAAATTTTGTCCAAATTCTTTCTTTCCCTATCTCCTCTGTCCCCTCAATGAGAAAGCAAATAATTTAATTTAGGTTACTAATATATAGTCTTACAAAATATGTTTTCATATTAGTCATGATGTAAAAGAAAATACATTCCAAAAGTTCAAGAAAATAAAAATTTTAAAAGTATGCTTTCATTTGCATTCAGATTCTATCAGTTCTCTCTCTGCAGGTGGAGAGGATTTTTCATCATAAGTCCATTGGAATTTTCTTGGATCACTATATTTAATTGGATCACAGTTGATCATAGTACAGTATTGTTGTTACTATGTACAATGCTCTTTCAGATCTACTCATTTCACTTTTCATCCGTTTTGTAAATCTTTCTGAGAGGAACCTACTTGACATTTCTTATAGCAAAACAGTATTCCATCACAATCATAAGGCTATATATGAATATTATGGAATATTAATGTTCTATAAGAAACAATCAGCAGCATGATTTCAGAGAGTCCTAGAGAGACTTATGTGAACTGATGCTAAATGGAGTGAATAGAACCAAGAGAATATTGTAAATAACAACAAGATCAATTGTGAGGGTCTTGGTTCTTTTCAACAATGAGGTGATCCAGGCCAAGCCATCTGCTTCCAGAGAGAAAATTGTGTTTTCACTTTTTTGTTGTTTGCTTGCTTTTTGTTTTCTTTCTCATTTTTTCCCCTTTATGATCTGATTTTTCTTGTGTAGCATGATAAATGTGGAAATATGTAAAAAAAAAAAATCAAAAAACTCTTGCACCTCTTTTATGTAAGATAATTTACTCTATTCTATTCTCTCTTCCTTTCCCCTTCTTCCAGTGCATTTCTCTTTTTCACTTCTCAATTTTTTTTTAGCTATCATCCCACCATATTCAATTCACATTCATGCTCTCTGTCTATATATACTCCTTCAAACTGCCCTAATAATGTTAAAGTTCTTAGGAGTTGTATCATCTTCCCATAGGAAGATAAATTGTTTATCCTTACTGATTCCCTTTTGATTTCTCTTTCCTTTTCACTTTTTTATGCTTAAATCTTGTATTTGAAAATCAGTTTTCTATTCAGCTCTAATATTTTCATCAAAAAAGCTAGGAAGTGCTCAATGTAATTGAATATCCATGTTTCTCACAGAAGGATTATACTCAATTTTGCTGGTTAGATGATTCTTATTTGTAATCCTAGCTGCTTTGCCCTGCAGAATATCATATTCCAAATCCTCTGATCCTTTAATGTAGAAGCTGCTAAATCTTGTGTTATCCTGACAATGGCTCTACAATATTTGAATTGTTTCTTTTTGGCTGCTTACAATATTTTCCCCTTGACCTGAGAGCTCTAGAATTTTAAGGAAGTAATCAGTGGATCTTTTCCATTTCTATTTTACCTTTTGATTCTAGAATATCAGGGCGGTTTTCCTTGATAATGTTTTTGTTGTTGTTGTTCATGGTTTTCAGGAACTCCTTGATCTATTTTCCAGGTCATTTGTTTTTCTCATAGTTCATATTTTCTTCTGTTTTTTCATTCTTTTCCATCTTGTTTTATTGTTTCTTCATCTTTCATAGCATCATTAAATTCTATTTGCCCAATTCTACTTTTTATTGGATTCCTTTCTTCAGTGACCTCTTTTTCCATATGGACAATTCTGCTTTTTAAAAACACCTTCTCGTTATTGGATTTTTGTGCTTTTTTTGCCATTTGACCTATTCTGTTTTTTGAGGAGGCATTTTCTTTAGTATTTTTTATGCCTCCTTTACCATATATGATATTGATTTTTCTTTATTTTTTTCTGCATCACTTTCATTTACTTTCCCAATTTTTCCTTTCCCTTTCTTATTTGATTTTTCAATTTCTTTTTGAACTATTGTAGGAATTCTTTTCAGGTCAGAGACAACTTACATTTTTCTTTGAATTTTTGAATATAGGAATTTTGACTTTGTTGTCTTCTGGATTTGTGTTTTCATCTTCCCTCTCATCATTGGAACTTTATGAGGTCAAATTCTTTTGTTATTGTTGTTCTCTGCTCATAAATTAATGTTTAATTTTATATTAAAGTTGGGCTCTGTTCCCAGGAAGGAGGGGGTACCATCTTAAGCTTCAGGTTTGCTAGCCATTTTCAGAGCTAGTAAGGAGTTTGTGATGACCACATTAGCACCCTGGATACTTTAGAATCAGCCTGAGTCAGGATCAGCAAAAGTCTTTGATCTTTATTCTTTGTGGACGTGAATGGATACGAAGTGAGTGAGATGGGGAAAGGAATCCAGCCAGGAGTCGCTCTGGCTTTCTCATTACACCCCTTTTTCCCTGCTCCAAATCTCTCTATAGGCCAACAGATCGAACCAGCACCGAATGGTGGGGGTGGGCCATTTTCCAAGCAAATGCTTAATAGAGTATTGTCCAATTGATAATTAGCCTTAAGTGCTTGGACCTCACTGCATCTGCTCAGTTTCAGCCCATTAGAGAGTTAGTGTAAATTTTCAGTTCTTCTAAGGTATGACTTAGGAAAGATGTGTTTATTATTCTCCTGGCTTGTGCTCTGATCCGTGAGAAAAAACAAGTACTTTTTCCTTTCTGGAACTATGATGAGAGTTCCCACTTCTCTGCAGCTATAAGCTGTCTGTGTGTATGTTCTTCCTCACCCTAGCTCTATGACCCAGATCCAAGCAATACCAGCAAAGGGATCCCTAAAATCCCATTCTAACCAGTTATTCAACCTCTTACTATCTGTGACTTGAGAGCTCCAGTAGCTGTTACTGCCAATTCAGTCACCCACAAGGTCTGCTATGTGCTCTCTACTGGCTAACTAGTGCAGGCTTGAACTAAACTGTGCTTTACTCTCACTTAGAATGAGGAACATTTTCTGCCAACCTTCTAAGTTATCTTGAGCTAGAAAAACTGTCTCATCCATCTATTTGTGGGTTCTGCCACTCCAGAATTCTTTTTGAGTTATGAATTTAAAGGATTTGGAGGAATATTTGGGAGAGCTCAGATGAGTCCCTGACTTTTCTCCATCATCTTGAATCTACCTCCTTTCTTTAAAAAAATAATTCTTTTTTATATTGGATGGTTCTGCATCAAAAATACCTTGCTGGATATCTCAAATGAGATGTACAGTAGATCCTCCTTCCTTTTTTCCTCCTTCCCTTCCTTCCATTTACATACATTCCCTATATCTATGTATACGCCTAATTGCCTTAATAATGTTAAAATTCTTAGGAATTATCAGTATCATGTTCCCATACAGAAAGGCAAACTATTTATCCTTATTGATTCCATTATGATTTCTCTTTCCTATCTACTTGTTTGTGCTAGGAAGAGACAAAGAGGGAAATCTTGGTAATAGAAAAAGAAAAGATAAATTTAAAAAGTAAGGATGTTTTAACAGTCCAGGATGAGGGCTTGGACTAGGTTGGTGGCTGTGTTGGTTGAGAGAAAACATTTGAGATATGTACCTGGGTATTGCTGATACAGAACTAGGGTTGGACAAATAAATCTGGGAATCATCTGCTTAGAGATAATTGAACCCTTGGAAGTTGGAGACCAGCAGAAGAGAGACTATAGAGAAAAAAAGTATCTAGAACAGGGACTTGTGACATACCCAGTTAATGGAAGTAACATTAAAATCCATCAAAAGACTGAGAATCAGCAGTCAAATAGGAGGAAAACCAAAAAAAGGAAAAATTAGGATGAAAACCAACACTACTATTAAACCTATACAAGCGTTTAAAGAAGAATGAAAATAATCCATATATGCAAAAATTATTATAGTAGCTCTTTTTGTTATATCAAAGAACTGAGAACTAAGGGAGTACTCATCAACTGGAGAATGACTAGTCAAAGTATGGCAGGTGAATATAGTGAAATAGTACCGTAAGAAATGATGAAAGGACTAGTTTCAGAGAAGCCTAAAAGATTTGTATGATTCAGAGTGAAATAGGGAAAACCAGTATTATAATTTATACAAAAACAACACTAAAGAAAAAACAATTTTGAAAGACATAAGTATTATGGAAAATGCAATGACCAACCTTCAGAGGACTTATGATAAAACATGTTACCTGATAGAAAGGTGAGGGACTAAAGATGTAGAATGACAAACTGGGCAAGAGCAATGTGGGAATATGCTTTGGTTGATTAAATATTTATTACAAGGCTTTCCCTTACCTTTTTTTTTCCCAATTTCGTTTTTGAGTGGAAGGGAATAAGAGATTACGATAGTTTAGCATCCTTTTCCCTCCACCACACCATACTTTCCCCCCAAAAAAGAGAAATACAAGTCCCTGAAGCATTTTTTGAATGTATAAAAGAGGACAGAAACAATCATGTTACAAGGCAGTTTTTAATATTATATGTTGAATTAATTATTAAAAAGGCAGGAAAGATGGATACAAAACATTTGAAGTCTGCCCTATAATTCTTTCTTGTTCTATATGGAACTGCCCATTTTATTGAGTGTTTGTTACGTTTGGAATGGAAGATATGTATATTTCAAGAAGAAAAACAAGGCATAGGAAAAGCTAGATAAAAGATTATCTTCAGATAAAGCACAATCAGAGTTCTTAAACACTGAAGTAGAATACTTAAGGATGGTGATAAGATCAAGAGTATGACTATTCCTGTGCTGAGTACAAGAGCAGATTGTGGGAGTTGACATGATTGAGGATCTGGGAACTTTAAGATGGAAGTGGGAGATTTAAGATGAAAGCAAGTTTGTTCATTATGGAGTAGATAGAAATTCCAAAGGGAAAAATGTAAGGAGTGAACAAATCTAGAGGAGGTATTGGGAAGTGAGAGTTGAAGAGTTGAAGGGAAAGACTGAGGAAGCAAATATTGTTAAGAAGGGTTTGCTCCTCAGTAACCAAAAGTTCAACATAGAAATGGGGAAAGTAGAAGACACTGTACATGAACCATTGGAGAATGAGTCCACAGAAGTAAATAATAATGATTCATAATATTCTATATTATTCTTCCTCCTGCTCACTACCTATCCAACCATACCTTTTTCCTTTTATATTTCCAAAGACATATTCAGTCAAAGGTCTTGAACGAGATAAGGTGAGATCTTTCAAGACAGTTGTGAAAATCGAGTAAGGCTTCATCTATTTCAAAGTTTGAGTAGGCCTGAAGGACTTTCAGCATTAAGTCAAGAGCATATTTAAAGTGTCTCCTCCCTGCTATTCTCCTAAGGGCATACTTAAAGTCTGCTCTCTGCTATCTTCCTAAGGGCATACTTAAGTCTCCTTCTTGTTATCCTCCCTCTTTCAGCCAAATATGGACAACTATGTACTTATTGGTCAAGTTCAATTTCTTGGGTAGCTCCCGCGTTTAGAATGTAAGATCCTCAGCCAATAAGGATGAGGGTCAGTGGTGGGAAGGGAATTTGCGTTAGGGATTAAAAGCGTTGACCCTGTACCCTAGGGTGCTTCCTCCCTTAGATTGTCTGATCGAAGGCTGGGATGCCCGATTCTGGCAAGAACGTATAATAAACTTTGCTTTGCTTCTAGAGATCTCTCCAGTCTTTATTAAATGGTTTCTGACCCACAGTTTCAATACCATGAATTCAGTGATTACCATTAAGTCAAATTTGTATTATAAGCTCTAATTCACCTTTCTCATTTTACATACTTTTCTATAGACATAGATGGCCTTAGATTTTTTTAGTTTCATCTTGTATGTTTCTGATTTTCATTAGTTCTGATCTTCCTGTCACAACGATATACAATATCTAGCTTGGGGGAGTCATTTTCTTCCTCTACCTTCTTTTTCAATTTCAAGACTTTTTCGGTAGACTTGAAAGACACGAGGCAATTAACATTTTTATCACAAAGTGCATTGTGCTTGTCATTTGTAAATTTTAAGTTATGCTTAAACTGAGAAACAGCATGGAGCATTAGACCGAAGCTGATCTTATAGTAGAACCTAAGTTCAAGTTCTATCTTCAGGACAAGGACCAATGGGAACGTTTCTTTGGAATATGCTGGTATCTCCTGATTCTGTTTTTTTTCCTGAAACAATTGGGGTTAAGAGTGTCTGAGATCAAATTTGAACTTCAGGGCTGGTGTTCTATTCTCCATACCATCTAGCTGCCTCTCTCCTGACCTCCTTTTGCAAGCTTTTGGTATTGAGAATTTCTCGATCACATCTAAGACACGTCCTGGAAATAAAGTAGAACTCTTCATTGGTGAAGTCCCAAATGTATTATCATGACTAATACAAATCACATTTTAGAACAAATCAAGAGTAGTCAAAAGTCAAAAGTAGTTTACCCCTCAAACATCTGATCTGTAAGGAGATCGATAACAACAGTTGCCTCAGCAGCACTGATTAGACAACCCCTGTGGAAGCACAAAAGAAATGCATATTATGCAAGATATGGAAATGCAAATAAATGCAAGAAATAACATTAACTTCTAGAAGATTTTTTGTTGTAATAGCTTTTTATTTTCAAAATATATGCAAAGATAATTTTCAACATATACCCTTGTAAAATCTTGTTACAAACTTTTCTCCCTCCCTTCCCCCATCCCTACAGATAGCAAATAATGCAATATATGCTAAACATGTACAATTCTAGAAGACATTCTTGCTGACCAGATTCTCTCTACTACTCATGTGGCTATTTCCTTGTTTCATTCTCTAATTACAAGAAACCTGGACTATTGCAGTAACTTCCTAATTTAGGACGTTTAAGTTTTTTTGTGTCATGAATTTCTTTGACAGACCAGTGAAACCTTGGATTCAATCTCAAATAATGGTTTTAAATAATCAAAGGAAATTAATTTTTTTTAGTTTGAGCTAGTAGTACAAATATTGTAATTTCCCCCATTCATGTTTTCCCTGATATTTTTTACAAAGTTTTACTAAGCTATCTTATAGAAAGGAAATAGAAATCAGAGGAGCAACATGAAAAGCAGAATCATTGTGATTATTTCTACTTTTCTAAAAATGAATCCTGAATACTAAAGGTGTTTATCACTAGACAGGACTCATCCCAGGCAAGTCATTTATATGACTGTACTGGCTTATATTATGAAAGATATTTATAAAGGACAGGTGACCTTAGAAAAGAAATTATTGGTCACAAATGAGGAAGGAATACCTGAGAGAATAGGCATAAAAATGCTAGCAGTAGCAAGATTCCACATGGAAAGATTTTTTTTTTTTAGTTGTCAAGGACTTGCCTCAATTACTTGGGTACATTCAGTACATATACTTTTTGAACATATTCATGTAATACTCATTTTAAACATACTTACAATGAAAGAGGCTTCAATATTATAACTTATAAATATCCTTTATATTACTTATGGGTTTTTTTCCCCCTCAAATATCCTTACATTGACTTTTATGAAATTGCTGACAGTGTTTGCATTGGCAAAACGTGACACACCCAATTTCCTGATTCTTGGTGGAGTCCCAAATGTATTATCATGACTAATACAAATCACATTTTAGAACAAATCAAGAGTAGTCAAAAGTAGTTTACCCCTCAAACATCTGAGCATAAGTCTACTTTAGAATTCAAATTTTTGCATTATGGTGGTATTAGATATATTCTTTTTTTTTTTTAATAATAACTTTTTATTGGCAGAACCCATGCCAGGGTAATTTTTTACAGCATTATCCCTTGCACTCACTTCTGTTCCGATTTTTCCCCTTCCTCCCTCTACCCCCTCTCCCAGATGGCAAGCAGTCCTTTACATGTTAAATAGATCACAGTATATCCTAGATATAATATATGTGTGTAGAACTGAACAGTTCTCTTGTTGCACAGGGAGAATTGGATTCAGAAGGTAGAAATAACCCGGGAAGAAAAACAAAAATGCAAGCAGTTTATATTCATTTCCCAGTGTTCTTTCTTTGGGTGTAGCTGCTTCTGTCCATCCTTGATCAATTGAAATGGAATTAGCTCTCTTTATGGAGGAGATCCACTTCCATCAGAATACATCCTCATACAATATCGTTGTTGAGGTATATAATGATCTCCTGGTTCTGCTCATTTCACTTAGCATCAGTTCATGTAAGTCTCGCCAGTCCTCTCTGTATTCATCCTGCTGGTCATTTCTTACAGAACAATAGGTATAGGAATATATCTAATATATTCAGCCAATGTTGCTGATAGACAGCTCATAACTATACATACATATATTCACTCCTCACACAGACATAGCTTAGGACCTTCTTTCTTCCCTAAACTATTACAATGGCCTGCTGACTGCCCCAGAACTCTGTGTACCAATCAATAATCCAATTGCCAGTGTAGTTCCCAGGGTAAAATATAAATTGGCTTTTAGTGCTTTAAAACAAACCCCAACCTCTTTCTAACCTCATTCCCACAATCTGTAATCCAACCAAACAGCAATTTTCTCCCTCACTATGCTTATTATGGGCTGTCCCCCATACCTAAAATGACCTTCCTCTTCATATCTGCTTTGTAGAATCCTCACTTGTACACTCAGTTCAAATAAAACCTACAAGAAGAATCTGGCTTTCAGAATCTAAAGGCCAGTATCCACTTTCCTTACTAATTATCTTTCTTCCAAAACATGTGTGTTCAATATTGTCCTACCCCAATAATGGCTTAATTAATTGTGGTGCATGAATGCTATGGAATACTTTTGTTCTGTAAGAAACAACCAGCAGGTTGATTTCAGAGAGACGAGACTTATATGAACTGATGCTGAGTGAAATGAGCAGAACCAGGAGAACACTACGTGGCAACAAGATTATACGATGATCAATGGCTCTCTTCACAATGAAATGATTCAAACCAGTTCTACTTGTGCAGTGATGAAGAGAACCATCCATCTACACTCAAAAAGAGAGGACTGTGGGAGCTGAGTGTGAAACACAACATAGCATTCTCACTGTTATTTGCTTGCATTGTTTTCTCAGTTTTTTTCCTTCTTGATCTGATTTTTCTTGTGCAGCAAGATAACTGTATAAATATGTATACAAATATTGGATTTAACATCTATTTCAACCTATTTAACATAAATTGAACTCTCTGCCACTAGGGGAAAGGGTGGGGGAAAGGAATGGAAAATTTGGAACAAAAGGTTTTGCAAGGATCAGTGTTGGAAAAATTACCCATGCATATGCTTTGGAAATAATTTTTTTTTTTAAAAAAGCGTAGGGGCTATTTCATGCTTTTCTGTAATCACAGTACTTAACATAGTGCCTGGCACATATTAGGAACTTCCTAAATGCTTCCTGCTTGACATTTATGTGCATTATGTGTATCTAGAATTTGATAGACATTTGAGTCATCAACAGAGCCATAAAAGACATCCCACTTAGGAAAGCAGTATTTATTCTGATAAAAGTAGTTTCCCAATAATCCAAATGATGGTAGCTTTGTTTCATTGCTTTCTATCCCTCCACTCACCCAGTTCTTTCTCTACAAGTTGCCCAAAACCAATCTTTCTAAAATGCAGTTGTAAGCATATATAGGCTGGAAAAGACAAGTATATATGATAGCTGACTTTAAATATCTGATAGGTTGATATATGAAAGGGGGCTTAGATTTATTTGGTTTGGCCCCAGAGGGAAGAACCAGGAGTGATGGATCCATATTGCAAAGAGCCTAATTTAGGCTGAAGGTCAGGAAATACTGCCAAGATGAGAGGCACCAGTGGAATGGAGCTTTGTGGAGAGGCTGTGCATGCGCTTCCCCTCCATGGAGATCTTCAAACAGGCTGGACAGCCCCTGCCATGTTTCTATTGCACTGAGTCCTTCCAACTCTCAAATGTGATAATTCTGTGATACATCAAGCAGCTTTTCTGACCTCCTTGTCACTGTGTTTCTCCATTCCTGTTATTCTCTACAGGACAGGGAGTGGATCTGGAATTTTACTGATAAAGGAGAGTATGGAAGAGGAACCTCCCTCTATCAACATAGGTTAGTACCTTATCAATAATTTATCTGGAGAGTGGCTTGGAGCTCTGAAAAGTTATGATTTGCTGAGTGATGCAGCCAGTGTCAGAGGCCAGGCTTGAATCCAAGTATTCCTAGTTTATTTCACACTATTCCTTCACACCCACTTTTTTCTTTTTTGAATTTTTACACATTACTCCCCTCCCTCCCACTTTCTGTTGCTCACTCAACAAAGTTCCAACCTCCCTGCCATTTCCTAGTCTCCTTGGAATCCCTAATTTTCAAGGTTAATCACCTTCCAAATGAAGTCTTTCCTGATCTCCCCCTACTTCCTTCCATCCCCATAACCTTCCTGCCCCATGCCCCCCTCCACACCAATTCCCCATTCTTATAGTCGTTCCCCTCCTAAAAATACCTTGTATTTCAGGTGTGGGGGTGTCTGTGGGAATGTATCAATCGGGGCATTCATTAAGTGCCTCTTGGTGGTACAAGCTAATTGTACAAAGAAAAAACAGCCATTGGTCTGGAGGAGTTTATATTCTAAAGGGGAAGACAGCGTGAAAATAGATAGGTGAGAAGCATTGGACTTGGATTCATGAGGTCTTGAGTCAGCATGCTGCCTTAGGTACCTACTAGGTATGTGGTTATGAGTAAGTTACGTAAGTCAGCCTCAATTTGCCTCGGTTCCTTATCTGTAGAGGGGGTGATGATAACACCTAGAATTGTTGTGAGAATGAAATAAGATCATATTTGTAACAACCATTACAAACTTTGGAGTCTTAAGAGCTATGAAACAAGCTTAGTTGGATGTAGTCAAACAGGCGATAGAAAGTTTAAATATCAGGATCTTGGATATCAGTAAACTTACATGGACAGAAAGGGGTAAATTCAATTCAGGTAAACATTATATATACTACTGTGAGCAAAAATCCCTTAGAAAAAATTATTGTAGTCAACAAAAGCACTACAAAAATGACAATATTATCCAATATCACAGTAATATAAATCTATGTTCCAACCAATCATGCTGAAGAGGCCACAGACCAGTTTTATAAAGACCATAACATCTTCTCAAAAACAAAAAGTCATATTCATCATAGGGGATTGGAATGCTAAAGTAGGAAATCAAAAGATAATTGGAATAATGGCAAATTTGGCCTTGGAGTATAAAATAAAACAGGGCAGCCTAATCAGTTTTGTCATGTAATTCACTGGTCATAACAAACACTTTTTTTCAACAACCTCAAAGGTGATTCTACACATGGGTATCACCAGATGATCAATATTAAAATAAGATGGATAACATACTTGCATTCAAAGAAGTAAAAGCTCTATATAGTCAGTTAAAATCTGGAGCTGAATGTGGCTTATATCATCAACTTCTTATTGCAAAATTCAGACTTAAATCATAGAAAGTAGAGAAAATTGTCAGACCAGATAGGTATGACTTTAGTAACATCTTTTATGAATATGAAATGGAAGTGATAAATAGATTTAAGTGATTAGAGCTGGTGGATAGAGGGTCTGAAGAATTATGGACAGAAAAGGCACAACAAAAAACATTCCAAAGAAAAAGAAGAGCAAGAAATCAAAATGGCTGTCTGATGAGGCTTTGCAAATATCTTAGGAAAGAAGGAAAGGGAAAGAAAAAAGGAAAAGATATATCCAACTAAACTGTAGAATTCTAGAAAACGGCAGAGAGATAAGGTGGTTTTCTTAAATGAACAATGCAAAGAAATAGAGGAAACAGTAGAATGGGAAAGTCAAGAGATCTCCTCAAGAAAATTAGAGATATCAAAGAGAAATTTTCATTCAAAAATGAGTATCCTAGAAGATAAAAATAGCAGTGGCCTTAAGAAGTGGCAAAAATAGAAGTACTATTCAAGAAAGATTATTGTTATAACATTATTGATAACCACAATGATGTTACTGATCAAGAGTCAGACATCCTGGATATGAAGACAAGTGAGCCTCGAGAAGCACTGCTAACAGTAAGATTAGTGAAGATGATAGAATTTCAGCTAAGCTATTTAAAATCCAAAAACTATAAAGTGATGCACTCACTATGTCCATAAATTTGGAACATTCAACAGTGGCCACCGGATTGGAAAAAATCAGTTTATGTCTCAATCCTAAAGTAAGGGCAATGTTCAAATTACCAAACAATTGTACTCATTTCACACATCGGCTATTCTCTGGAATTCTGCAATTGAATTGGATATAGTTTTCCTTTTCCTTTTATTTATGCTTAAAATGGTGCATGCTAAGCTTTAGTGATATGTGAACACAAATTTACCAAAAGAGAAGGCTGGTTTTCAAAGAGACAGAGGAACAAGAAACCAAATTGTCAATATTCATTGGATTATGGAGAGAGTACCAGAAGAAAAAAATCTACTTCTGCTTCACTGACTAAACCAAAGTCTTTGACTATGTTGATCACAATAAAACGTGGCAAACTCTCAAAGATATGAAAGTACAAGATTATCTTTTCTCCTGAGAAATTTGTATACAGGTCAAGAGGCAAAAGTTAGATTTGACTATGGAACAACTTGAGTCTTTGAATATTGTGAAAGGAGTACAATTGTAAGGCTCTATATACTGACATTTTATTCATTTAACTCATGTGCAGAATGTAACATAGAACATGCCAGACTGGATGAACCAAAAGCCAGAATTAAGGTTTCTGGGAGAAATATCAACAATCTTAGTTATAAAAATGATACCTTTCTGATGGTAGAAAATCAAGAGATATTAAGACTTAACAAAAGTGAAAGAAGAAAGTATAAAAGCTGATTTGAAACTTAACTAAGTTCTTGGCAACTGGTTTCATCACTTCCTGACAAATAGAGGAATAAGAAATGGAATCACAGTTTTATGTTCTTGGGCTCCAAGATCACTGAAAAACAGCAACTGCAGCCATGAAATTAAAAGACACTTACTGGAAGGAATGCTCTGACAAATCTGGACAGCATACAAAAGAGGAGAGATAGCACCTTGCTGACAAAAGGTCCATATAATCAAACCTATGGTTTTCCTAATAGCAATACATGGCTGTGAGAGTTGAACTAAAAGAAAAACTGAATATTGCAAAATTGATGCTTTTGAATTGTGATGCTAAGACAGACTTTTGAGAGTCTTTTGGACAACAAGGGGATCAGTCAATAAAGAAATTAATTCAGGCTATTCATTGGAGCTGAATACTGGAATACTTCAACGGAAACTTAAATATTTTGGCCTTTCAATGAGAAAACAGGAATCACTGGAAAAGACCCTGATGTTGGAAAAAATTGAAGGTAAAAGGAGAAGAGGACAGGAGAGAAAACAAGATGAATTGATAGTGTCATAGAAACAATGAACATAAGCTTGGACAGATTTTGAGACCTAGTGGGGGAGAGAAAGAAGAGCCTGGCAGGCTATGCTCTATGAGGTTGTAAAGAGTTGAACATGATTGAATAAGCAATTACATTGAAAACTCTAAAGAGCATTAAATAAATTCTAGCTATTTTCAGCACTGGTAATGGTAATAGTAGTAGTTGTACTAGCAGCAGCAGCAGATACAAAATAAAGAATAGATGGAGAGTAATCTGAGATATGTAGGTAGTAGCAGAGAACTAGAAAAGGCTTCTACAAAAGGTGGGATTTGAGCTGAGCCTAGAAGGAAGCCCGAAAAACTAATAATCAAAAGTAAGCAAGCACATCAGCCAACACAAATGCATAGAGACAGGAGGTAGAGTGTCATGAGAACAAGGAACAGTAAATAGGTCAATAAGGTTAGATCATATAGTGTATGTAGATCAGCAGACTGTAAGAAGGTGAGAAACATTAAAAAAGGCCAGGATATGAAGAGTTTTAAATGCCAAATGGGATTTATATTTGATCCTGCAGATAATAGGTACCTGACAGAAGTTGATTATTGTTAAATAACTTTGACAATTGAATTAAAGAAATAAACAGTGGCAGGGATAGCAATTAGAAGGCTATTTGAAATAGTCAGAAAAGAAGTGATAAATTAGGGTGGTAGCTAAGTGAACACATATTACATATACATGTGTACAAGTGTTTATGTGCATGTATGTATGCATACACACATATATCAGATTTCAGTTGTCTTGAAGGAAGCCAGAAAAACTGATTATGTGTGTGCATAAAAGAAATGTCACAAAGACAGAAAAGACAAGTCACAGATAAATAATGTATTTCTATAGTGAGTGTGGGGAGTACAAGATAACACCAAGGGTGAGGGGCCTCAATGACTGGACTGAGGGAGGGGGTAGTATCTTGGAAGGCATTTGCATGCATTTAGTCTACCCCAGCAGATGAAGGGGTTCCTTTGGCTCTGGGGATAAACAAGACCTCCAGTCTGCCCTACAACTTTCAAATTCTACAATCTTGTTAATCCTCCTTGCAAATAAGGTCAGGTTTTTTATACCTCTTTTTATCAATAATCAATCTTGATTAAGCAACTACTAAGTGTAATGGGCTGAGGCTTGAGTTGATGCACTGAGGTCCCAAGCACATGAGGCTAAATAGTAATTGGACCATACTCTATTAATAGATAAGCTTGGAGAGAGAATGGCCCCCACCCACTCTTTGTGCAAGTCCTGATGTGTTGTATAGGAAATGACGATTTTGGTGGGTGGAGGCAGGGGAGTGGAGAAGGAAGGGGAGGAGAGACCTTTGGGACGGCCATTGCCACAGTTGCCGACACAGTTGCCTCCATGGTTGCCTCGGCTCGCGTCGCTCTCTCTTAGCTGGCTTCCTGTCGCAACTGCCTATATTTGCTATCGCAATCTTTCTTGCCTATATTTGCTATAGCAATCTTTATTCACCTCTTCGCTTCAATAAATATTGAAGATTTTCCCCTTAACCTGAATTCCTGACTCCGGCTGACTTTAAATACGCGGTCATTACAACTAAGTGCCAAACACTGCAAATTAGCTAGAGGATACAAAAAAATGGGCAAAAGACAGTCCCTGACCCTCCAGGAGTTTACAATCTAATGAAGATAAACACAGACAAAGAAGCTGGGGAACAGCTGGTTCTGGGAAATGATTAATGAATGTGCAGTGCCTTACACCCCCTAGGCACCCCTTATACCTCCTAGCTAGGCCTTGCACCTATACACCTCAGTCACACCTGCACATCCTAGCCATGTTTGCACATTCTTGCTACACCCTACACATCTTAGGCACACCTTGCACCCACTAGTCATGCCTTGTACACTACACACTCTAGGCACGCCATGCACACCCTAGACACACTTGCACAATCTCACCACACCTTGCACACCCCAGGCACACTTGCACAATCTCACACCTTGCACACCCCGGGCACACTTGCACAATCTCCCCACGCCTTGCACACCCCGGGCACACTTGCACAATCTCACATCTTGCACATCCCAGGCACACTTGCACAATCTCCCCACGCCTTGCACACCCCGGGCACACTTGCACAATCTCACACCTTGCACATCCCAGGCACACTTGCACAATTTCCTCACACCTTGCACACCCCGGGCACACTTGCACAATCTCGCCACACCTTGCACACCCCAGGCACACTTGCACAATCTCGCCATACCTTGCACACCCTGGGCACACTTGCACAATCTCCCCACGCCTTGCACACCCCGGGCACACTTGCACAATCTCCTCACACCTTGCACACCCCGGGCACACTTGCACAATCTCCTCACGCCTTGCACACCCCGGGCACACTTGCACAATCTCCCGACGCCTTGCACACCCTAGCCATGCCTGCATAATCTTGCTATGCCCCACATACCCTAGGCACGCCTTGCACCTCCTGGGAACACCTTACAACTCCTAGGCACACTCTGCACCCTTTAGCTAGGCATGCCCTGCGTTCCCTAGGCATGCCCTGCACACCCTAGCCTTTCCTTTCTCACCTGAGCCACCCTAGCACACTTGCACACCTAGACATACTTTGTACACTACACACTCTAGGCATATTTGCACAATCTCGCCATACACTGCACACCCTAGCCATGCCTTACACACATTAGCCATGCTTGCACCCCTTGCACCCCTAGGCACACTTGCATAACCCTGCCACACCCCGAACACCCTAGCCATGCTTACACACCCTAGGCACACCTTGCACCCTACAAAGCCTAGGCACACCCTGCACGTCCTAGGCACTAGATGCACATCCACTGACGGCTCCGTCCGCTGGGCAGTTGGCGTGGCCCTCAGCTTCCCCCGAGCAGCCGCGGAAGGACTGCCCCTCCCCCCCCAGCCCAGAGCTCTGTATTTGACCCTCTTGGGCTCTGCACACGGCCTTGCCCTATTAGTCCATTCCCAGAAGGCAGGGCCGGCCAGCCTCCCACCGTGGGCGGCCGGCTAGCCTAGCGGATGCGCAGTTGGGGGGAGGGAATTAGAATCCGGCTTCAGACACTAAGGAGCACTGGCCAGGTCGCTTCACCATTCGCAGCCTGTTCCGCCGTCTTTTAAACGGAGCTAAAAACGGCGCCTGCCAGGGTGAGGAACGGCGCTTGTAACGCGTTAAAGCGCTACGCAGAGGTCTGCTCTTGGGCTTGTCGCGGCGGCTGGCCCTGGGCGCCGCGTCCGTGGAAGTCTAGGACTCCCTCACCCTTCATAACTAGACTCCCTCCGCCGCCCTCCCGTCCCCGCAGGACCGAGCCTATGCCTGAGGGCAAAGCGTCCGAGGCGAGAGCAGAGCTGGGTAGCCCGAGAGGGGTCGACACCACACCGCAAAGCTCCGGGCCCAGCCGCGGCAGAGCGGAGCTGGGGGAAGGAAAGCAAGCTGGCTAGAGCTAGGCCGAGTCCAGAGAGGGGCGGGGCCGAAACTAGCAGAAGGAAGAAATGGGAGGTGTTGGACGGGCCTGGGGAAAAGGAAGTGACGTAAACGGCTCGCGCTACGTGCGCGGACGTGGCGGCGGCGGCGGCGGGGTCGGCGCCGGTGGGGCGGAAGTGGCGGCCGCACTGGAACTGGTGTTTGTGTTTTGGTTTCGGAAGGCGCCCGGCGGCTGAGCCCAGGGGAGCCGGAGGAGGAAGGGGCGGAGGAGGAAGCGGTTGCGGCGGCGGCGGCGGCCGTGGGCGCCCGGCTCCGGACGAGGGGGAGGAGCGGCGGGAGGCGGGGACGGAGCCCGACAGGGGCGGCCCCAGCGGCGCGAGCCCCGCACCGGCCAGTCTGAGGGAGGGAGCGGCGCGAGGAGGCGCAGCCAGGCCGCAGAGGAGACGCCGGCCCCGGGCCTCGTCCTTGAGGAGTCGCCGGCCTCGCCGCGCCAGGTAATGAACGGAGCCGCGCCGTCCCGAGCTGGCCACGGGCCCCAGGGCAGGCCCGACCCGACCGGTGTCCCTGCTCCCGGCCCAAGATGGCGGCTCGAGGCCCTCCCCAGCCCCGGATAGCCGGTCCAGGTCGGGAAGGGCACTATGGGCCGACCGAACCGCCCCGGGTAGTCCCCGGAGCCTCCCAGCCCGTACTTCATCGTCCACCTGTTGGGCTTCCCTTGGGGTTAACGCGGAGTGAGGGCCTTGTGTCTCTGCGGAGCTCGGAGCCGACAAACCTTTGCAATGCTCTGCCCCCGAATCTCTCCGGGCCTCAGTTTCCTTCTGTGCAAAATGGGGATGGGACGGATTGATCTAGTCCAGGTCTTTGTTGGGCTGTGAGAGGATGTAGGGAAAAGTGTTTGAGGAACCCCGCTTGGGTGGAGAGACTTAGAGAAAAACGGTGTCGTCTGTAATGCAAAAAGCTTGCTTTGTACGGCGAACCCTGTGGATTTAAAAAAAAAAAAATAATAAGTCCTCTCCGGGCCCTCCATGGGGGAGTTACCTCTGCCGAGGTGGAGAGCAAACACCCAGTTTACTCACTGATGAAATGCTGACTCCACACCCCTTCTAAAAAGATTTTTTTTTTAATGTTGTGGTACTTAAAGAAATTATAGATAAGCTATCCTGGTCTGTGTTTGAGGATAAAATGAGGTAATATTTGTGAAAGTGCTTTGCAAACCTTAAAGTGCTATATCATTGTTGGCCATTGTCATGAACCAAAAAAAATTAGCGATTCCTACCGTGTCTATATTTTTAGTGCTTCGAACTTGTTTTTAAAATCTGTTGGAATGGGGGCGGGAGGAAATACCTATGATAAGTTATCATCCACTTAGCTATCTTTTTGCATTCTTAAAATATTATGATAAATAATTTAAATATTCTTGTAGAGATGAGTGATGTGTTGTGAGAGCCATATCTTGTGTAGCATGTCTTTATTTTTACTTAATGCTGCCCAACTAAATTGGATTAAGTCTTTCTGATAACTTTTTTGCTAACTAGAAAACAGTAAACTTAAATAACAAAAGTCACAGTGTGAAATGCAAACCTCCATTTTTTTGTCAGTAGAATGCCTTTAAAGTCCCAAAGTGTTGAAGCTTCTAGGTCAGATAGTGGATAGCGTATGGGACTGGCAGTTGGAGAAATTTAATTTTTCTAGCTTCATTTTATTTGTCTATAAAATGGGAATAGTGACACCTAACAATTCAAGGTTGTTAAGTTAAGATGAGATATTTATTTGTAAACTGCTACAGAAATGTTAGCTATTATTATTAACTATTGTTACTGACAGTCTAAAAGGCCTAGGTTGATTTTTTTTTTATATAAATCTGGCTTTTTGATGTAAATTATGGAATTACCACAGTAATTTATTCATCTTTAAGTTTTCCAACTCAGATTTTTTTTATGCCAGTTTAGCATAGTATCTGATAATAAGCCAGCATTTAAACACCTAATATACAGATAGTAGATAGTTAATAAATGCTTGTTGACTTGAAGCATTTAACAAGTGCTTCTATTTGCTAGGCACTATGTATATAGACCAAAGAAATCTTCCTCTCCCTCAAAGGGCTTACTGTTAGATAACTAACAAGTTTAAACATAACATTCTTGCTCAGTAATCTAATGTGCATTTTGACAAACCATAGCACAATATGTTGGAGTGTTTCAGTTACCGCCGTCATATCCTAGATAGGTGTGTTACTGCATTTTAAGTCTACTTAGTGCATTTGCATTTAATTATTGTCCTCACCATGTGGATACCTAAGTAAGTCCCATTAGTTAAGAATAATTTTTGTAGATAGATGATTTCACATGGTTTTATGGACTAAGAACAATTTGTTTTTCACTTATGTCTGACTCTTCTGTACCCTCTGTGGCGTTTTCTTTGCAAAGATACTGGAGTGATTTGTCATTTCCTTCTCCAGTGGATTAAAACAAACAGGTTAAGTGATTTGCAATGGTCACACAACTAGTGAGTGTCTAAGGATTTGAACTGGCTTTGAACTCAGGTCTTCCTGACCCCAGGCCCAGCATTAGATACACTAAACTACCTGGCTGTCTTCTTAGAACAATAGATAATATTTATTCATCATTGAGAGTAGGAGTTGAACAGTGCTTGAATGCAAGCCTTACTAGAACAGTGCCTCAAAAATACTTAGAGGTATCAAAGTTCAATAACTTCCTAAGTATACTATGTAGAGAAGGTAACAGGTCTGGGGTTAAAGTTGGAAGAAAAATTTTTGCTGTCATCCTCAAATAATGCTGTTCACTAATATTTAAGTTTAAGAAATAGTTTGTAAAGAGAAAAGAAATAGGATGGAGTGGTTTTTCTACCACAATAATTTTATTTAAACCACTGTACTACCTATACTCCTAGGTGATTTTAAAATTTGTAAACTATATGTTTATTATATTTGTTGTACAAGATATTATTGAAAATGTATCTGTAGCAATCTATCTGCAATTATTGATGAAAAGCTAAACACATTTTCATAGCAATAAAATGCCCCAACAGTAACACAGAGGTGATTTTCAAAAATTATAATCTTTAACATTTTTAATTGTGGAATTAAAATTAGTAAAATGTTGTAAATAAATAAAATTCAGAAAATCAAGTTAATTATCATGAAATATTAAACTGTAGTCATTAAAGATTTATTTTTATTTGATGTTT